>NC_134062.1:7832281-8132281 GCF_965140245.1 Athene noctua | reverse complement strand
ACAACCATTTTGACTCAAAACCCTTCAGTCTTGGAGACTGTGTCAAGAGGGGATTTAATTTTTGTCAGTCTCTGAAATTAAGTTTTGGGGTAAAATACTTTGTAACAGTCATTATTTTGGAAGACAGGGTAATTTGTGCAGGAGTTGGGGATCACAAGGGGTCTGGAGGAGCTCATGGGTGATGGGGGACACTCACCTGCGGGGTGTCTTGGTAGGGAGGAGGGGGCACCGTCTGGGTGGCCATCATCGTCAGAGCCGGTGCCGGGGAGACATGGTGCATCCTGGGTGGGAGTCACATCGAGAACCTGCAGGTGGGAGAAGTGCTGCTGGATTAAGGGCGATTTCTTCCCTCAAAAATTCCACAGAAAGGAAAAAAAAAAAAAGAGGGGGACAGAAAGGAGAGGTGACGTTCCTCACATGAGCACCCCAGCACAGTGCTCCACCACCCAGTCCCTGGAAGAAACCCAAGATGATGTGATGACCCTTAATCATAACTTGATGATTATTTGAGATTTGTGATTTTGGATGAGAAATGGATCGGGGGTGAAGAGGGTCGCTGGCAAGGAGATCTTCCCTGGAGAGCAGCCAGGCAAGAGCTCTTGGAGGTGATGGCTGCCATCACTGAACCTCGTTATATTTTCTTCCTTGTGAACCCAGGGCATTTTCTTTGCACCATTTATGTCTATAACCACAGTGCTTAAATGGGAATTTCTATCCCCTTTCCAGTTTTTCCTCCTTTTTGGAAGCAAGAAGACAAGTCATAAAAGTAAAACTTTCAATCTTCTGAAATTACACACTAAAAAAACCCCAAATTATGTGTCTCTTTGCCTTTGGCCACCATGGAGTTATATCCTCAAGCACTGCATGCTCAGTCCAGAGGGGGAGATTGAGTATCAAATGTGAGTTGACTGACATAGTTGACTCCTACATTGACTTGACCAACCCAGTTGAATTCTACATTGAGTTGACCAACGCTATAGCAATTGAATGGACAGAAATGAGGAAAGAGAGTTCAAAATCTGTCTTGATTTGAACTGGGGAGCGAACCCTGATTTTGCATATGGACATCCTTGAACCCAGGTGGTTGTCTGAGACACGCCACCCTCAACAACTCTTAAAGTTGCTCTGCTTTCTGTAAATGCATAGTTCTTTGGGGGAAAAACAGACTCTTTTTTTGCTATCTTCAGGTCCCAAGGAGATGGGGAAAAAAGAAGGGCACCAGGAAGGGACAAATTTGTAGAGGAGCTCTTGGCTGGATGCTGTCCCCAAGGATAGACCTGGTGACAGATGTAACTGAAAAGCAACTCAACTCCAAAATGCCTCCTCTCCTATTATTTCACTGCAGCTGTGTGGTTGCTTCAGAAGAAAAGCCAATAATCTTGTTTAAATCTTAAAAAAAAAAATCCTGTCCTGAGTCTTCTCTGAAACTCTGAGCTCCATATTGAGCCAACTCACAAAGCCACCTGGCAAAATCTCCCCAGAGCCTCCAAAAGGGCATTTCTCCCTGCAATGAATCATTTTTGTAACCTCTGGAAGGTTTCCCTCCATTGCAATCCCTATCATTGCATTGGGTTTCCTGTTGGCTACTCATCTGGAGAATAGCCATGGTGCCATCCCATGAAGAAATGCAAAAAGTTATGTGAAGTCTTTTGGTATTGTGAGGTGATCTACCAAAAAATAGTGTCAGCATCGCTTTTGCCATGAAATGGTGACACGCACAAACGCCCTCGCACAGGGCAGAGGAGTGGGGATACTGATGAGCTCTGTAAAAACTGAGGCACATTTGGGGTCTTCAGACCACTCTCCACAGTGTTTTGGGGAAGCTTCACAATATTCTGGTCTTCCCCATGAGGTTCATAGTTATTTGGGGGAAGATCTGCAGTATTCTAGTCTTCTCTGTGAGGTCCACGTTTTTTTGAGGGAAGATTTGCGATATTCTGATCTTCTCCATGAGGCTTTGGGCTATACAGGCACCACCAAGTACCAAGAGAATACATGCACTGAGCCCACATGGAAAGCCAAGTGCTGTGTACACAAGATAAGCCACTCTTATTATTTTGCATGAATAAATAATTTTTTTTTTTTTTTAACTTTACACTAGTATGGAGGACCCATGAATTGAGTATTAAGAGAGCACACCCAAAATCCTGTGGGTTGGGAAGGCAGACTGGGGTCCTTGGATGACACAGACCTCTTGCAGTGAAAAGGATATTGCATTTATGGGATTAAATCGATGCTTTTCATCTTTTTTCCCCAACAGCAAAATAGCAGGAGGCAAAATTATCTGCTCTTGAGTGAACTTGCGGCTTAAAATCTTCGGTATCCGATGTCAAAACTCGGCTCACAGCTGCAGGCACGTCCTCAAGGGGTAACACCAAGGGGAAATCTCTCCACCAGAAATAGCTACAGCTGGAGAAAAGCAGAATTCAGCACCGTGACGGTCTAGACATCTCAGTGGGAAGCTAAAAAAAATAAAGAGATTGCTATTTTGGGACAAAAAACCCTGCTTGGCATCTATTGTTCATGCCAGGAGCAAATCAACCTCTAGCGTGCAGCGATTTATTGTGGGGTGCAAGCTTTTCAGCTGAATATATTCCCAGAAGGTGGCAGTCCGGAGCCCAATTTAATTGCTGAATATCATCTAACCTGCTAAAATCAAGCCATTCATTGAGGCTTTATGGGCGCTGATTTGTTTGGAGAATAGGACTTATAGCCAAATGTTAAAAAAAAAAAAAAAAAAAAAAAAGGGATAAAAATGAGAGACAGCTGTTGCCGATAGCAGTATATTTATCTCGGGGGAAACAAATGCACTTGGGCGCCATAAATATCCAGGGAAGCGCCTGGTGCCCACAGGAAAAGCTGGGTGGGTGTTTCACGCAGGAGCCCCAGCCATGAATCTCAGGATAATGGTGCAAAGTTGTCAGCCCTATGGATTTATCGGCAGCAAAGGGTCAAAATCTGCCATTTTATGCAGGAATCCTTTTTTATTTTTAATATTTTTTTACTCATTAATCCTTTTTTTTTTTCCACACCTCTTAAATCAATTTAGCCTCATGACCTCTTGACCATAGGCATCCAGATGCTGAAACAAGCAGAGCTTCACCAAAACCTGCCAACCCCTCACATGAGGCAATGATCAAATCTTGGGCAAAGAGTGAATTTTGGGGGGACAAAAGTTGAGGAGGTCAGGAATTTCAGTCAGCTCCTGGGGCATTTGCACAGAGGAAAAAAATGGTGAGCAATAAAACCCATAAAGGCTCTTTAATTTCCGGAAGCAGCAGTACTTTAGATTTTTGGCAGCAACCTGAGATCAAAGTATCCCAAATTTCCTTATGAAATAAAATTATTTCAGCTATCACTGAAATACTGCCATTAAGTTGAAAATGTATTTCCCAAAGAGGTTGCGTCTACCTAAGAGTCTCAGATTTATAGGCTGCCTTTTTGCCACCAATATATTACCTCCTCTTTCAAATAAAAATAATTAAAGACTAGGTTGGGAAGTTGTGGGGTTTTTTGTTGGTTTGTTGGGTTTTTTTTCCAGTGTGGCCACTGATGCCTTATTTAAAAAATCAAAGTATTGCAGACAGTTGTCCACCACGCCCAGGTGAATACAACCTCCTCAATTAATAAAACAGGTGTAAAACCCTATTAGAAGTACAGCTGAATGCAAAAAAAAAAAAAAAAAAATCACACTGTTGGACTCCACGTTAGCGTTTTCAGTGGATAATGTTAATATTAGCTTTGCAAGGTGAAACTGTTGTTTTCAAATCAATGGCAAAATGGGGATTGTTTTTTCTGGTTCATTTAGCAGCTTCTCCCCCACAGCAAAACATGCAATTGTTAACGGAGGATTCAACGTGAGAAATCAGAAAATCAGCTTTTCAGGCATTTCCTTTTCTCTACCCAAAGTTTCAAAATTATTAAAGACACTTGAGGATGTTTTTCTGGCCACAGGAAGGTATTTTTCTGTATTAAGGGAAGATTGCCTTTTCTAAAGAGTATTTTGGGGGGGTTTCTGAGATTTGCAATGATGCTGTGTTAGTCATGTTCCCTCCAGCAGGCTTTAAGTTCTTTAAGTCCTCACAGAGGGCTTGTGCATGCTGAAGTTTATGATATATGCATTCATTATATGCATATATCTAAGTTAAAATGAAGAAATATAGCCGAGGGGGAAGGGAGAGGCACCTCCAGAGGACGATACATCTTGCTCTGAACCACCAGCAAGGACGGGATCACCCTCGGCGGGTGATGCTGACTCTCCATTGGCCATAAAGTGAATCGAGAGCGACCCTCTCGCTCTTGAATGTCTCATTTCTATCCACCAACCCTCACCCTTTTTGCTTGTTTTTACCAAAATTCACCCGTTACCCTGGAAGACAAACACCAGGTTTTCACTAGCTATTAAAGGAACCCCCTTATGCCACTCTGAGCTCATTAAAAATAAACTGAATGCCATTAAATGGTTGAAAATGGGGAATAATCCCACTTTTCAAGACATCACCCATTCTTGGTCATTCCTCTTGTTCCAATTCAAGCGGGATTGTGTGACGACTCACCTGAGGATATATGGAGTATGTGCGCAAGAAATACCACTGCACCACTGAATATTTTTAATTTTTTTAGGAATATTTGGTAGACAAATTTCCTCTTTCCAAATCCAGGAGGGGTTTTCACTGGGAGCATCCATTGCTCTCCACCAAGATACTGATTCCCTAAATGCTGACCTTCATGCCCTGCCCAGCATCAAGTTATCAAGGTATTTCCTGATCAAAAAGGACAAATTGAGTCTGTGCTTCTGCTAACAATGGGCTAAAGCAGAGGGAGATTCGGTATTTCTGTAGGATAAACCCTGGAGCAGAACAAACTCCTTTTCTGCTTTTCTCCTAAAAAAGCTCTTGGTCAATGCATAAGCACTGGAGTAAAGGAGAAGGAAACGTCATGTCAGACAATGCCAAAAAACCCTTGCCAAGCACTGGTTTGGTTTGTCACTGGATGGGACATTTCCCCTGGGTGTGGAGGTAAACAGCATTTATTTATTTAATATTTGCATTTATTTATTTAATATCTGCAAATTCTCCTCCCAACTCCACCTCCATAGAAAGGGGGGAGCTGCTATAATGAATTTCCAATGAGAGCAACAATTACTGCTAAATATTTCTCTCCTCTCCAAAGATACCCATCCCTAAAAGGCTCCAGGGACATCTCTGCAACATAAACACGAGAATAAAACCTGCAAGAGCCAGTCAGAGCTTTAGTAGACAAGGTTAATGTACCTTGAATGGCAGCATTAAACAACTTTGTACTATTTTTTTTAAGTGGAGAGCTGAGATACCTACATACATTTTAAAGTGTTATTTTTATAGAGGGAGACCATTAAAGCACCTTCCAAAACAAACTGGCACAGGGAAACATCAAAGAAGCTTCTTCAAAGTAACCTGAAAATACTTGCATTTTGTGCAATCCAGCCCCCGGCCCAACAGAAGTTCCCAAAAGAGCAAATTGTGAATTTTTTCAGAGGGCAAATCAAAAAGCTTTGAAGTGAAACGTAGCTGAGGAACCCAAAAAATACGCAAGCTTCCTCTTGCCGGACACAAATTGTCCAGGAAAAGTTTCTGGTTGCCTTCAGAGTGCTTGCAGAAAATAGGGAGCCGATTAATTTTCCACAAGTTCTCCACTGTGAGCAATTAACTGTGAAAAATTTATGATCAAAATCTTGCTTGATGCTTTCAAACCTTGCCTTGTGCTCTTCGTTTTCAATTGCAACCTGCTAATCCCATGGGAGAGGAACTGCTGAGCACCCACATTTCCATCACGCAAAACCACCAAATCTCAACCCCGCGCCAGTCCTGCAATGGGAAGGCCCCATCCCCAAGGTCCCAGCCAGGTTCAGAGGAGCTTCCTGGAGGACAAAGATGATGGCAAATAAACACGATGGATATTGGAGAGATGGGTTAGAAAAAGAGACTTAAGTATGGTTCTAAGATGAACAAGGAGCTTGTAAAATTGGGAGATTTGCGATTTTTATATGTCTTCTGTCCCACCAACAAAAGGTGACATCAGAGCTGTTGCTTCGAGGACAGGCAGCCAAGAAGGAACATGGTCAAAACCAGTCTTGCTCAGCAAAAATTTAACCATCAGCCACATTTTTCCATCCCAAACTGACGACTGCAGCCCTTCACCAATTTCTCAGCCAGCACAAGCACTGCGAAGCGCAGATCAGACCAACGCCGGTGCAAAACCCACCCGCAAACTCAACGTAGACATGTGCCAATGGTTCCAGCAAAGGTCCCACCACAAACTATGCCATGACTTTTTGCAACAGCCCATAAACACCCCACTAGCAACTCTGCAATTTTTAATAATGCCTTTTTGTGGTGTTTATTTTGCAAACCAAAGTCCACAGGTTCCGTGCAAATCTCCCAACACCTGCACAAGTAATTAGGCCATGTAAACACAAATAGAAACCTGTTTTTTGGTGAGCTTGCAGAAATCGGTCTAAATGGAAACCTGATTTTGGGTGGGCTTGCAGTAATTGGGCTAAAACCAGCAGACCTAACCCAACTGCAGAAACATGAGCAAGATGTGCATGGGAGCGTGCAAAGATTTTCCCACCTGTGGAAAAGCCCTGAAAACAGAGCGATGCTGCAGCACACCTAATAAAAACCCTCTCTTCCCTTAAATCTGCCTCATTTCTTGCTATATCCTGCTATCATGCTTGCAAATTTTCCCTCTGGGAGAGGGAAAGAAATCCCTCTGGAGCTGGTTGTTTTCCTCTTTCCCATATGGCAGATAAATCAGAGCTCCTGACTCGCTGAGTTTCCGCTTCGCATCCGTTTCTTGCAGCTCTCTGGCTCCTCCTGGTCTTACTCCCCCCGAATTTCCTTTTAAAATGTGAAATTCCCAATGAGAAATGACTCTACAAACGAGAACACAAAACTATGGTTTTCCTTGAGGCATCCTGACAGAGAGTTGTCCCCATCCAAGCCCTGAGCCAAGACACCAAAGATTGTGATGTCAGCCACTAGATTAATTGCCTCAATTTAAATATCTTTCACTTGCCCATTTGAAAGCAATTTTTTTGCCATATTTCCAGCCCTAATGACAAAAGAGAGGTTTGAGATGTGATGCAGATTTATACAAGCTCCAGCTAGCTAGGGAGTTACAAATAGTCTTGAAGTCCTTTAATTATGCTTAATTACACTGTCATTTACTCTGAATGGTAGACCCTAAGATATGTTCAGCCTGGTCTGAACTCAACACAATGAGGAAACTGGGGACAAAAAAGGACAGAAGTAGTTACCATGTGAGACAGATGTGCCAGGTTTTTTTGCCACTTCTTTTGCAGTGACAAAACGTACAACCTGGCCTTGGAGGTTCACCTCTGTGGACGTACGGGCTTCTGGAGGAGGAAAGCCAAAATGGAGGGTTTTGCCTAGAAAATGTGGGGACCCACATACAAGGTGGAAAAGGCCAAGGGAAACCAAGTTCTTTCCCAGAAGATGCCTTCAGGATAGATGTTTCTATCATCAACCACTTAGGGCAATGCCAGCCTTCTGTCCCAGAAGGTAATTAGGACACTCATCATCACGTCTTCCTGTGCCTTTAGTGGGAGGTGTCTGGACCTTGTTGGAACAATTTGCTAAAAAGATTGGGTTTGGTCTTCTTGCTGGAGGTGCTTCCCAGGCCAGGTTGCACTTGTGTCCTCCACAGATACGTGCTTGTGTCCTCCACAGGCTCAGTTTCCTCCAAGAGGAGGAAAACCCAATGTGTCCAAAGAACATTGCGAGGCACCAAGCCCTTGCACACAAGCGCCAAGGCATCTCATGACACACATCAAAATACGGATTGGAAAGAGGGCATCAAGGCAGGGAGAATCTCCCCCAAAAGAGGTCCTTGTGGTGATCCCAAGCCCCCACAAACGCACCAGAAAAGTCATTTCAATGTGAACCCAACCTGTACCTTTATTAGAAAGGAGGCAAAAGAAGACTAATGAGAAATTCAACTGCTTCATCACATCTTTAATCCTGGTATTTTTTGGCTGAGGGAAGGTCACCAGCAAGAATCAGGGCTGAAAGGGCAGCCTAGGGGAAATAATCCTGCTGTTATTGGCTGCTGTTTATTAAAAGGGACTTTCAGAGGAGGCAAGACTCAAAAGACAAGACTCAAAGAAAAGATGCGCTGCTGTGCCACGGACCAAATGAAGCTTCTGGGTTTTCCCCGGAGATGCCCCCACCCTAAATATCACTGGTTTAGGAAGAAATAAGGCACTTTTTCAGGTTATTTGTACTAACTGAAGGCAGCACCTCCATTTTCAGTGACCAAAGATTTCTCTTTGCTCCTTTAGGAGGAAAGTTGCAGCCAACAGGGTTTTATTTTCTTTGTCACCTGCTGAATGCCTACAGTTTTGGCACAGATCAAGCATATTTGTCACTCTGTCAAGCCCTAATTTTAGCGATCAGGGTTGACTGAAGGACTGCGAGACCCTTGGTTTCATGTACATCTTATTTTAAGCTCCATGTTTCAGTTATTTTTAGCTGGTGACCATTTCTCCACTTCCTACTGATGTGCCAAAATTTTGCAGTGATAGCAGCCCATATTTCAGGGTATTTGTACAAAAATATATCTGTGTTTTTCTCCAGGCTGGCCATGGCTTGTAGGGCTCATAACAACATGTTTTCAATACTTGAGCTTTAAAGCAAGATTCCCTTTACAGCCTGATTTCTAAAAAACAAAGGAAAACACAGCAAAAACCCTATAATTCCCCTCTAAATGCTCACTGCATTCAGGAAAGAGGTGATATAATTCAGGTGCATCCAAAAAAGAGCAGAAATTCCCCCAAATAAAGCCCCACTAAGGTCAAGACTCGCCACATCCCACTTGATTACTATATATAATTGTGCAATTAACATATATAATTGCCTATTTAATATAAAGTGAAACAGCCTTACCGTTTGGGGGGTGCTCAGGGAGCCACTGCCCTGCAAGTGTCCTTCCGCTGCCCCAAACCCAAGATTTTCTGGGGGAGGGATCACAATCTGGGAAACCAAAGGATGAAATATTTGAATATTTAGAGAAAATGATGAAACGAGAAGGCAAAATATTAAGCAGAGGATGAAGCTTTCTGCACTAGGGAAGGTCTTTCAGCAGTGTCAGTGAAGCCGTGGTGGGCAAGTCCAATCTTAATGCACTTTTTTTGCAGCATAGTGGGGAAAATAGGAATCAAAGAAAACTTAGGTAGGAATATCCCCTTGGAGGTGAAGGCAGGACTTATGGCTGCGCTAGATCAGACCAGGGTTTTGCCCAGGCAGGTTTGAACATCTCCCAAGGACAAAAAATAAATCAAGAGTTTTAGAGGTCGAACCGAGATGCGTCCGGAAAACGAAGGCGTGCTCGTTGCCAGTCTATCTGCAGAGGATGAAGGGTGACGCAGTCCCGTCCTGTCCTTGTCGGCTCCTGGAGGGTGACAAATCCCCGGCACAGGATCTTACTGAGGGTTAGCGGTACAATCTGGGTCTGAAAAGGAGAAAAAAGGGAAAAAGCAATGAAACAGCATTGCCATTGGCCATGCTCCCATTTCACACTGGCTGTTGCCATCCCCCTGGTTAATTATAATCTTCACTTGACTGTAAAAGTGCCTTTATACTTGGGCTAAGATAGCATGAACTACAGAAAAGCCATTAACTCAAAACCAAGGGAGCTCCCGGCCATTATTTAACGAGGAAAAGTCCACACAGATGGTGGAGACGGTGCTGCATCCACCACAGATCCAACCTTCATGGAGGCTGAGGTCGGGATTTCTAGACCCACCTAAGCAGATCTAGGCTGAGCAAGGATCAGCATAGCCGTGGGGGTGTTTTGTGTTTGACTGAAAAAAAAAAAAAGGAATAAAAGAGAGAAAATCCTCCAGATCTCCAAACGTACATCACCTCTAGCGAGCCCCTCAGATCTCCGTTATATATCTGATAAATGTCCCTAGATATACATCACCTCCAGAACATTACCTCTACGTTAGATGATAAACATCACCCGAGATCTCCGATATATGCCCGATATATCTACCTTGATATATATCACTTGGCAGAGAGCCCCTCAGATCTCCAATATATGTCTGATATATGTCCCTTGATACACATAATCTCTGTCGAGCTCCTCAGATCTTCAGTATACATCTGATATATCTACCTTGATATAAATCACCTCTAGACAGCTCCTCACTGATACACACATCTGAAGTATACATCTCAGGTGTATGTCACCTGCCTAGAGCTCCTCAGTTCTCCACTATATAGCTGATACATCTAGCATGATAAACATCACCTCTAGAGAGCCTCAGATCTCCAATATATATATGATATATGTCCCCTGATACGTATCACCTCTAGAGAGCTCCTCAGATCTTCAATATACATCCAATATATCTACCTTGATATATATAACCTGGTACAGAGCTCCTCAGATTTCTGCTATCTGTCTAGTATACATATATATACCTTGATCTACTGAGCTGCTCAGCTTCAGATGTACACCTGATATATGCACCTCTAGATACACATCACTTCTAGAGAGCTCCTCAGACCCCCAGTATACATCTGACTTATCTACCACGATACACATCACCGCAGATCTCCAAGGCACACACCTGAGTGATGCATCGGTGCTATACGTCACAGGCAGAGAGCTAGGCTCCATGGAGATCTAGGGAGATCCATGAGAACCATTTCCCCTGGTTTTAATTGCGTCCCAAGCCCCTGGCAATAACAACGCTCACATTTATGTGCCCTCACAGCCTGTATCCATCATCACAGCCAGGAGTATGGGTCCAAAAGACAGAGGTATATGGGGAAGCTTGAATAGGAAGTGTCATTTCTGGAAACCTGACGTCACTGAGGCCACTGCCACGGAGGGGTATGGAAGCAGCTGGGTGATTTCAGAGCAAGACGGGGCAGAAACCCCCAAACATGGAAAACTTGGTGAAAGGGTTCAAAGGTCAAGATGCCCCTTGACTTCTTGGGCAAGCGTAGGTCCTGCTGAGAGACCTAATCTTGGTTACGCTAAATGCGCAGAAGGGCCTTGATCCCAAAACTCTTTCACCACAACAGCAGCTGAAATATACTTACAGTTATTTATGATTAGAAATAAAAAAAAACTCGACAGGCTCATGTCTTGGAAAAGCATGCACAGGCTGACGCCAAATACACATCAAGGACCTGGGACCTCATTTGCATTGGATTTGTCCTGACAACATGACGAAAAAGCTCATGTTTTGCAGCAATCCTTCATCCCTGTAAAGACTTTTTTCCATCTCGTGGGAGAGACTTTTGTCATCTGGGCTTGCCGTGTGAACAAAACATGAGGAGTGGAGGAAAAGGAGCAGATAAATAAGGCTCTGCCAGTGATAAAAGAGCTCTGGTAGACTGATTTTCATCCTTGGAGGTGATCACGGCTGAGGTCTTGGATGCTGTATGCATGTAGGACAAAAATAGGGGTTTATGAAGCTTCTGAACAAAAGACGCTGTTTTCATCCCCATCATGAAGAGTACCAAGAGCCAACCCCACTGGGGACATGTCCCTGAACACCCCTGGTAGAGGGAGATGTCATTCTGAGCCAGCACACACTTTTAGCAGCTTCAAAAGGCATCCTTTGAAGTTTAGCGGAGGCCTTTGAAGTCCTCCCAATGCAAAAGGGAATGGAGGAGAGGCCTCCTTCAAGATACTCCACCGCAGGCAATACATGTCCGCCAGACACATGGTGTCCCGGGCACTCAGGGTTGCATGGAGCAGCTGCCTGAGGGTAATAAACGAGACACCATTTATGAAAAGTCATCAATAGCCCCAAATGCCCTGATCAATCCTCCCGAATGCCCTAAATCCCGATCTTCTTGACCTGAAAAACATCCAATGGCAGAGATGGGAACCCAGCATCCTGGGACCTCAGCCTGTACCCAGACTGCAAAAAGCCAAGAACATCCCTCCAATAAAGATTTAATTAAGTGTAAGGGAATGCTAATAAAGCTGACATTTAGAAAAAAAAAAAAAAATCCAGGATTTTTGCAAAAAGTCTAGGATTTTAAAGCAAGAAAGCTTTGTAACCTTGTTTCCAATGTAAGCAAATCATGATGCTTCCAACCTCATCATATCAATTCTGTTTAATTGTGACTATGATTTTTTAATAAATTTAATGTCAGCTACTCTGACTTAAGTAGAAACAGCGAATAGTGAAATCCCTAATAACACTGTTGAGTTTTGCTGAATTATTTGCCCAGAAGCAAGCTGTACTGGCCCCAGACTCTACACCTATGGCACCAACCAAAGAAACCCTGTAAGAGTGAAAAATAGTATAAAGGCAAAGCTCAAACTTCAGTCTAAGGAGCTCCAAGGTGTGACCATGACTATCCAAGCACTTCAGCAACACCCACAGCCATCTGCAATAAGGACCTTTGCAATAAAAACCTTTGATTTGTTGGGGTTTTTTCCCACCATAGTGCAATTTCTGTAGCATCTCCAGCCTCTGAGTAAGGGCTGAGGCTGGATGGAGACAGTCGAAGGTGCAAAGAGCAATATGATATTTTCATCCTTTCACCTTCCCAGACCCACAAGTTTAACCTGGTGATGCACTAACTCCATCCTTGCTCAGAGACAATGAAAAGATTTAAACATGCCCATACACACACAGTATTTCTGTATTTCTGCAAAAGCAAAGCCATTTTGCCATAAAACATGGTCCGAAAGAGATGAGTCCATCGATGGAGGCCCACTGTAGGCGATTTGCATTATCCAAAGGGGGCACGTATGGAAATATCGGACACACCACCCCCCCGGACATGCACATGTGTGCACATCTGGGCCCAGGGAACAAAAGCAGCCTCGCTACGCCGCACCGATAAATAATGGAAAGTCAAAGTGCCCCGCAGAAGCGGCCCCATACTGTTCGGCCTCAGGCGAGACGAAGGAAAACTCGGTACCCATGAGGGCTGGAACAGTGGGATTAATAACACATCAATTTTAATGCAGGGTAGGTTGTGGGGTTTTTTTTTTCCCTTTTCCTTTTTTTTTTTTTTCCTGCTTCACAAACAGTAAAGTGAATGTTTGAGCATCTCGGCGGGGGGTTAATGAGGACTCTGATTAGTTATTCAGATTTGCCGATGCTGCCTCCATCCATCTTCAGATGGGGGAATAACGGGAAAGGGTTTGCAGAAAAAGCTCTTAAAGACGACCTGCTCGGCTTTCGCAGCGCAGGCAGGTTTTGGGGTGTTCACTCTGCAGGGGTCCCCAAAACCAAAAACCCAGTGCCAGCTTTGGAGCAGAAAAGCACATATTCCCATCATTTGGAGGGGATGCAAAAACCTGCTGCATGTTGGGCCACGCCGATTCCTGTAAAGGCTCAAGGGAAAGTATTTGGATTTGTGGATTTTTTTCACGTGAAAAACACATTCTTGGGTGCTTTTAATAAAATTTGCGTGCAAATATAGTCAGAGGTACATGACCAAAAATTATGGATGCAAGGACACACAGATGAACAGATGCATCGCTGTACAGATGCAAGGATGCATGGATCAACAGATACATGGATGCAAGGATGCTCAGAGGCACAAATAGAAGGAGGGATGGACCATCCATAAACCACCACCGGGCTACAAAAATGCAACATCTTCCACTGTTGCAGTATTTTACACAGCATCCCATAAAAGTCTAATAGAGTGCTTTATGTCCTTGCGCAAAAGCAAGGAGCTCACCTCTTTGCTCCTTGGCTCAGAAATGTTTTAAGCAGGTTGAGTCCACCCACTGCTGGTTTATTTTGGGGTTTATTTCCAGATTTAGGCTTTTGTTCTTCACCTGCATTAAAAAAAAAAAAAAAAAAAAAAAAAAAAAACACAACAAAAAAAAGGCAACCTGAGAAAATAGATGGCAGGTATCCGAAATGATGATGCAAAAAGGCTTAAAGGATGGAGCCAGAGCAGCATTTCATGGCACTGAAAAGGGGGGTCATGAAAATAACTAGGCATTATTCTAGGATTCACTTTAGGATTCATTATTTCTTCATCAAGAAGGAATATTTTAAGGATGGACGGGGTGGTGACAGCACTCTCTCAACGATGAATTCATCCCAGTGATGAATGTCAGCACTTTATCTCTAGCTGGCTCTTGCTTTGAGCATCACTCAACTTAGTGTTCAACAGAGGTTTTTTGGGGATAAACTCCCCAGTATTCGTGTTGTTCCCCACAATGCCTGCCAGGATCTCCAAAGAAAGACAAACTGGAGTTATCTGATTTTGCAAATGCTGGGGCTCTCCACCCCAAACAGGCTCTTTTCCCTGGGACCGCCTCCATATGCTTCCTCTCCATTTTAAACGGCGCGTTAATTGTTCTGAATTAACAGCTCCAGCTGGAGGAGCAAACAAGCAATTTGCAACCATAAGATAACACCCAACTTATCTCAAGTGATTTAAGTTGGGGTTTTTTTGAGGGGAAATCTTGCCTTTCTGAGTGCACAGCTCAGAGCTTGGCTAAAATCGCATCACCGAGAGGATTAATGCACCCATTTAGCAGAAGTGGCTATTAGCACACAGCCACAGGAGGAGGTGGGATGGTAGGACAAAAAAGAAAAAAATAAGAAATCTCTGCATTTGGCTTTACTTTAGAGACAGGAGAAATATAATCTGTCATCTTCACTGCTGGGCAACCCAATGATTGCAGTAGGGCTCGTGGATACTTTTTCTACAATACACTTCTTTTTCATATTATATTTACATATTTTTTCAAAATATTCACACTCTTACAAAAAAAAAAATCTTTCAAGCTTTATCCCTTTGCCCCCTTTCATCTCTTTTTCCCTTTTCTTTTTTCAATTGCTGCTAGATAGAGGAGGTGAAAAAGAAAGACCATGACAACTATTTGTTTACAAGTTTGGATCTTCAACATGGATGGATTTTTTTTTTTTTTAATTGTCATTTTCACCACTTCAAATCCTTTCTAATATCCCCAAGCTGTGAGATGTAAGAAGCAAAGCCCATCCCCATCTCCCCACCTCGTCATGCCTGGTTTCAAAAGGAACCAACAGTGCTGGCAGTGAAAAGGACTCTACGGAAATGTTATTTCTCCTGTGGGAATGCATAAATGCTCTGGAAATGCAAGAAAAGCTGTCTATGATTACAACCAAGCGTCTGCTGCCAGATCGAGTGGAAACTTCCCTTGCTACCCCAGCCAAGATTGAGTTGGGAGTCAACATCCATCGACCCTCAACAGCCTTCCAAGAGCATCAAGGCTGGGTCCCATCAGATGACCAGTGCTGTGGATGGAGTCATGGTCCTCCAATAAGGTCTGTTGAAGTTGAGACAGTTCATCTCCATTTTAGAGGGAAAAAGCTGCCCCGAATTGTGGCCTGAAGACACTCAGAAGCGACACAAATGCAACAGTGCAGCCTTCTCTGATGATCAGAGGCACCTCCAAAATACACACTCGACATTGGAGGCTGCTGGGCCCTCGGGGCCAAGCTGTGATACCTGACAACCTCCTGGCTCACATATAAAGTAACAGGAGAAGCGATAAATCACTTTGGCACCCTCCCTGGGCATGACAGCCCTCAATAAAAGACCAAAATTCAAGGGAGGCAGCCTGACACCACACTATTCCCAGCGCACCCTGTTACGCAGATTAATCCTTCCTGATGGAGAATTACAATTAGGGCTCCGTCTTAAGGAGATATCAGCAATCAGATATCTTATCAAATGCCACCTCAATTATTCAAATAATCCCTGGCTCTTAGATTTGGGTGCTGTTTAGGGAAAGCGGTCCCATTAATGTGCTGACACTTCCCCATCACGTCCAACATCCTCAACTTCATGTCTGATTACGGAATTTGCATTCAATTTAATTTTTTCCATCTGGAGTAAATGAATAATCCGAGTACCTACCCCAGCCTTAATTACATTTGTTAAATTAAAAACCCGGGATGTGAGAAATTTAAATGCGTGTAGCTCCGCGGCCAGACAAACCTGCACGTTCAACCTGCCACAGCCCTGCAATCTCCTGCTCCAATTTCTCTTCCTTCCCCACGGCCAGGCATCAAAGAAATTACAACTAAAAAACAAAAAATTCTTTCTAAACGATGAAACAATGGATGATCTTTTGACATTTCCAGCGCTGTTTGCAGGAGAATGAGATAAAATGTAATAAATTCATATACTTCTGTGTGTTTCTTGGCTCCAGCAGCTAAAATTTCCATCTCTTTATGCAGGAGTCCTGGGGAGCAGAAATCCTTGATAATGCCAAACAATTCGACACTTTATTTTCTCTTTACTCCGCACCATGCAAAACACAGGCTTCAAGCTGCCAGCTGCTGGGAGTGAAACCAGATGCCACATCCCTTTTCCATATGGAAACAGAAATCGCCCCGTCTGGGGGCGTGCACGTGCTCCCCTTGGTCGCAGCCCTTGGTGACCCCAGGGTTGCTACCGGCACGCGGCAAAGCCTCTCCCCAAGAGAAAAAAAAAAAAATCATTGCTATGGTGCAATTGTAATATTTTACACTCAACCTGGTTCAGACCAGATCCTGGTACCATCAGCCCCAGAGAACAGCAGGGAAGATTTGCCCCAAGCCACCAAATTCCCTAATTTAAAAATAAAAAGGTAATCAGGGAGGTGCAAATAAAACCACTGAGCTTGACTTTTTTAAAAATAGCTTTGCAGAACCTTGTTAAATTCCTCTTTTTTTTTTGAAAAGCTGAAACTTAAAAGGCTGGAATTAATAGGTCGACTCAAGGTGGTGGCAAGAAGTGTCCAAATAATTAAAGAACAATTAAATATAAATGAAAGATAAAGCTCTTGCCATTTTAGGAGCAATACTCCATATATCATGCGATGGGAGATGTCAAATAAATATATTTGGGTGTTGATCTAGATGTCAGCAACAATGAAAATGTTGAGGAAAGTCTGTTCTTAGCACTCCCAAAGACTCAATTAAATAACTTATGTGTGAGTGAGTGCAATGGTAATAATCCCCCCAGTTTGAGGCTTGCAAGACTGGTAATAAAACATGGCTAAAAATATTCAGGAAAGCCACGCTCGGGTAAAGTGAGACAGGTGAGAGCAGAGCTGAAAATAGCTTTTCCCCTTGCTCCCAGTGTGCTCATAGCTCAGGTGACAATTCTGCACTCCGGGGAAGCTGGATTGGACTCCCCACCCCCAAAAAAAATCCCCTCAGAGGGGTGTAACAGAGCATCCCCCCCAGGCACAGTGGCAGGATTTGGCCATCAGAGAAATCCCTCCAAGCAGGCAGCTTGGATGCTGTCTGATGGACCTTGCAGGTCCTCATCCTTTCTGGCTTTCTTCTGCTTTGTTTTGAGTTAACAGTTATGGTGCCGGAGGAGAAAACATCATGTTTTAGCAATGAGGTCCCCAGTGAGGCTGTTTAAAAATTAATTAGTGCTATGCAACATATTAGCGATGAATAGTAATTTTTAGCTTTTGTACCTATTTCATCGCCTTCTCCCCGTCATTATTCCAGCTTTTCTAGGGTCCTCCCCGCCAACCACGACCTTATACGGAGTGTATCAAAGAAACTGCTGCCCATGTATCCTGGAAACGCCCTATGCAACAGCAAACACACGCCATGACATGTTTTCTGTGGAACTTTTAAGTAAGTTAATGTCATGTTTGCCGAGCTGGCTGGAAGGTAGGAAGGTTCCCATCGTCCCAAAACTGCAGTTGTCTAAGGTATGAGCTAGCTAGACCTCCCATGGCTCTTACGCAGGGGGGTGTTGTGGTATGGAGGAGGCTGTGGGTCCTGGCTTCATCTAGGATGGAGAACGGAGGTCCTCCCTCCATGGGCAGAGATCCTCAATGCGTGGAAATCCCCCAACCCTGAGGATGGAGAACCTTCGAGGATGGAGAGCCCTCATCCCCAAGGATGGAGATCTACCAACTCTAAGGATGAAGACTCCTCCCCAAACCCAAGGAAGAAGATCCCCATAACCCAAAGATGGAGAACCCCCAACTCTGAAGGTGAAGATGTCCCAGCCTCAAGGATGGAGTTCCACAAAACACAAGGATAGAGATCCTCCGAACCCCAAGGATGAAGATCCTCCTAACTCCACAGATGAGAATCCCCCCAGCCTTAAGGATGGGAATCCCTCAACCCCAAAGGTGGAGATGTCCAAAGCCTGAGGAAGGAGACCCCCCAAACGCTGAGGATGGAGATCCTCCCAGCCAAAAGTACAAGGATCCCCCCCGAGGATGTGGGTCCCCAAAACTCAAGGACCCTCACAATCCTGAGGAGATTCCCCTAACTCCAAGGATGGAGATTCCTCAAACTAAGAATGGAGACTTTCCAAGGAGAGATCCCCTCCAGTTTCCCCCAAAAACCAAGGATGAAGACCCCCTCCCCATTCCCCAATCCCAAGAAGAGCATTCACCCCCTCACTGGCTGCATCCTTCACCCCACACTGCACTGGGCAGGACCTGGGCACATCACCCTGGTCTGGTGATGGCCACCCCCTCGATTGCAACCCCAAATGAGCCACCATCCTGTTCCTTCAGGCAGCGAGCAAGGCAGCAGGCACCAAGGAGCCTCAGTGCGTCAGCCGCCTTCAGGTGGATGGCGAAGCTGAGGGGAATTTTCAGGGACATCTGGAATATATTCATTTTACAGCATGTTTCATATCACAGACAGGTACTTTGAAGCAGTTAAGTAGTAGCAGGGCGGCACGTCCCCATGGGTGGGCTGTGGTTTGTGCTTTCAGCTCGAGCTGCCCCAGCATGACAAAGGGGCTGGGGAGATGGAGCTGACGTTTTCCAAACACAGCTTTGTGCCTCTGGGGGCAAATCTAGAAAGAAATTAAAACTCCAAAGGCCCCAAAAAGAAAAAAAAAAAAAAAGGAAGAAAAAGAAACCAACCCCCACATCTAAGTGATGTTGATCCCCACATCATGCTATTAACAGTCCCATCACAAATTGTAAATGACTCAGATAAATTAAATGGCTTAGCAGCTGCGAGGAAAGGCCCTTCTGAAGATTCATTTGTTTCACGGAAAAGAAATTAGTCAGGAATTTAAAATCTTTTCCAGCAGCTTGACACAGACACCCTGCCAAAGCCCACATGTTGCTGCTCGCGCAGCCCCAGGATGCAGCCAGCCCCCGAAAGCAAGAGTCCTCCACCAGCATCTGAAAGCGGGGGGATGCAAGTGCGCACCCGTTAGCACGCCGCTAACGAGGCTGCGCCTCCTCCCAGCAAACCTATTAAAAGCCTCAAGCGATGAAGAGGTCTGAAAACAAGAAAATTTGACCCAAAACACCCTCACAGTGAGGGAAAGCCAGATGCAATAAAAAAAAAAAAAAAGAGGGGAGGGACAGTGATGTGGTGAGGGCTTAGAGCAGGGCAAGAAGCTGGGGGTTGCACCCCTGGATGCAGTGAGCTGCAGCGATTTTCCCCCAAAAGCAGAGAGCCACTGTGATTTACCCCCAGATGTAGTGAGACGCAGTGATTCAGCCCCAGAAGCAGTGAGCGGCAGCGATTCGAGCCCGGGTGCAGTGAGACGCAGTGATTTACACCAGATGCAGTGGGATGCAATGATTTACACCAGATGCAATGGGATGCAATGATTTACACCAGATGCTGTAAGCCACCGTGATTTACCCCACAGTGCAGTGAACCACAGTCATTTACCCCCCAAAGCAGTGCACTGCAGTGATTTAAACCCAGGTTCGGTAAGACGCCGTGATTTACCCCCAAAAGCGGTGAGACACAATGATTTCCCCCAGTTGCAGCACAGCCCAGTGATTTACCCAACGGCTCCCCACAAACCCCAAACCTCCCCACTTTCCCAATGTTTCCAGGTAGGGAAACACCGGGGCCAAGCTACACTCACTGCAGATGCCCTTTCTCCAGTGTTAACCCATGAAATTAATGCATTAAACCTCCCTGTGTTTGGAGGCTTCCCTGGCAAAGACCTGCTCCCCATCCACATCCCTTCTAGCTCATGCAAAATTCAGAGTTTTTTCACCTTCAGACGCTATTTTGCAGGCAGCAGCATCTCAAAACCCCTTTTAGTGGAAGTTCAGAGGTATAAAAGATGCAAAATGCCCCTAAATTATTCACACGGCATTTCAATCGAAGCCCCGCTATGGGATAAAGGGAAGGATCTGGTGACAGAGCCATGACCCTGGGATGTCTCCTCATCTCTGTCTGGATGGAAAAACCCTTTATTTACTGGGGAGAAGAGAATGGGGGAGAGGATAAAATAAAAGGGTTCTTCCCATCCAGAAAGGGCTGGAGAGCGAGGAAATGCAAGGAGCACCCATTTTTCAGGTGCATCCAACCAGAGCAACCCAGCTGCATTTCCCTTTGGCAACACTGAAGTTTCTCAAAACTTTTACAGGCTGGAGGAGCAAAATTGAAGTGGGGCACAGGGAGAGAAATTGCAAACCAAGCAACTCCATCCCAGCAAGAAGGGATTAAAGCAACCAAAAAAGGTGAAAAATGAATAAGAAACTCGGAAGTGATTTTGCATTTCAAATACAGGAGGTTTTCAAAAAGGAAAAACCCTGGAAAATCTTCTCCAGTTTTTCCTCTCTGTTTTATTTCTTTCTGTTTCGCTGAGCATCCAGGTGCTCCTGAGCTGGGATTTCCATTTTCCCGGTTGCTAGTCGGGGCAAAACCCCAAGTGCAAAAAAACCCAAAGCCCTGGAAGTAGGAAACCAAGCCCTGCTCAATCCAAACTCAGCTTGATGCTCACTAATTACCCGGTAATAGTATTTATATGCTGCTGGCACGCTCGGAAATGCAGCTCCTAATAACCGAGGTCCACATCAATATTAATGTCCCGGCTTGACTCTTGATACCCAGGGACCTATGAGAGACAAAGCAGCATCACAGCAAAGTGAAAAAAGGGGCAGAAAATGAATTTTAAAAGTATTTTTCTGAGTTGGGCAGGAAGGGAATGCCTGAGATCAAATGACAGGATTCCCCTTTGGCATGTATCAGCAATAAAAGCAAATATAAATTGTAAGTTCCCATCTCTGGGGCACAAAATCTTCCAGCAGCAGAAAATTTTTCACCATTTGTAAGCCCTTCCCCAAACTTTGAGTTTCCCCACAGGTAAGAGCAGGGTGGAAAAACTCTTCTTTCCTTGTTATGGGAACAGGTTTCTAAAATTTGGGGCTTTCCCCTTACCCAGGTTACTCCGAGATGATTGACTTCAAATATTCATCTCTGCAAACTTCAGTCTGCTTTTTGTTGCTCGTGCAAAACCCCAGGCTTTGGGTTGGCTCAGCAAGAAATGCTGCTTGAAACGACATCCTGAGAAGCATTTTTTTTTTTCCAGTGATGCTTCAATCCTTCTGCAGAGGCAGTACACCCCCCACCCCCCCCACCCCCCAGTTCACCAATACTATATTGCATTCAAATACGCACATGAATATTTGCAGAAACATGGCTATGCAGGGCACGGCACGGGCTGCAAACATGCCCTGGCACCACTCTGTAATTCGATTTAAAACCTCTTTTCTTAATAATTTCTATGCAGAGACACTTGGCACACCGGGAGCATTTAGGTAGAGTTTAAATGAAGTTAATAAACTATTAATAGCCTGCAGTCAGGCTGTGATAGATCTGAGCTGCATGTGCTCTGCGCGCCTCGGTACAAGGTGTTATTACTGATGTCTGTGCTCAGTGCGCATCAGAAAAAATCACGGAGAACTTCCATGAAAAATGCAGTTCCAGGAAGTCCGATGTTTCTCATGGAAAGATGTGTGTTTTCATGACTTTTTCCATCAAAATGAAAGCTGGCAATTTGAGAGTTAGTATGGTTGTGGTGTTTACCCCGTGGAGTGTTGGGTGTGGTGTTAATCTGCACCATTGACCCGTTAATTCATGTTGATTAATATTCAAAGAAAATGAATGGAAGCCATAAAGTTCACATCCAGAAACTCAACATCAGGATGTTCCCAGATCATTGCCTTTTGGTACTTTCATTTCCATAGAAGTTGAGAATTTCCCTATTTTCAGTCAAATGCCAAGGAAGAAAAAGGCAAATTCTGGAAAGATCTTGAAAATGGATGTTCTGCTTCCCCAGCAAACCATGGTTATGAAGCATTTACTGACAAAGATTTATCTGAGCAGTTATTAAACAATGGCAATGAGTAATGCGTTGACCCTTCAGAGAAAAGCCAACCCTCTGTTGATGACTATGCTACGCAGGAGCAGGACTCAAGCCAACTGCCCGAAGACAGCCATAAAAATCAAATGCTGCTATAAAGTGACTTCAGATATTGCAAGAAATCCCCAGAAAGAGACTATTTATAACGTTGTTTGGCAATGTGGGCTCTGCAGTTGTAGCCTTGGCCATCAATTCTGCTCAAACTCAAGATCTTCTAAAGAGTCACTGAGTCACCCAGTAGAAATGGCAATTTTTCATATGGAAATTTTCCCAAAGCTTAAATCACCTCTTTACTAAATATTTCTTAGTTCTGACTTGTGGAAACAGGCCACAAGGTCTATTCCAAGAGGAGCCATCTATGAGAATAAGTCAGAGGGCAGGAACAAGCTTTTCTCAGGAAAAAAAGTGAGGATTTCCACTCAAGGGATGATGATCGGCACCACTGGAGGACCCAAAACCAAACTCTAAGAACTGAGTTTTCTGTCTTTGTTAGGGTGACAGAAGAAGAACCATAAAAAGAAACAAAACCTTCTTCCAACTCCTCCGGCTGCAGATGCTCATCAACTTTTGGCCATTCAGAATCTTCGTTTCTCCAACCAAAACCACATCAACCCACAAGAAGACCCTTCCCCACCTCTTCCAACCATGACAAGTGAAAACCTTGCCTCAATCCTTCATCAGCACCAGACAAAACATTCAAATCATCCTGACTTGCAAATCCCTCCCTGCCTTTCCCCATCCCGATGGTTGCTTTTCCCCAAGGAAACTCCAAGATGCCCAAAACCTGCCCAAAATTACAACCTAGCAAAAAAATAGCCAAAATCAGAAACAGAACCAATTAATTAATTCAGAACTGATGCAAGTCAACACACCACATGATCAATTTGCTGTATGGCCACCTGTGCCAGACATGGCTGGTTTACTGGCGCTTGATGTTGGCCCCCATTTTATTTACCATGAGGTGGGAGCTGCGAGGACTGGGATAAATATGAGTAAAAGGGATTTTGAGGGTCACTGTAGCTTTTCGTCTCTCCATTGAGATTATTGGCTCATCTCCTACACAGCTGCTCCCTGCTGAATAGACGCATCCTACCACCAATGCCGTTGGCCATCAACCAACGTGGGAATAAATGCAAGTTTGGGTTTTTTTTTCAGTTGGTCTGACATATCTGGGGATTTTTTTATTTTGGGAGGAGGAATATGAGGTGATTCACATTCACAATATGCAATTAGATGGGAAAAAACCCTGGTTTTGCTGTCCCATCAGTACTGAAGTGGGCAGCTGGAGGGGGTCCAACATGGTGACCACCATCACACAGAAAAGTGGGTTGGGACTGTCTAAGACCAAAACTGGGGGGGAAATATTTGATTTCTTCAGCAATGAATGCTCCTTTTTCCAAAGCGCTAGTTCAGAATGGAGAAAAACATTAAGTTTTGAAATGCCTCAATGAAATTTAATTTTTGGTTTGAATCAACAGCTTCACTCGGTGCCATTTTAATGCTATTTTATGTTGAAATGTCAATTGGAAACTAACATTTTAAAATGTCAAAACATTTCACGTCTGCAGACGGAGCCGATAGTTTTTTGCTTCCATGTGTCCAAACAGAAAGTGCTTTTGGAATTTTACCGTCAAAAAATGAAGAATGTATATTAAAAAATCAATATTTTGACTTCTTGGAATGAAAACAAAGTTAAAATATAATATTTCCTCCAGAATACAAACAATGTTTTCTGACAAGCTGTAATCACCAAATAGTAATCTGAACCAAATGTTTGCTACCACAGTCTGTTATAGCTACACTGGAAGATAAGAGAAACACTTCTTTTTTTTTTTTTAATTGTAGACTCTCTGAAACCTTTTTTTTTGCCAGTTATTTCCATACTTCCACAGCTTTTCTGTCTTATTATATCCCAACAGGATAAAACTAGGTTGCAGGAAGCCCCTTCCACCATCCAGAACCATTTGCAATGCACTGATTTTCCTCAATAGCAAGGAAAAAGCCTAGAAAAAAAATCGCTTTCTCTGCTCTAGAAGAGACAACATTTGAATTTGGGGGGTTTTTCATGGCATTTTGCATGAAAGCACCTTCTCACACCCATCAGTTTGGGGGACTTTGGGGGGAAATGGCACTGGGAGTTTTTTCCCGCGCTTGCGCTGGCTGCAGGGAGCATGGACACAGGGGGCAGGTTTTTTATCCAATATAAATGTAATTTTCCAGTGATCTCACCTTTTAAATTCCTGCCTTGGCCATACCTTGCTAAAAAAAAAAAAAATTTAAATGGGAAAAAAAAATAAAGCCATCCAGGCTGGTTGCAGTAAAAAAAAAAAAAAAAAGTTTTACTGATTTTTCTGGTTACAGGAGCAGGGTGTACAAATGCAGCATTGCAAAATGGGATGAAAACTGGCAGTTTTGGAGCCATCACTGGGGTGTTAAGCAAGTTTTTTGTCCCGAAGCTTGCACTTCCACCATTCTCAACAGAGCAGCTTGGTCACCCTCCATCACCTTTGCATCTCCCCCAAATTTTTCTTTTTCTCTTTTTTTTTTTTCCTGAGCCTGGGCTACAGCCCCGCGCAGGGAATAAGCACAATTATCTCGTCTCGCCACATTTTTTCAGCCCTGCCTGAGGTTTAATTAAAGCCAAGCGAAAAACACAGAGGAGAAGCGCTCAGTTCCGATATCGCCCCACCGCATGCAGTGGGGAGGGGGGAAAAAAATAGGGGAAAAAAAAAAAAAATAAAAAGGAAAAAAATAAAACCTTTATCATAGACTTTTTAATCTGCAAACCTTCCTGGATACTGCTCTTTTATCACATTTCCTTTAAAAAAAATTATAAATATATATATATATGGGTATGCATGTGCACATGAGTACATGCATATCTATATGTACACTAGGATACACATACACACTCTCTATATAGAAAATATATATATAAGTGTACCCTAATCCCCTGTAATCTCCTTGAATTACACCTAAACCACCCTCCTTGCAGGTGACCTTTCCACAGAATGCTGTTTCTATGCCAACAGCATTGTTTGAGTCAGGCAAGAGAAAAAATACGGCACAATAATCTTTAATTTTTGCTTAATTCGGTATTTTCACCAATGGCCAGGAGCTGCTTGATGCTAGAAACCTCCCCGTCACAGGAAAAAAAATCAATATTAAAAACCTATTTATATATAGGGTTTGAATATTAGAGAGTGAGTGCAATAACCTTGACCCAATTTGGATTTTGCCTAAACTTCTGGCATGGTTTTGGGGTGAAATTCCCCTCGTTTTGAGGTTTAGGAGCAAAATCCTTTAGTTGTAAGATCCTTTTCACCTTAAAATCTGCATTTCTATCTCCTGCCCCATCTTGCCCTGCAAACGCAACCCATGGGCATTGGTTCCTACCAAAAATTCCAAATATATAAAATTCTGAAAATCTCAATTTTTTTCCATTTTCATTGTTTTTTAGGGAATTCCAGCAAGAAGATTATCTCCAATGGGAAAAAAAAAAAAATTGCAATAAATAGCAGACATGAACTCTGAAAAATGTGGAGAAACTATTAAAAAAATAATATGCATGACACAAGAGAGTAACCCCAGGTAATAAAGTGGTGATGAGATTTGGAAGAGTAAAAGAAGATCAATATAAAATATTTTCCAAGGATAAAGGCTGTTTTGAATAATTTTATTCCATTGAAAATCTGAGGCATTTTTTCCTTACTTTCTTGAGTTCCTTGAGTGCCATCTCAGCCCAAAAAGCCACATCCCAAACCAAACTGTTTAAAGCTGAGATTTTTTCCAGCACAAACTACCTGTTTTCATGTGTTGCTGGGTCTCTGGTGTCTTTTAGAGAGTGGCACAAGGACCTACAGTACATTGTGTTGCAGCTTCCCCAGAACTGCCCTTTTTTTGTTCACTGTGAGAGGGACATCATCCAAATTCCTGCATAATTTTTTTTTATTGACTGGTGAGGATGTATTTTTATTTTTCCTCTGACCCGACCCCAACACCTTCATGGGTCTCGGGAGGGAAGATATTTCCCAACGGCTCCATCTCACAAGGCGCCAAACCAAGAAGATAAAAATACTGGTTGCCATGGGAACATAAACTCTGGAGTTTGAAAATAACAGAATTAAACCTTGCACTAATTTCGGTCCTTAAACCCCTGTTTTCGCATCTATGTTTTGGTGAGTTTGGGGGTTTTGGTGCAAAAATATGAATTCCAAGCAACCCAATCAGGTTTTAATATCCTTACAGGTGTTTTACCACAGTTGGATGCATCTCAAAACCAGGAAGAAATTTATGAAGAATTTTTTTAAATGAAAAATAAGGATTAAACCTGGCTTGCGGCATTGCCTCTTGCCATCTGGCCTCAGAGCCATCGCTCTGCATCGGCTCCACAGATGCATCCCAGTGCCAAGGCGAGGAGCTGAGCATCCAGGGCTAATAGCTATAATATGAATTTTTGCGTATCATCCAGAAAAAACGCTCACAAGACTCAAAATACACCGCGATCACTTAACAAATATATAGTAAGGCCCCAGCGCTACCAATGGTCGGCCAGAGCATCCCCTTTTCCGACGGCATCAATAGTTCCAAACAGGCTTAAAGCAACTTCTTGAGTTGGTGTCTGAAAAACTGCTTAGCCCAAGGAGGGAAAAACCATGCTCAAAGGAAAATAAATAATTTTAAACTTCATAATAAGCAACAAACTTGGGATCGCAAGCGAGGGGATAGGCAGCAGGTCACATAAGAAAAGCTAAATGGTAATGAAAGGATTATGAATTAAAAGGGGGCACGGGTAATCCTCTGCACAAAGAAAGATTCCCATCATTAAACTTGAGTTTCCAAGGGTAAAACAGAGGAGGCAATTCATTCCTTGCCTCAGAAAAACACAGGGTTACTGGAACTAATTTGTCAGCGAAGGCAATAAATTGGCTCTACGCTGGCACCTGAGGAAGTTGGAAAGTTTGAAGGTTTCTTGACGCAGGGCGATGTGCATGTTGAAGTTTTCGCAATGCAGCGCGAGGCCATCCTGCGTTCTCCCAGGTTTGGCCATGCCGTATCTCTGCAGGTTTTGCCCCGCAATGTGCTTGCAGGTTTTGGTAAATTTGCATTTTTGCAGCTTTCCAGTGCAATATGCATTTGCAATTTTTTGCAACTTCACAATCTGCCGATTTACGCTTTTTTCCAACTTTGCAATGCAAGGCCTGTTTGCCCTTTTTTTTTTTTAGCAACTTTGCCTGGACCTTTACAACTTCGTGCCGCTGGAAGCGATGAATCGGTTCAACCATCTCCATAACACGAGTTAAAATCCTGCAAAATTGAGGCTGATGCTTTTAAAACCACCCCCAATCCCGGCTGCAAAACTCCAGGTTAACAGAGACAACGCGGCACCCTGTTGTTTCTACAAATGACTATTTCCACTCTCTTTTTTTCCAAAAATAGAGGAGTTCTGCATAATTCAATTTCCCTAGAGCAACCATGCCACAACCTGATGCATTTTGAGGGGATAAAAAAATCTGTTTTGGGGCATTTGTGGATGTTACTGGGACGCTCCTCAGGGTGCAAAAGCAACCGCGGGAATTTACTTACCCAGGCAATGCTCTCCTTTTGCAGCAATATCCCCCAAAAAAGCAGGATTTAGAGGAGAAATGAGCCTCTGTGACCTAAAAGGGTGTTTTTCACCCCAAATTCCTAGCTGGGAGAGGTGGCCTGGGCACTCGCATGCCTCTGCAAAAAGAGAAAGCAAGGCAAAGCAAAAGAAAAACAAGGAACAAAAGGAAGGAAAAGCAAAAAAGAGAAAAGCAAAAAAAAAAAGGCAAGGAAAAGAAAAAAAAGAAAAAGCAAAAGCAAAAAAAGGCAAGCAAAAAGCAAGCTCGTCAGAGCAGTTTGGGGAAAAAAAGGTTGAAATCAGCTTCGCCGAGCTGCTTTCCCGTCGCCCCATAATCCCTCGCTGTCCCCCAGTGGGCTTGTGCAAACAGCATCCGAACGGCGAGCGGCCAGGCTCCGGCCACGCTCCTCCGAGCTGGGATTTTAAATAAATACGTTAAATCTGCAGCAAGCGAGGGGCAGGGGGAAAGGTTGCACCCAGGGTCTCCGTACCAGCAGGGAATCTGCGTTTTGGGGATGTTGGGAGGTGGATTTGGGGGGATCTCTCACTCCCCCGCAGCTGAAAATATGATTTTCCGGGTAGCACGGGAAGAGGAAACTCTGGGTTCGAAGCCAAAGCAAGCGTTGCGAATGGATTGTATATGGTGTATGGTATATTCAGAAATAATTTGCCTTCTTTTTAGTAATATGGCCAAAAAATTCAAGGTCTGGGTACAGCAGGGAGAGAGGAGAGATGCCATGAGGTCATCTAATTCTCATATATATCACATATTATAATATATATTATCATATATATGGGCACAATATATTCAGTATCATTCCTACATATTATATTATACTATAAATATATCTCATAACATATATCACACATTATATTCTATTAAATCATATATTATATCATATTATATATATGGTAGGGTAGAGTAGGATAGGATAGGATAGGATAGGATAGGATAGGACACAAGATATATGGGAGCAATAAATATTATTCCCATATTTGAGTATATATATAATGGGAATAATACAGACTATATTAAATATATTACTTAATATTTAATATATCATATATATTGATTTTTAAATATGTGAGCTTCATTATTTTTCTTGGGTATTTGGGGGGAAAAAAGGTCTTTTCATGGCAGTACCTGACAAGGGATGGCAGCAGCACACCAGGACCCTGGAATTTCCTGCAGGATGGGGGCAAAGAGCTACAGAAAGCAGATTTCTGGGGGAATACGGCCCTTGCACAATGAGCGAAGGATGATGCCAACAGTGGTTTGCAACCCCTGACACTAAACCCCAGAAACACCCTGCATCATTCCAGGGATGCTGTCAGTGCTCCAAAATAATTTGGATGTTCCCAATGGCAATTGAAAAAAAAAGAGGTTTTTTTACTGACCACCGTTCTCATGAAAAGGATCTGAAATTCAGTACATTTTCCCACCCTGAGTTTTTACCTGGACCCATTTTTCAGCCCTTCCCTAATAAAAAACAAGCCCATAAAGTGAAGATGAAAATATATTCATTAGGATTGATAATGCTCATTAAGATTGGCTGTGTAGGAAAGCATGACTCCGCCTCAGAGAAGTAAGGGGGAAAAATGCAAATTCTTCTGCATGAAAAGAAGAGATTTCCCTAATCGCCCCAATCAAACGCCGGCACAATTATCTGTGGCCAACCCAATGGGTTAAAATTATCCTCTTCATCTCCGGACACAGTAAGGAGCCGAAAAATGTTTCATTTTAATAAAAATGAAATCTGGACCCTGCAGAAACCAGCTTCACTAATGACGTGTTTACACAGAAAAAGACAATTTCTATTTAATGGTGATTACTAGCGAGAAGAAATTAAACTTCCTGGAGTATATGGGTTAGAGATAATGGGAAGAGAAGAAAGTTATTGAGGGTGTGTAAATCAGGAGAGCTGCATATGGGGGCTATATCTGCACGTGCTGCTCACTAGGAGCACACATCCCTGCCTCGCCGGGCTCGTGCATGTGTCTTAGCATGCAAAAAAGGGTATATGTTTTGCTACAAGGACTTTTGAGCGTATATATTCATTTGCATACATGCAAATATGTGTGCCTACGGAGGTGCAAACGTGCAAATGCACATGCAGACTTGCAAACGTATGTGCACATGCAAATGTGCACATGTGAACATGCAAATTCATGCATATGCACAGGAGTCCTCGTAGCAAAATATATACATCTTTTGCATGCTAAACCTGCCAGGTCCCACGAGCGATGCTCCCAGATGTCTGGGCTGATTGTTTTTTGCTCCGCATTGGGAGAAAAAAGGTGCAAAACCAGGTCTGATCGTGGAGCGGCACCAGAATTCAGGTTTTTCACTCACTGGGTTACCAGTGCTGATCTTTTTTTTTTTTTTTTTTTTAATTATTCTTTATTTCCAAGGCGAATTTTTAATTATTTTTTTTTCCAAAAAAGCCAAGCCCAGACGAGGTCTTTTCGCAAGCGGCTGCTGCATAGGATGAAATAGGTTTGGGGGTTCCTCTTTGTGCCAAGGACATTCCCATCCCATGTCGACCTGTGCAAACCCATCCCGGGGCAAAATAATTTCAACGTCAGGCTTTAATGTCTGCTTCTTTATAAAGCAGAGCAAACATCTGCAGAACAAGCCCAGATGTGAGTTGCTTCCCCCCCCACCCCCCCGCCCCAAATTCAGGAATTTCAGCTCCAAGGCACATAATAAGGCACCGTCTGGGATGGTTTAATAATAGTAAAATTAAAATTGTTACCGAAGCATAATGAAGTATGTGCTTGCAAGGAGGTTTGCAAAAAAAACCAACCAACCCCTGAGCTGATGTCTCTGGGGAACTGTTGGTTCAGAGGAACGGTAAACAACGTGCAGAAATGCAACTTAATTATCTTTACAACCCGAGTATGCAACCGGCTGCCACGGCTTTCAAGGGATGCGGGCACGGAGAAGTGCATCAGCCCCACGCTAAAGCTGAAGCACCCCCGAAACAGTGACAAAAGGACTTTTTTGCGGAGTTTTGATTGAATTTTAAGTTAAACACTGAAGTGTGGCAGCTCTCTCGTGGTGTTGGGGATGCTTATCCTGATTTCTTACTCAGATGCACAAAACGCAGCTCATTGGAAATTTTTTGCTCATTTTTATCTCTTTAGGGCAAGGAAAATAAATGCTTGGCTTGAACTTGGGCAGGTCTCACCGCACAAGTGACCACCATCCCCTCCTGCATTAACAGCAGCTGGGGATTTGCCACCCATCACTTGCCGCGACGATGCAGAAAGACCTCGTCTGGGCTTGGCTTCTTTGGGAAAAAAAAAAAGAATTCGCCCTGGAAATAAAGAATAATTAAAAAAATAAAAAAGAAGGATCAGCACTGGTAACCCAGTGAGAGAAAAATTTCTGAAAAAAATGGGTATGGCCACCAAAAATGTCCAAATTCAGCTCATTACCTCATACTCTAGAAACTCCAGATACGGACTGAGTTTCTTATGAAGCACAAGCGCCTTCACTTCATTTTTGCACCAGCTCAAGCTAAAATGTCCAACCAAAACTACACCAAAACCAAGAAAATGCCACGCCACTGCAGATTCAGGAAGGAGCGCTTGGCTTTTGCAAGGGCTTGGTTTGTGCAGCATCAGAGGATCTGGGGTGCAATGGGCCACACCGGCCCCATCACAGCAGTCAGGAACATATTTTTATACATTTACATATATAAATTGGAAGTTGTGTTAACTTAGACCGAGGATGCCAGCAGGGATGGTGGCTAGGAGCAAAGCAAGGTTTCAAACTGAAGCGTGGGAATGGCTAGGACTAAACCAGGGATGCTGAGAGGACCAGTTCAGAGATGCTGGCTCAGATCCAGGCAGGGATGCTGGTCAGGACTGAGCCAAGGATGGCAGATAAACTCAAACCAAAGATGCTGGGATGCTGGCTAGGCCCAAACCAAAGCCACTAGGCTGAAGGTAAACTGAAGATGTTGCCTAGCAAAGCTCAGGGACTCTCCATTTTGATCCAACTTTTTAAAAAATGCTAATTTTTATATCTCCCTAGGCTGCCAGCAACCCCTCCAGCGAGGCAGCGATGTTTTTTTTATTAACCCAACTGAACTAGCTGGGAAAAACAGAGACACTTCCTGGCACAGTCTGTACCCCAAAAGGTCTGTCCCGCTCCTGGCTCTGGAGCTAAGGGCAGCCTCGGGCTGTCTGCATCCCGCCGCCTGCCTGGTACAGGCATGCCTGTAAGTCTGTTCAGCTCCCCAAAACCCTACAGGCTATTCCTTACCCTGGTGCGTTTTTCCTGCAAAAATCATTTGCTGCCACCATTTGATTCATCACACAGCCCCGGCGCATGAATGCAGTGGTATTTCGGTCAAAAGGTGCTTTTTATCCCAAATTTCTTGCAAAACACACTGCTAATAATTTCTGCACCAAGCACAGAGCTTGGCTGTTAAACGGTGATGCTCCTTTTCAAGGGATATTCAGCTTTTATCAAAGGCTCCCATCAACCCCAAATCAACCATATCCACCCCCTCCCAATCTGTATTTAGTTCCCGAGCTCATAAGAAAACCTCAAAATCTGGGTTTTCAGGCATTTTCTGACACCTGTTTGCATTGGTAAATCAGCTGTACCAAGTGTGGAGTTATTCAGTCTGGTCATGTCCTTTACCCACCCCCCCAAAAAAAAACCCCTCTTCATTCTTTGAAATTCAATTAACTGCCTTTTTTCTTCTATATTTAAAAAAAAAAAGGTGATTTTTCCCAGAAAGATCTGATTCCTCACCACTCCATCAGCACACTCGAGCTAGATTTAACCACCAGAAGTAACTCCACAACAGAAAAAGCTGCAAAAAACTGTTTTCTCCTTTCAAATCTAATAGCGATGCAACAGCTGGAGGAAGAAAAGGGTCCCCAACCACATGCCCAAATTACACCCAGTTTCCAAACAGGATAGAAAATAATTCCTCTGCTGAGCTTTGAAGCCAACGAAGCTGCTTTACAACATTTTTCTGCCCTGGGATGAAGATAAATTAAGCCCCGGGTGTCACTAAAGCTCAATTCAACGTTGCATCCTAAAAAAATATTAATTGCAAAATGGTTTTATAATTATTTTAACAAGGATGCAGCTCTGGTACGATGAGATGTGATGCTCTGCAACCTCACTGGGCGCTTTTTTTTTTTTCATGTATTTGAGTGCTGTAACGTCGTGATCTGGAGCAAGGGAGGTTTGGACGCGCGGTTATACGAGCTCTGTGCTTAATGACGGGCGCCTAATTAAGGTCAGGCAGTGCTGGCTTTGTCAGGAGACCCTGCGTCAAGCCTGCCCTCGGTTTTTTTGGAGGCGAGCATCCCTGGCTGCCTGGTCGCTCAGATCCAGCAAGGTCACGTCAGCAATAATTAAGTATTTCGGCTCATCGGGTTGCACCATCCTTGCACCATCAGGGTTGCTTTTTGCTCTGTGCTGAAATAATCCCAAATAATATCCTGAATTATTCTGTTGATCGAGCTGGTGTTTGCATTCCCAGGAAGGGAAAAGCACGTGAAAAACCACGGATGCTCTTAAATCCCTTGGAAATAAGGAGGGCTGCAAGCCTGGAGGGGTGTCAGCCCCACACCAGGCTGCTAAATAGGATGAGGATGAGGATGCTGGTAAAATAAGGACGAAGGCAACAGCGTGCATCCATCCCGACCAGTCGCTGGATAGCGAGGAGCCCCGAAAGGACAGGGCGAAAATTAGTAAGAGCCATCAACTTAACGAAATGGAGGTCTGGTGCGTCCCAGCGCTGGGTTAATGGAGCTCTGCAGCAGCAGCTGGCAGCCGCCTTCACAAAAAATGCAGGATTTTGTCCCAAATCAGACACTAAAACACACTTGCTGCACAAAGCCAGGATGCAAATGGTTGCACGTCATCAAGGCCAGGTGATGGTTGTTGCTTTTTCTCCTCCCAGGTGCACAAACTCCTGCAAAATCTATTTAAGAGATGACTTTTTGGGGGGCGGAGCTGAATTTGTACCACGTCTCAGATGCTTCAGCATTGCCCAGTGCAAACTGCCACTGCTGCCACTGCCCGAAATTTTGCCATCCCAATTTTAGGTGCTTTTCAGTTTTCTGAACCTAAAACTGCAGCTTGGGACCGTTAAAACAAATCTAAGGACTTCCCCACATCGTGGGTCACCCCAGTTTTGCAAAGCTGTTTGGTACCTACACATTTTCAAAAGGTCTTGTGCCTAAAAAATGCCATTTTTCTAAGGAAAATCCCACTGCACACACCTTGCGGGAAGGTAAGGCTTGAAGGTCAGGTTTTTTCTTAAAAAGATAAATTTTGCAGAGTTTTTTTTTAAATGCATTTTATCTCTTAGAGGGAATAAGGGTGAGTGGCCCTGGGCTGGGGATAGCACATGGGAATTTCTCACAGCTCCCTGCAGGACGCACGGTTCAATATTTCCATTATCGTGCAGAAAGATAAATACATTTACAACAGGAAAACCTTGTTCCTATGACTTTTTTTTTTTTTTTTTTGTTTAAATGGGGCACAGACAGTTTTGGGGGAGACACCTGATATGCAAAAGATGGAGCTAAAGGAAAACATGGGATGCGGGATGCAACAACAGGGGAAGGATGGGGTGCTGGCCACACCGTATTGAGAGTCATTTTAACTCAAAAAAGGGTTTTTCCTGAGATACTGCAAGATTCGCTCCCCCAGTTTGGTGGATAAATCCATATTCCAGTGGTGTGACACCCAGAAGAGTTGAAGCTCTCTGGAGCGATGAATACATGAGGAGCACGAATGCATCCCCCTGCAACAGCCACAGCCACCTTCCCACTCTCTACGTATACAAAATATATGTCTTCATCTGCATTATCCAATTATATACATCCAATATATTGATATATTACTGGATTATTAAATATATTATGTGTTTCTTCGTTCACATTATCCAATAGATATTCAATTATTATACATATTAAATGGATATAATTGGATAATGTAGGTGAAGACACATACATAATATCTATATTTAACCATCTGAGAGAGAGCGAGGGGATATATGGGGGGAGAGGATATATATGGAGAGAATATATATTAAAAATATACATATAATATATACTGGATTGATATATTGGATATATTATACGATACATATCCAATCGATTTATCATCTGGATATAATAGTATGGATGTAATATATCCAATGGGTGGATATAACATCATATATCCAAAATATCCTATTTTTCATAGATAAATAAAAACACATATAATATCCAACATGCATTTTATATATAACATCCAATATACATTTTTATAGATAAGTAAAATTATATATAATGTCCGGTATACACATCCAATATCATAAATCCAATGGATTAATAAATTATATAGCAAATTAATTATATATTATATAATATATATAACCAAACATAGCTCATGTATATCCAGTATATATACATCCCACCTTCTGTAAGCATTAACCCCTTCTGTGCATTTTGTATCACCTTTATCAAACTTCTGCACTTTTCTCAAAAAAACCCTACAACTTTTCTCAAGCTTCTGGATTTTTCCCCTCCATCACGATGGCGATAATTCTCATTTTTCTATGATGAATAATCCCCAGATTAAAGCATTTTCTCCTCTGTTTTGGGGTATCCCTTACAATTGCTTCCAAAAATAGCTATTTTCTGCAGATTTAGCAGGCATGATTCTTACGAAAGCAATATGGCCATTTCAACCTGGGTTTTACCCATTTTTAGACATCTGCCCAAGCACCTGATAATTCTGGTGGTGGGTCTGTCTCTGAGTATTTCACCTAACTGGGAATTTTGCTTTCTGAATGTCTTTAAAGAGTTTCCACTTGAATTTTACATTGCTGTGAAGCCCCATTTTTGTGCTAACAATGTCCATGTTGGGGCACTTCAGCCTCGGGGCTGCATCATGCTATGGCCAAGGGTTCCATTTTGATTTTTTTGCAAAAAAAAATAAAGTCCTGGTGGGAACTGATTCTTTTTTTTTGCCAAAAAATAAATCCCTGAGCCGTGGCACCTGATTCTGTGTGGTACCAGCATGGAACCCGGCTCCATCCCAGCACCTGGACCGCATCCACATCCAGCGAAAGAAGGGAAACCGCAGAGGAAGGATGGGGAAAATGTAAGAAATTTTTAAAAGAAAAGGTTTTTATAAATAACACTGAAATAATATCTGCTTGGGGAGCAAAAATCATACCCAATGAGGCTTCAAATTTCAACGAAAACCCAAAAAAGCTTTGCCTCTACCCCTGGGGGCCAGGTCAATACATTTGGTAGCAGAAAAGAGTATTTTATAGCAATAAATAGATTATATTGGTTTATATATATAGCAATATGTTTATTGCTGTTATAAATAATCTATGCTATATAATATACAGCAATATAATAATTCTCAGCACTGTATCCCTATATATCAAGCATTATATAACAATATATTGTTTATATCAAGCAATATATTTCTATATTATATAATTTTATCAATTATACATTTTAATGCATTATATACATGTTAATATATACTTCTATATAGAATTATGCATTATATACATGTTAATATATACTTCTATATAGAACTATGCATTATACATAGTTGTTTATGTATTTATGAATATATTTATAAAATTTTAATGTTAATAAATTTTATATTTTATTTTTAAATATACGCATATATGGACATATGTTATATACAATGTTATTATATTGCTATGTATCATATATTTCTATAATATATAAATGTACATTATATTTGGAGCAATAAATACAGCATATCACTCTATATATAGCCAAGAAAAGGGGGAAAAGCCAGCTTTTGCAAGGCAACAGGAATTTAGAGAAAAAAAATTTGTTAAATTCCCCCCAAACCCAAAAAGGTTCAAGCCTGGATATGGGGAAAACCCGCACACACCTCGGCGATGCTGCAAATGTCACGGTCATCAACACAACCCAACACCAAAACCACACCCAAACCCCTTTATACTGGGGAAAGTTATCCCGATAAAATAAAAGAAGTTGTTTAAATATCTTTTTTTTTTTTTTTTCCCTTATTTTTTTGCCCACAGAGCTGGAGCTGGGAATCCATTAGCCTTTAATGAAGTGAAACCCTCATCTTGCCGGAGCCACCTCATTTAGCGCAATTGTTTCGCAGCCATTACAGAAAGACAATTACAAGGAAGCGGCGAGAGTAATTGGAAATGCTGGCGGGAGTTGGGCGAAATGATAATAAATAAAAATATTCCCCCTAATAAGCTTGCCAGGAGGGGGGTGGGCTGAAGAAAATCAACATAATTAGAACTGAACCTCGTCGAGGAAAAACAGACAGCGGGGTGGCAAGTGCTCGGCACAGAGAAGAGGGGGAAAAGTGGAGAAAACTTCATTTTTTGCCCCAAAAGCACCAGGAAAAAAATACTTTTCCCACCTGTCTATCGAAAGCAAAAAATGTTTGGAAAGGGGGATGCTGCCCACAGGGATGCAGGCGATGCTCCTCCACTACCCACCCCAGGATGGATTTGCTCCTCTATCACCTGGTCCGGGTGAAAATTAAAGCCAAAAAAAAAGCTTAAACTTTAGATTGCTTTGCTCACGGAACGGCATCGAGGAGTATCATGGGGTAACATGAACTTCTCTGCAACAGAGGGGGGCTTTTTGCATGCAAAATACAATTATTTTAGCAAAACTTTTATTATTTGAATTATCCTTAAGAATAAAAAAGCATTTCAGTCGAGCATTTTGGGTGCATTTTGCTTGATGAAAGAATAAAAAAGGGTTAAATCACATTGAAAACCCCACACAGACGGCCATCATTCCCTCCTTGCTCCTAGAATCCCAGCTTTTTCCTCCAAAATCAGCCTTCTGTCCTGCACAAGCATCCAGGCTCTGTCCCCATCCTCATCCCACCCTGACGTTGCTTTAGCAACTCCTCCAAAGCAGTCTGCAGCAAAAAATATCCTTTAAATTAGGGGTTTGCACCGGAAAAAAGGGCATTCAGGCAGGGATCTGTACTAAAGAAAGCCCTTGAAACAGGGGTTTGCACCCCAAAAAGTCCTTCAAGCAGGAGCTTGCAGCAAAAATAGTCCTTTAAACAGAGTTTGCAGAAATAAAAAAAGTCTTTAAAACTGGAGTTTGCAGCAGAAAGAGTCCTTCAAGCAGCGGTTTGCACCAAAAAAAGCCCTTAAGACAGGGGCTTGCACCCAAAAAAGTTCTTCAGCCAGGGGTTTGCAGCAGAAAAGCACTTTAAATGGGTTTTGCAGGAAAAAAAAGCCCTTCGAGAAAGGGTTTGGACCAAAAAAAATCTTCAAACAGTGGGTTTGCACCAAGAAAGCAGTTTAAACAGGGGGTTGCAGAAAAAAAATAAATCCTTCAAACAGGAGTTTTCAACTAAAAAGGCCTTCAAAAAGGGGTTTGCACCAAAAAACATCCTTCAGAAAAGTATCTGCCGCAAAAAAGCTCTTCAAACAGGGGTTTTGCACCAAAAATAGTCCTTTAAATGGGGGGTTGCACCAGAAAAAAGGGGTTGCACTTTAAACAGAGGTTTGCACCAAAAAAAGCCCTTCAAAAAAGGGCTTGCAGGAAAAACAGAAGTCCTTTAAACAGCAGTTTGCAGTAAAAAAAATCCTTCAAAATGGGGTTCACACCCAAAAAGCCCCCACAGCATCTTCCCTCTCAGCTCCCATTCTCTGTACATTCAATATTTGTCCCTCACAGCTGATCTCAGTGTTTCTGAGGGCTGGGTCAAATCTCTGTCCCATCATAGTGACAGCATTTTCCTGAATATAGGTGAAATACTACGGATGGAATCATATTTTTTGTCATCATTTCTTTCCTGCTTGCAGTCTCTGCAGTCCCACTGGGGTGGGTGGGCTAAGCCAATGATGCAGGAAGCACCCCAAACCCTGACCAGGATGATCCCAAATATAAAATACTGCGCAATATAATAATATACCCCACCAATTAATAAAATACCTCCCAAAACAATAAAATGCCCCAAACAAATAATAAAATACACCCAAAACAATAAAATACCCCCCAAAAAATAATAAATAAAATACCCCAAACAAACAATAAAATACCCCTAAAAATTATAAAATACCCCTAATAAATAAAATACCTCCTCCAAATAACTAATTACCCCAAATAAATAACAAAATACACCCTACAATAATAAAATACCCCAAATCTCAGCTCCAGCCCTCTGGAGCAAAGGCAACTTTCATTTAAAAACCACACACGTTTTTTTCCTTGCCATTTTCGAACTCCGTTAAGATCATTATCACAGAACGAGACCAGAGATAAAACATTTTTATTTTCTTTTCTTTTCCTTATAGTGGGATTCTTTAGCAGTGCAACCCCTCCTCACAGCTCCCATGGAAGTCAACTCATGTTGAGAGTTAATGTTTCGTTAATATATATTTTTTTCGTTAAGATATATATATATTTTTTTTAAAAAAAATCCATATTTCTCCTTGGTTGCCAATTATTTTGCTCTCAAAGGGGTTATTGCAATTCTCACTGCAACTGTTTTAGCCTTACTGCCTTCCGTAAGCCGCAGGTGATGCACACACTGCAATACCATGTTTTTAAATAATATTAAATAATATTAAATAGCATTAAATATTATACATTCTTATTAAATATTATACGTTCTTATTAAATACTATGAATTGTTATGAAATATTGTCCTGCAAAGCTGCATGCACAAATATTTAGGAGCTGCAAAATGCCTCCGCTGCCAAGCTGGGATGCTGCACTGGGTACCAGCGGGCAGAGTCCTGCTGAGAAGGTGTTGGGCAAAATTCGTGCAAACTGGGGGGAAATTGGGCTATTTTGGAGCTTTTCAGTTCACTGATGGTGGAGGAGGGAAGAGGGAGGCAGTTGTGATACTTGCTGGGAGTGTGCATGGGAAAATGAGTTGAAGGTGCAGGAAGCATGCATGGGAACGTACACGGGAGGATGGGCAGGAACTTTAGGTGTGCGGGGAGCGTGCATGGAGTGAGCAGGGAGCGTGCATGGAGTGAGCAGGGAGCGTGCATGGAGTGAGCAGGGAGAGTGCATGGAGTGAGCAGGGAGCGTGCATGGAGTGAGCAGTGAGAGTGCATGGAGTGAGCAGGGAGCGTGCATGGAGTGAGCAGGGAGAGTGCATGGAGTGAGCAGGGAGCATGCATGGAGTGTGCAGGGAGAGTGCATGGAGTGAGCAGGGAGTGTGCATGGAGTGAGCAGGGAGAGTGCATGGACTGAGCAGGGAGAGTGCATGGAGTGAGCAGGGAGAGTGCATGGACTGAGCAGGGAGCGTGCATGGAGTGTGCAGGGAGAGTGCATGGAGTGAGCAGGGAGTGTGCATGGAGTGAGCAGGGAGAGTGCATGGACTGAGCAGGGAGAGTGCATGGAGTGAGCAGGGAGAGTGCATGGAGTGTGCAGGGAGAGTGCATGGAGTGAGCAGGGAGCGTGCATGGAGTGTGCAGGGAGTGTGCATGGAGTGAGCAGGGAGCGTGCATGGAGTGTGCAGGGAGAGTGCATGGAGTGAGCAGGGAGCGTGCATGGAGTGAGCAGGGAGAGTGCATGGAGTGTGCAGGGAGCGTGCATGGAGTGAGCAGGGAGCGTGCATGGAGTGAGCAGGGAGAGTGCATGGAGTGTGCAGGGAGAGTGCATGGAGTGAGCAGGGAGCGTGCATGGAGTGAGCAGGGAGCGTGCATGGAGTGTGCAGGGAGAGTGCTTGGAGTGAGCAGGGAGTGTGCATGGAGTGAGCAGGGAGCGTGCATGGAGTGTGCAGGGAGCGTGCATGGAGTGAGCAGGGAGCGTGCATGGAGTGTGCAGGGAGCGTGCATGGAGTGAGCAGGGAGCGTGCATGGAGTGAGCAGGGAGCGTGCATGGAGTGAGCAGGGAGAGTGCTTGGAGTGAGCAGGGAGCGTGCATGGAGTGAGCAGGGAGTGTGCATGGAGTGTGCAGGGAGCGTGCATGGAGTGAGCAGGGAGCGTGCATGGAGTGAGAATGGAGCACGCGGGGAGCGAGCAGGCAGAGCGCATGGGAAGCGCACTGAAGGATGAACAGGAGCTCGAGGTGTGCGAGGAAGGTGCATGGGAGCCAGGATCCTGCATGGGCAAGTGCCAGGGAGGCCCCTGGGAGCGCACCAGCAGCACACACGGAGCGTGCACGGGACTGTGCGTGGGGCGAGCACGGCGGTATGTGTGCAGGGAGTGTGCATGGAGAGAGCAGGGAGACACTCCAGGCACGCAACCGCAGCCAGAAATGACACAAACAGAAAAAGAAGCTTGTGGGAAATGCAGAAAAAGTTGATTTTCAGGACAATTTTTTTTTCCTTCTGGGCAGGGGCAAAAGCAAAAGCCTCTTTTGATACAGAAGAGTAAAAAACTACAAGTTTGCTCTTTATTCTTATTTCAGCACACATCTGAGGCACTGCCAAATGCTCTCTCTCACAGCCCCCAGATTTTGGTGTCAAAAATCTGAAATTTCACTGATCAGCACCTCCTTCCCCAGGGGGTCTCCAGACACCCACTCAGAATCCCGTCAGATTTGCCAGACTCGGGAAAATTCAGAGCGTTACTGCACCCACCAACCAGACAGCGCTGCTCTGCGGAGGCCTCGGATCACTCCTGCGCTTGTGGCGACGCCGTGGCAGTGAGCAGCCTCCCCCAGTTTACTGTTGTTGTTGTTGCTATTATTTATTATTTTTATTCCGTGATTGTAGGGTAATTTGGGTGTGAAAATTTGGAGTGAATCGGCACTGCTGCTGGTGGTGCGCTGGGCTGTCAGCTCCAAGCAAAGTCCATGAGAACTGGCATAACGTGAAAAAGGCTGTGCAATCATAATATATATATGAAAATATATATACAGTTATACATATTATATATATAAAATATATAATTGTGCATTTACTATATATAGTTATATAATAATATATATAACTACATATATTATCTATATTACCTAGATTATCTATACGCTAACTATATATTTTATATATCCTAAATCTACAGTTAATCGAGTTTATATATATACACACTATATAATTATATACTATCTCTATTATATGTGTTACCTATATTATCTATTATAAATATACAGTGTTAATATAGTTTATTCTATATAATATACATGTCATATTACACATAATATAGATATATAGATAGTATGGATTATATATTATCCACATATCTATATTATCTATGTGTGATTTATGATGAATATACAGAGTTAATGTTGTTTATTCTATATATACACACATATAATATAGATAATATAGATGATACAGATAATATAAATAATATAGATGATGTAGATAATACACTATATATATAATTATACAATATATGTAATAATACATAGATTTAATGTTTTTTTCTTTTTCACTGGGGCTCCAACTAAAGGGATGGTGATTTTCTTGAGCTGTCTCTCTGGAAAATGATTTACAGTAATGACCGGTGCTTAACTGAGTCGCTATTAGCAGGGCAATGCTGATGAACCCGGGGCTGTACGGGTGCAGGAGTCCGAGCTGGTGGGTTTTCCCCACCAGATACCCAGGGGGACGCAGAGGGGTGCCCAAAATCTGCACCCCGGGGATGCCGGGGTGGCGCGGCTGTGAGGAGTGACGGAGGGAAGGGTGCTCAGGGGGGGCTACACCAGCGCGAGGCCATTGCACAGCCGGATCATCCCCCTCCTCATTATTATCCCCGTGGAAAAAACACAACTCATGGCCAAAGTCCTCCCCGCAACTCCAGATTTCCCACCACGGCTGTAAACAACCTTATTTTATGCAACCACCATAAATATATTTTTATATATATTTATACACACACACGCACACACACCCCCCCATATATATCATGCAGATATATATTAAAATATATATTCTACATGGCCAGAACCACCGTTGTTTATATTACCTATTATCTATCACATAATACATATTATATACCATATATCATATACATACACCATATATGTTTCATATAATAGATGAAATATATATTATATATTAATTATGTTTCATGCTATTATATTATATATTTCATGTTATATATTATCTAGTTTCATCTATCATATATCATGTAAGTTATATGTATCATATGTATTTTATGCAAAAACCCATGGCTGATCCCATATTTTAGATAAAATATATATCTATATTATATATAACTCCGCAGAGTTCAGCCCCTAAAGACTCCCCTCAAAATGCAAAAAGACCCAAAAACTTTGCCATCCGCAGCAGGACATCCACGAGTGAGTGGTGCATTCCTCTCTTCCAACCAAATTTGCATTTTTTAGACTCGTTTTATGATAAGCTGATATTTATTTCCAGGGTCAGTATCTGGCTCGTGAGCCATTTATAGGGATCATTTCTGATTTGATAGAAATATGTAATAATATTTGAGATATCTGAGATATATCTCAATTCCACATCTCAGTTGAGGTATTTTGAGAAATAATAATAGTTGAGATATTTGAGAATATCTCATTTATAAGGATCTATTCCATTCTATTCTTTTTAATCCAAAGTGAATTTGCTCGGAGATTCCCTCAGGGGTTGGCGGAAATATCGATCTTCATGAGAAAAAACAGTGCTGCAATATAGAGATGCACGACTTCGGCTCAAACGGGACTTTGCTGAATTTGCAAGAATTTCCCTCCTGAATTTCCAGATTCGTTTTTCCTGAATTTCCTGAATTCATTTTCCTGAATTTCCTGATTTTGTAGGATTATGTTATCCTGGCACTGCGACTCTTTGGAGAAAATCCAATTCATTCTCAAATACACTCACCTTTTGCTGCAACACCCCAAAACCCAGTTGACAAATTTTGGGGCTATTTTAGAGCCTCAAAACCCCACCCTGATTTTTCCCAGTCAATCAACCACAGATAAGTCAAAACTCTCCTACATTTGGTACTTTGTAACCAGAAATACATGTATTTTTTGGATGCACGAGCATCTCAATGCACGGTCATGCCAGAGCAAAAATGGGGATGCAGGGAGCAAGTCCCCTACATTTTTTGGGATGGAAAAGCATTTTTAGGGTTGTAAAAATTAATTAATTTGCCAAGGCAATGTTTGCATGCCCCAATCCCCATGGTTTTTTTCGGTAGCCGAGTGGAAAGGTTTATTTAGCCGGCAGCGGCGATGGCTTCACAAACATTTCCCCCTATCCTGCAGGGAGAACCGCACCGACCGAAAGGAGATTTAATTAGTGAAAATCTCGTTAGGCAAACGAAATTATCCGTAAGGCAATACTCCTCTGGACAGGGGGTATGATTAAACAAAGCCATTAATTGAGAAAGGCGCTCCAACAGTCATCTTGGCTCGAGGATGGGGGGGTATTTTTTTTTGGATGGGGGGGGGTGTTAATGGTAAGACCCCTTCGTGCTCGCCGAAAAGCCCTTGAGCATCTCATCAGCGTGCCTTGATTGCATCATGCAAATTGCAAGCCGGCACAGGCCGACCTGCCGTTAGTTTTTTAGTTTCATCGCCCCCCAAAAAATCAGAAAAAAAAAACATATTTTGGAGGCGCACACACAGGAAACTTCAAATTTAGGTGGGAGGCCAGACTGGTACCCATCAGGACCACGTGCCTGATGAGTACTATGTGATGAAAACGATATTTTTTTAAAGTTATTTTAAGATATCTTGGCATTATTTCAAGCTCTTACTCAAGGTTTTTTTACCCTAAGGCTGCAGGCGTGTTCACACTGGTCCCTAATGACGCCTGGGAGCGCCGCAGCATCCACGTGTCGTAACACTAACGGTGTTCGTTTAGACAGCACGGCACTATAGGGAAAGCTAAAATAGCTGATAGCACAAGCTGCTGTACTTAATAATTCCCCGTGATTTAAAATCGGAGGTTATAACAACCGGCTGGAGAAGAGAAAAGAAACACTGCTGTTCTTTTAACCTTTTGCTTTATTAGTATATTATGGAGCAACCTATAAAAAGCACCAATTCAGGGCAAGAGAAGCCTTCCCTTTTCCAGGAAGTGTTCCAGGATCCCTTTAAAAATGGGGAAAAAAAAGCAAAAACCTCATAAAATAGGTACCTAGCGAACACTGGGGGTTCATATATATATATATATATATATATCTATTTTATACATGTCTTGTTCGAGAGGAATCGCTGGGGACCTCATGCCAGCCGCCATCCTGGCAGCATCTTCCATCTCCAATTTTTCCCCTGCGTTGGTTCCCAAGCAACGCCTGGAGGAAAGATGCAATATCACCATTGCCACCAAAAAAACTGGGGAGATTTGGGTTTTTTTAGGGGCAGTGTGAAGACAAGCTCGCCAAAAACAACTGAGGGATGCGTTGGGTACCAGGGAGAGCGAGACGATGGAGCGGGTTGACAGTGGATACTGAAAGAATGACCCACTTGATGCCAGCAGGAGCAGCAGGTAATTAAGAAATCCCAATTAAATCCCAATTAAATCCAGTCTGGCAGAGCCCTGGGACCACAGGAGAGGGTTTGCAAATACCCTCGTCAACAGCACCCTCTAATTTTAGGCATATTTGAGCCTGTGTGGGCCAAAATCCTGGCAAGCCTTTGCATGGGGTGGCACACATCAGCTCCTCCATAAACTGCTGCTGACGGCTTTTCCCTGTCCAGATTTAAAAGGCAAAGAGGAAAAATCCCAGTTTTCCATGGGCAAGGCGGGTGAGATTCTTTTTCCCCCTCCTACATTATGCTTTGGGGGGAAACCCCATGCAATTCACCCACCACCACCACCTTAGGAATGCAGGATTTTACCTCCCACTGCTGCAGGCATTAGCTGCCCTGGTGGGATGCCCAGCCTGGCATCCCATACCCCAAGGCATCCCCAAAAATCCCAGACGAATCCCTCTTTGCTCCCAGGGGAGGAATAAAATACCCTACCGTGAAGCGCAGAACAAATTCCCCATTATATGTGGGAATATATAATATTCCCCTACATATATATATATATATATATAACTTAGGGAGTCTATATTACCCAATCTCTCTCTCTCTCTTCCCTCCCACTCAATATTCTCCTCAATATTCTTCAGTATATATTGAGGAACATTATATGATATTATAATATTATATTATTATTATATAATATTCCCCAATATATCACAGAATCATCTGGGTTGGAGAAGCCCCTGAAGCTCCTCCAGTCCAACCATGACCCTCACCCTGACCGTTCCCAACTCCACCAGATCCCTCAGCGCTGGCTCAGCCCGACTCTTCAACCCCTCCAGGGATCCCGGGGACTCCCCCCCTGCCCTGGGCAGCCCATTCCAACGCCCAACAGCCCCTTCTGCACAGAAATCCTTCCTCAGAGCCAGCCTGACCCTGCCCTGGGCAGCTTGAGGCCATTCCCTCGGGGCCTGGCGCTGGCTCCTTGGCTCCAGAGACTCATCCCCCCTCTCTGCCCCCTCCTGGCAGGGAGTTGCAGAGGGCCAGGAGGTCTCCCCTCAGCCTCCTCTTCTCCAGACTGAACCCCCCCAGTTCCCTGAGAAATACATTTCCTCAATATATTTCTGGAGCTCTGCTGGGGATGGATGAGGAGCCATCCAAGAGCTTACGGGTCAGGATTAAAGGGAGGGGGACATTATAATGGGGGTCTGCTGCAGGCCACCCCACCAGGAAGACCAAGTGGATGAGGCCCTCTACAAGCAGATAGGAGCAGTCATGTTCACAAGCCCTGGTACTCATGGGGGACTTCAACCACTCCGGTATCTGTTGGAGGGACAACACAACAGGGCACAGGCAATCCAGGAGGATGCTGCATTGATGAGAACTTCCTTCTCCAAGTGACAGAGGAGCCAGTGAGGAGAGGGGCTATGCTGGACCTTGTCCTCACCAACAAGGAGGGGCTGGTGGGGAGTGTGAAGCTCAAGCCTTGGCTGCACTGACCGTGAAATGGTGCAGTTCAAGATCCTTTGGGCAGTGCGGAGGGCAGGCAGCAAACTTGCTATCCTGGACTTCAGGAGAGTAGACTCAGCTCTTCAGGGATCTGCTTGGCAAGGTAACATGGGATAAAGCCCTGGAGGGAAGAGGGGCCCAAGAAAGCTGGTTATTATTCAAGGATCACCTCCTCCAAGTTCAGGAGTGATGCATCCTAACAAAGAGAAAGTCAGGTAATGATGCCAGGAGGGCTGCATGGATGAACAAGGAGCTCCCGGACAAGGCCAAACACAAAAAAGAAGCCTACAGAGAGTGGAAGCAAGGACAGATAGCCTGGGAGGAACATTGAGAAACTGTCTGAGCAGCCAAGAATCAAGTTAGGAAAGCCAAAGCCCTGATAGAATTAAATCTGGCCAGGGACATCAAGGGCAACAACAAAAGCATCTGCAGGTACCTCAGTGATAAAAGGAAGACTAGGGAAAATGTGGGCCCTCTGCAGAAGGAAATGGGAGACCTGGTTACCTAGGATATGGACAAGGCTTAAGTACTCAATTACTTTTTTGACTCGGTCTTCAGCAGCAAGTGCTCCAGGTGCTCCAGCCACACCACCCAAGCCACAGAAGGCAAAGGCAGGAACTGGGTGAATGAAGAACCACCCACTGTGGAAGATCAGGTTCAAGACCATCTAAGGAATCTGAAGGTGCACAAGTCCATGGGAGCTTATGAGATGCATCTGCCGGTACTGAGGGAACTGGCAGGTGAAGTGGTTCAGCCACTATCCATCAGATTTGAGAAGTCATGGCAGTCCTGTGAAGTTTCTGCTGACTGGAAAAGGGGAAACATAATGCCCATTTTTTAAAAAGGGAAAAAAGAAAGACCCAGGGAACTAGAGGCCAGTCAGTCTCATCTCTGTGCCTGGAAGGAACACGGGGAGGATCCTCCTGGAAGCTGTGCTGGGGCCCATGGAGAATGAGGAGGTCACTGGTGAGAGCCAACACGATGTATTTGGTGGCCTTCTACGGCGGGTTACAGTGTTGGGGATAAGGGAAGAGCAAATGATGTCATCTACCTGGACTTGTGCAGCATCTGGCCTGTCCCACACAACATCCGTGTCTCCGAACGGGAGAGACGTGGGTTTGCCGGATGCACCACGGGGTGGGTAAGGAATTGGCTGGATGGTCTCACTCAGAGCTGTGGTCAATGGTTTGATGTCCCAGGGTAGAGCGGTGACGAGTGGCGTCCCCAGGGGTCGGGGTGGGGGCCGGCGCTGTTTAACACCTTTGTTGGGGCCGTGGACAGTGGGATCGAGGCACCCTCAGCAAGTCCCCACCGACACCGAGCTGTGTGGGGCGGGGACACGCTGAGGGAAGGATCCATCCAGAGGGACCTGGACAGGCTGGAGGGGGGGACTGTGCAAACCTCGTGGAGTTCACAAGGCCAAGGGCAAGGTCCTGCCCAGGGGTCGGGGCAATCCCCAGCACAGACACAGGCTGGGCGAGGAGGGGCTGGAGAGCAGCCCCAAGGAGAAGGACTGGGGGGGTTCCAGGGTGGAGAACTGACTCTGAGGCAGCAACGTGTGCTCACAGCCCAGAAAGGCCCCGTGTGCCGGGCTGCACCCAGAGCAGGGGGGGCACAGGGCGAGGGGGGGATTGTCCCCCTCTGCTCCGCTCTGGGAGACCCCCCTGCAGGGCTGGGTCCAGCTCTGGGGCACCAACAGCAGAAGGACACGGACCCGCTCGAGCGGGGGCAGAGGAGGCCACGAGGATGCTTGGGGGGCTGGAGCCCCCCTGTGAGGACAGGCTGGGGGAGTTGGGGGGTTCAGCTGGAGAAGAGAAGGCTCTGGGGAGACCTTAGAGCGGCCCCCCAGGGCTGAAAGGGGCTGCGGGAAAGGGGGGAGGGACTCTGGATCAGGGGGTGTGGGGATAGGACAAGGGGTGACGGTTTTAAACTGACAGAGGGGAGATTCAGATGAGATCTAAGGAAGAAATTCTTCCCTGGGAGGCCCTGGCACAGGCTGCCCAGAGCAGCTGTGGCTGCCCCCTCCCTGGCAGGGTTCAAGGCCAGGTTGGACGGGGCTTTGGGCAACCTGGGCTGGTGGAAGGTGTCCCTGCCCGGGGCAGGGGGGTGGGACTGAGTGACCTTTAAGGTCCCTTCCAACCCAAAACAGTCTATGATTCTATGATTCCTCAATATTATATATATTTTTAAAATATATTCCACAATATATATAGGTAATGTAATATTATATAATATTACACATATCATATATATTTCCAATATATTCCCCAATATTATATACTAATTTTATTATATATGTTTAATATTCCCCAATATATATGGGGAATATATATTCCCTGCAAAGTGCTAATATTTTTTTCTTTGTTTTTTTTACTTTTAGTTAAGTTTTAAACTTAAATCTTAAATTTCATTTTCATTTTTAACCCTCACTGTTTACAGCCTTGGGCAGACCCATCATTACTCCCCATTCCCCCACTGCAAAAAAAAAAATAACCCAAGCAGAGGAATTCAGCAGTTTCACTCCCAAACAGATGCACCTCAAGTGAGTTTTTCTGGCTTTACAGCAGCACCAGGAATGGTGGAGACAGAGTAAAAATTTAGGTGGTTTCCAGGAGCAGGAGGTGAAGCTCCAGCTCCGCATCTCATCAAGGAGCCAGATGCTCACGGGATGTGCTCAGAGCATTCTCTTCCTTCTTGCTCGTTCAGGTTTTGGCGCTTCATCACGCACCTGCATCCTTCATCACACCCAACCCCACAACAAAAATCCCCCCGTTTTCCCTAAATTACATAAAAACACCCCATTTGCGCTGCCCTTAACTTAAAAGCAACTCAGCCCGTAATTAATGTGATTATTTGAATTTTTTTGCAATATCCGTCAGTTATTCCACCTCTTGGGCTCAACTCTCTGTTGTCCATTTTCTGCCCCGAATTTGCTACAGGTTTTGAGCAAAGACAACTTAATTTTTTGCAGGCAAAAAGGGTAAAGGGTTTTATCCTTTAATGATGCTCACAAAGTCCCACTCTTAGGACACAAAAAACCATAGATAAATGTGGTTTTATTTAAAACCTGGTTTCATCAGAAAATCAGATTTTGCAGAAAAGCTCTGGTTTTAATGAAAACCATCGATGGGCACCAGGCGTCGATGGGAATTATGGACATTGGGCATCAAACGCGCCGAGAAATTTGGTTTGGATGACACGGGAGGAAGCAGCTCAGCAGAGCGGGATGTTTTACCCTTGCAGAGAGGAGCCTTTTGGATGGCTTTCGGGAACTTTTATGCTAAAAGCAAGATTGCAGCTGCTGAGGTCTTTCATTTGGGTGCCCTGCAAGCATCTTTGCTAATTAGGGTGCCCCATCAGGATCTTCTGCTGATTTCAGTACCGTCCCACAGCCTTTGCTAGTTTAGGTGCCAGGCCACACTCTTTTTTGACTTGGGTGCCCAGCACAGATATTGGCTGATCTGGGTGCCCTGAGAGCACCCATGTTGATTTGGGTACCATCCCACAGTCTTTGCTAATTTGGATGCCATGCTAGGGTCTTTGCTAATTAGGCTGCTCTGCAAGGATCCCTGCTAATCTGGGTGCCCCATCAGGACACTTTTGCTAATTTGGGTGCCCAGCTGGGCTCTTTAATTGGGGTGCTCTTTGCTGCTGTGGGTACTATCCCACAGTTTTTGCTAATTTTGGTGCCACACCAGGGTCTTTGCCCATTTGGGTGCCCTGCAATGATCTCTGCTGATCTGGGTGCCTTGCTGGGGTCTTTACTTTGGGTGCCTTGTGAGCATCTTTGCTAATTAGGGTGCTCCATCAGGATCTTTTGCGGATTTGGACACCATCCCACGGTCTTTGCTGATCTGAGTGTGAAGTGCTAAGGCTGCTGCCCTGCTGCAGTCCTTCATTTGGGTGCCCTGAGTGGATCTTTGCTAATTAAGGTGCCCCGCAAGCATCTTTGCTATTCCAGGTCGCAAGCAGCGCCACAAACCTTCTGATGCGGGTGACACAAAAAGATGCTGCAGAGGTGACATCCACTCCTGCCTTGGTCCTAACCCCCCCGCGGGCCAGCACGGCGCTGGTCAGGACACTGGCTGCACCCACCTCTCGACCACAGGCATTTTGGGGTGCTGGTGGCTTTGCACCCCAAAACCCTGCACACCCCGAGGCAGCTCCCGGGCTGCCTCGCTGGCAGCAGAGCACCCGAAATCCCATCCCCGCACCACGTTAACAGCTCACATTTTGCTAATTGTACAAACCTAATGGGGGAAGGCGCTGGCGGGGAAAAAAAAAAAGGGTAATGGCCATCAGGCCAGCAATAAACCAAAATTAATGGTCTGTGGGAAGAAATCATGTCCACTTAATACCAGCTTTGAAACTCTAATAGAATAATGTAATACCGAGGGGGGTTTGCTCTGTGCGGGGGTCGCTTACGGGGCCGTCCATCACACACAGAGCAGGGCACACGCTGCCCCAGCCCCCGCCGCAGGAATATTTCGGGAGGTGAGAGGAGAGAGCAAGAGCATCCCTCCACCACCGGGAACGTGGCGGGCAAGCAGGAGGAGGAGGGATGACTCCGGTGGGAGGCGAGGGGGGAAGAGCCGGAGCATCCCGCAGGAGCTGGGGCATCCCTCTGGGAGCGCAGCTGGGAGGCTGCCAGAGGGGAGCACCACTGGGAAACACCATGCTGGGGGGGTGCCTGACGCTGGGGGTATTCTCTTTTTTACTTCTTTTTTTTAATTATTGTTTTCAATTTCATTTTTTCTTTTTATTTTCTTTTTTTTAATTTTTAAAAAAATTCCTTTCATTTTTCCAATTTTATTTTTTCTATTATATTTTAAATTTTTTTACTGATTTTTCTTTAATTTTATTTGTTATTTTTTCCCATTTTTTTATTTTCTCTTCTTTTTTAATCATTTTTCCTTTTAAATTTTCTTTTTTCTCATTTTTTATTTTCTTTTATCTTTTTTACCAATTTTTTCCTTGTTAGTTTTTTCTTTTTTCCCATTTTCTTTTTTTCTTTCCTTTTTTTACCATTTTTTCCTTTTTTTCTCATTTTTTATTTTTTTAATTTTCATTTTAAAATGCTTCTCTTTTTTTACCAATTTTTTTTCCCTTTTTTCCCATTTTCTGTTTTCTTTTTTAACTTCCTTTTAAAAACTCTTCTTTTTTTACCAATTTTCTTTTTTTTCTTTTCTTCTTCCCCTTCAGAAAGGAAAACTCAACAATTCCCCTGCCACATTGCAGGGAAAAACACACCCAATCCTCTGACACACCATCCCCAGCAGGATGGCAGCACCACAGCCACACCACCCAGGGATTCCCAATACCTACTTTCAGTATCTCCCATCCAACCCTTTCCCCAGCCCTACTTCATCCCAGTAAAAATTTAATTATTTCAGGATTTTTGCTCACCCCAGGACCAAAAACCAAGTGTACAAATATCCCCAACCCAGCGGAGAGGGACGGGGAGGAGGCACATCCTGAACTTTCCCTTTGGATTTTAAAAAAAAACCTGATGCAAAAAACTTTTGCCTGGGAAAGTCTGGGCACGAGCAAAGCCCTTAATTCCAGGAAAACCAGGATTAAAAGCGGATGTGGAGTATTTATATGAGGTTGTATAAATACAGACGCGACATCCCGGCAGACGTCACCAGCACTTTTAAAAATCTAAAATATGCGACGAGAAAAATCCATGTTTTCCAACCAAGCTACACTACCCCAGAGCCAAAAAAACAGCAAAACCCAGTGGTTTTCATTCATGCCCCAAATCACACCGTTAATGCAACAGCATTTGCAAGGATGCTGCTTCCAACAGCATCCCAAAACCAGGCTGCGATCCCCATCTCCAGTTACAGGATAGCTCCCCTCTGATGATGCCAAAAACCCATCACGGAGGCTTGAGAGCTTTTTTTTTATGGGAAAATCCTGATTTTTCCCCCTAAAAATGCCAGGGGGATAATTATTTAAAAATGCTCCTGCTGTTGAGCAGCCACTCAGGGCTGGAGGAGGATGGAGATGATGGACCAAGGATGCTCAGGGATGCTCCCGCTCCGTTTTGGGGGCAAACTAAGCACCAAGCACCGATACACTCAATTCTCAGATTTTTCCCCCAAGGATTCAGTCTAACGTTATGGAAAACTCAACCGGGATCGCAGGCACAAGCTGTTCTCATCCCCCCAAAAGCAAAATGAGGAGCGAGTGGCCGCTCATCTAAATAAACCCGGGATGTAACCAAGGGATGCGCCGGATCGGCTGCCGAGGCTCGTGTTGCAGGATCTGGCCTCGCCGAGGGCTCGCAGGGCTGTCAAGTGGCTATTTTAAGATGGGGATATCGTTTCACCAACAATTTCTCTTGGTTTCATGTGACACCGACCCAGCATCCCTAAAATAAATGGGCAACCGCTCCCCCATCTTAAAGGGAATAGAAATAAAAATGTTAAATATAATAATGCAGACACCCAAATAATTTGTATTAATGATTTTCCTTATTTTAGGTTATTTATAAGGCGAGGAATAAAAGCACGCCAAGGGCGAAAAGCACCTTGCATTTTGGCAAATATTCGGATATCTCATTAATTAAAGGTACAACGGACTCAAAGGTGCTGCTGAGATCTGGAGCTTGGAATCATGGAGGGATTTGGGGGATTTTTACCCCCTATTTGGGGTGTTTTCCCACGGAAATTAAAAAAAAAAGCAAATAAGACGCATCACTCTCCAGGCAGGATTGGTCCCTGCTGGCCACACGCTCAGGGTTTTCTTACCCAAAGCCGTGGTGAAGATGTGATGCTCCATGTGCCAAAATAACAACATTTTTGGCAAAATTACTGTTTGCTTTTTTTTTTTTTCTTATTACCATCCACAACAAGCCCAACAGGGATTTTTGCTGTTTGAGGCCAAAAATCTCTCATTTAGGATTATCCTTGTCCTTGCAGCCATATCACTGCTTGTTATTATTGTACATTAAAATGATTTCATGTTATATATATTATAAATTTTAAAATTTTCAGTAAAATAACCCAGTCTCTTGATTGAAAACTATCATTTATAAGCCGGAAAAATTGTTTGCATCGCTCATGGAAGATAAACACCACTTTTTGCAGCTAAAATTCGCTCGGCAGCAAGTCTCAAAGTTATTTTTTACCGTATTTCTGCAGCTTTAGAGAACCCGCCTCTGCATTATTTACTTTCCTCGCTTGCAAATGGGATGTAAAGTTTGAACTTCACGTTGTAACCAAAAAAAAAACCAGCACCAGGGCAAGGATTTTTCCAGGAATCTGAGCATCCGCGAAGCTCGTGCGCTTGAACGCTCACAGGAAGCGTGCCTGGAGTACGTGCAAGCGCGTGTGTACCCCAACATTTTTTTTTTCCTGGAAATCACCATCCTACAGTGCGCTGGGATGTTTAACTCACATTGGAAAAGTTATTTTTATTGAGGAGTATCTGAGCGGATCGATCGCCAGCTTGCAGCTTGCTCACAGGGGACGCGACGATGATTTTCCTCCCTCAAAACCCTGATGGGGAAGACAACACATGCCCAGCACTCGCTCCACTCCCCTGCTTGATTATTTCCTATTATAAATCAATCCATCAATAATTTCCTATTATAAATCAATCAACTCAAGATTTTCTATTATATATCAATCAACCCATGATTTTCTATTATAAATCAATCAATCAATACTATTTTATTATAAATCAATTTGAATTAAATCGAATTTAATTACACCTAGGTTCAATCGTCACCAGGCTAAACGCCACCATGCATCCCCCCCGCCCCCAAAAGCAGGTATTTATAGCCAGCACGTCTCATCCCCGCTGCCCTCAGCCCCAGCGATTAATTAAATTAGCACAAAGAGGGGCTTGTTGAGGGCTCCGGCCTCCCGAAGCCGAGCCAGCGAACAGGAAACAAAGGGTTGAATTCTGTCTGGTTGGCTGAAGGGTGCTGTGTGTCCCGGCCAGGCGCTGGAGCGGGGCCAGGGGTGTCCCCTGGTGCCCCCCCTGGTGTGCCCTCCCCCAGTGCCCCCCCAGTGTCACGGTGGGATGTGGGGTGGATGGGGCGAGACGGGCACTGGGCTGGTGCGGTTGGGTGTTTTGGTAAGGGGGCTTTGCTAAGGGGGTCTTGCTACAGGGATTTTACAAATCCCACCTGGGAGGGTTCCCCAGCCCCATCGCTGCCCAGATTTACGCTCCGTGTGCCCAATCCAGAGGCCAGGATGACAATTCAGGTGCATCTCAACTGCTTTCAGCGCCAGCCCCCATCACAACCTGGTGATTAACCATTAAAGAAGCTGGGGGGGGGGGGGGGGAGGAGGGGGCAAACTACAACCCCTGAGCCCTTGACAATTCATCACAGGAGTGAGAGAGCACTTACACGCCAAGCCCCTCTCCGAGGACAATTAATTTGGGGTGAAAAAGCTCCCAGTTATTCCCGCAGGGATAACAGCACTGGGAATTTCTTTGCCTTCCCCCCGTCGAGCCAAATCCCAACATAAATGGTTGCAGGGAAAATAAACCCCCCCGATGTCTATACCTTGAGATAACCTTGGCCACTTTCCAGGTGCTCTGCTATTAAAGATGCCACTGAGTTGCTTTATTTGGTGTTTTTAGCTGGATCCTTCAGCTATGGTGTTTGGGATGTCAATTTTAAAAGAGGAGAAAGAAGAAAAAAAAAAAACCTCTGTTTTTGGAGGTTGTTTAGGTAAGGAGGAATGATTTAGCATAGTGTAGGGTAGGATTTAAATGGAAAAGGTTATGTTAAATAGAACTAAAAGCTCTCCAACAGCAAGAGGTGGCTCCCAGGATGAGGGGAAAACACTGAAATGCTCAGAAAGAGTGAAAGGCAACTTAATAAAAAGCGAGAGGTGCAATGTTGGAATTTGGGGGGGGTCAGGTTTGCACGGCGGAAAATAGTGGGAACGGGGAGTATGACCATGATGGGAACTGGTTTGGGGTGAGTCGCACCCAAAAGCTGGAGGAACGTTACTAAAAATTTACAAGCATCAGTAAAACTGCACCAGTACCACTAAAATTGGATGAGCATCACCTAAATTGCACAAGCATCACCAATATCGCAGAAGCATCCCTAACACTGCACCAGCTTCTCTAAAATGGGACCGGCATCTGTAAAATCTCACCAGCATCACTAAAAGTGGACAGGCATCACTAAAACTGCACCAGCATCCCTAAAAGTGAACAAGCATCCTTAAAAATTGCACCAGCATCCATAAAATTGCACCACCAACCTCAAAATTGCATGAGCATCCCTAAAATTGCACCAGCATTCCTAAAGTTGCACCAGAACCACTAAAAGTGCATCAGCATCCTTAAAAATTGCACCCGCATCCCTAGAATTGCACCACCAACCCCAAAATTGCAGGAGTATCCCAAAAATTGCTCCAGCATTCCTGAAGTTGTACCATCATCACTAAAAGCCTATGAGCATCCCTAAAAATTGCACCAGCATCACTGAAAGTGGATAAGCATCCCTAAAACTTCACCACCAACCCCCCAATTGCATGAGCGTCCCTAAAAATTGCACCAGCATCCCTAAAATTGCACCAGCATCCCTAAAATTGCACCAGCATCCCTAAAATTGGACGAGCATCACTCAAAGTGGACAGACATCACCCAAATTGCACCAGCATCCCTAAAATCACATGAGCACCACTAAAAGCCCACCAGCATCACCGAAAGTGCACGAGCATCGCTAAAACTGGACCAGCCCCCTGAGGTTGCCCCAGGATCTGTAAAACTGCCCCAGCATCCATAAAAATCACATCATCAATCCCAGCGTTGCATGAGCATCCCTAAAACTGCACCAGCGTCCCCGACACGAGGCAGAAAGGTGGAGAGAGCCGCGGTGGGGCCAGCTTGCTGGCGCTGATAGGGGTTTTAATTATTGGCTCATTACGAGCATCGCAGTTATCAGATGAAGCTTCATCCAGCCAAGCATCCCTCCTGCACCCCAGGGAGCGAGCAGAACCCCCAAGTCCAGCTGGACCGGGCTACAAACGACCCCGCTAAGGATGGGGAGAAGCAAAGGTGGCCACCATCCAAGGATTTCCCAGCCCCTATCCCAGGAAAAGCAATGGATGGGGCGGGCAGTTGCGCCTCTCCTGGAATATTAAAAAACCCACCTATTTTCCTTGAATTTATTCGCAGATAAAGCGTGCTCCTTGTCCTGTAATTCACCATCAGCCTTACAACCTACTGGCACTATTTAAATCCCGGGAGGGAGATGCTCCAGCCAGACCCTGGGAAATGAAGTCAGGACTAAAATTTGAGCCAGATTAAATTCAGTTAAGACTCTGCCTAGAAATCTGTCCTATAATCCTCGCTTATTTTACTCATCTTATTAAGCGCTGGATCCTTACAGGAAAATAACCCATTGGTACTGTTTATTACTTATTATTTATTTCATACTATTACCTTGTATTTATTTATTATTAATTGTATTATTACTACTATTATTAAGATTGTTCTTTGCTGTCAAGCTAAGTACCCGAATTTATAGAGCGATTTCCTTAAAGCCAAATAGCGTCCATGGGCTAAATATTTGCCAAAAGGCCCATTTCCATCTAGCAAACAACTTCAAAATGCATTTAAAATGCTATTTTTAAAGGTTAAAACACACTCCAGAAACAGAGGGATGGTAGTGGTGTATCAATGCCTGACAAAATGCCCCACTTAGTTTTTTTTATGGCAATTAATTAATTGCCAGAGTTAAGAGATGTTGGATCTGGCACCAAGATATAAAGAAACCAATTTCTGCACGTAAATGCACTAAAAGACCTTTCCAGGCACTTTATATAAATGGGATTTTCTTGGGATTGAGATAATAAATAATAATAAAAATTTATTTTTTAATTTTTTTTTAACTTCTCCTGCAGAGTTAATGTACTCAGAATCCAGATTTGGGGGGGGAGATTTTAATAATTTTATTTAAAGTGGGTGAGTCATAAGGAGGAGCAAGGTCAGGGAGAGGATGCAGGATGCGAGGGGCGGGATGGAGAGCACGGGATGTGGAATGCTTCAGAGGGGAGACCCCCACCCACCATCTCTGAGCCGATTATTTATAATTATTTATTACGAGCTGATCAAGGGGCTAATAAAATATAAGACCCGGAGAGGGCTTGGCTCATCAACTTCACTCACTGGGGGTCTTCCCTTTGGAAAGAGGCAGTAGAAAGATGCTGGAAAATAGGGGGAAAAAATAGAAAAATAGGGGAAAAAATCAGAAAATCAAGCAGGTAAAAGTCTTTTTTCCTAGGATAAGCACCCAAATCACCAAACTGCATCCCAGCATTGCCACCAGTATCACCACTGGCAACAGGCAGCAGCATTCGGACGGAGAAATTAGCAGCTTGGAACAATAAATTCCCTTTTAAATTTATTGTTCAGGAGCATTAAAAATGTCTAAAGCAGTTTACATCCACCATCGCAGTGGGAATTTGCTCGGGGATAAGGGAGCTTGTAATTGCTATTCTAAAACTTGCCTTAGAAGCTTCAAGTGGTGTTTAAAAAAACACTTTTAGGGCTTTATAAAGCTATAAAGTGCCTTCCAACGTACCTAGAAGTGATATATCTGTAAAAGACTAGCCCTGCCTCCGCCAAATAATCTGAGGAATAACACACCGCTGATCAGATAATGTGAAATGAAACCACTAAATTATTTTTTTTTTTAATTGTTTGGAAAAGTTTTGACTTGCTGCTTACTTGGTGGTGTTATTTTGGCATCGCTTGCAGCATGGGAGGGGGATGAGCATGGGCAAGTCCCCCCAGGGACATGGGGGAGCCTAGTTTGGGGGGCCCCCAGACAGGGCTGCTGAAAAAATAAGACAAAAAAGGAAAAAATAAAAAAGAAAAAAAAAAAAGGGGGGGGGGGGGGAAGAAGAAGAAATTTTTTTAAAAATCCAAGAAGAAGAAAAAAAAGACAAAAATAAGAGAAAAGGGAAAAAAGATAAAAATTTTAAAAAGCAAGCAAAAAAAAAAAAAGGAAAACTAAGAAAAATAAAATGGGGGGAAAGGGGAAAAATGGAAAAAGGAAGAAAGGAAAGGAAAAGAAAGGAAAAATGGGGAAAAAGAAAAAAGAAGGGAAAGGGAAAAAAAAAACAAAAAAGGAAAAGGAAAAAGGGGAAAAAAGGGGGGAAAAGGAAAAAGGGAAAAAGAAAAAAGGGGGGAAAAGGAAAAAAGTGGGGAAAAAAAAGGGGGGGGGGAAAGCAGCTTTTCCCATCATGGAAAAGTTCCAGGTGGGTTCAAGCTCTAAAATAAATTCAAAGCCCAAAGCTGAGCGTAGGGGCAGCACCTCTCGGGTACCGCTGCGGCTGCTGTTACCAATCGGCTTCCTGAGAGGGGGCAATGGCATTTTCATGGTCTAAATCCCGTTTGCAACCACATCCTTGAAAAAATATAAAATCAGGGCAGAATAAAATAGGAACCTCTCAAACCAGTCCAAAATCGGGATTATTTTAATTGGCTTTATGGGATTTATTGATAGGAGAAAGCCAGCCGTCGCGGCCAGGGAAAGGGAGAACTAAGAAAAAAAAATGTGGTTTTGATTATAATTTTTTTCATAGTTTTTGCAACACCTTATTAAAGTTGAAAGCTCTGTACAGAACATTATTGGGGGTATTTTTTTTTTTTCTCATCCACCCAAGCAGGATTTCATGGCAGCTTGCAAAACTCTCCCCCACCTGTATCGAAATAAATCTTGAGTTTTTGGGGACAAGCATTGGCGGTACTGTATCTCTAACATTTTGTGCATTTGGTGGGGCTACCTGGATATTTGGGATTTTCCTGCTTGGATTATAGCTGGTGGACACGGGATAGGACAGGCTGTGTAGCACGGGATGCTGAAAGGTGGTTGAAGCATGGAACGAAAAATAAAACTCAATACAAAAAAAAAAAATTAAAAATGAAATTAAAATAAATGTTTAAATTTTTAAAATTAAAGAATAATTTAAATTAAAAAAACCACCAAACATGTAGACATGGTGCTTAGGGTTTAGTGGTGGACTTGGGCAGTGTTAGGTTTACAGTTGGACTCGATCTTAAAAGTCTTTTCCAATCTAAATGATTTTATGATTCTATGAAGATAAAAAATTAAATAAGAACAATAAAATAAAAATAAAAGGAAACAAAGTTAAATAAAAAAAAACCTTTTAGGGTTACAGAAGATTATTTCTAGTTGAAGCAGCTCCTAAACAGGAGTTTTGGGTAAGTCTCAGCCTCTTCCCAAGACCTCCTTCCCCACCTCACCCCTTGCTCCTCCGGATTCGACCCCTCAGAGCATCTGCATCTTGTTAGCCGCCAAGAGCATCCCGCTAGAGCAGCACTGATCAAAAAAAAAAAAGGCGTTTTTGGTCTCTTAAAAAAGAAAAAAAAAAACTGAAAATAATACGCCAGAAGCTCGCAAATATTTAACAAATGCTAATTTAAATTGTGGTGTGGACTAACAAGGGTTTATTTTCCCCTTCAGAAGAGAGAAGGCCAAAAAAATAAGATGTAATCAGGCGGGGGGGGGGGGGGGGGGGGGAAGAGTTGAGGCCAAATTCTCATTTTATTTATACAGCTGCAAATCACAGCTGGGCAAAGGCGACCTCATCCCGCCGGGATCGCGGCTCCATCCCGCCGGGATCGCGGCTCCATCCCGCCCTGGAGGGGTTGGTTTTCCCATAGGGACTACCTGGAGCATCACCTCAGTCCTTGAAAGGCTGGAGGCAGGAAAAAATCGGGTCTAAATTTAATCGAGGACTAATTCCCATCCCTCCGGATTATTATTTTGAGCCAGTGTCTTAACGATCCATCTAACGATGCCGGGAAATCGTTTATTTTTTTGCTAATTAGAGGGCATTTGTTAACACCCCCTTTGGTGGCAGTGAAAATTATTTGGGAATCGAGTTATTCGATGGCACGTGGGATATTTAATTCAACCAGGAGTTGACTGAATCCAGCAAATTATCCTGCTAACACCCAAAAAACCCCACATTTTTCCACATCCTGGAGTAAAAGAAGGGGTTGGGATGCTGAGATACATCAGGGCTATCAGCGACATCAAAAAGAGAAGATATTGATGCTCAGTCCTGCTTTCCCAGCAGGATCAGGGATGTCAAGTCTCCCCTAATTTATCCCTCATTGTGGAAAAAGTTTCCTCTCAACTTTAGGGAATGGGACGTGTTGTTCAAATTTGGTATTTCTGCAAGGAAAAAACAACAACGTCTAAGAGGAAGTTTTAGCTGTAGCCAGGGGAAAGAGAGCTCAACATCATAAAACTCTGATTTTAATATTTTAAATTAATATTTCCCATTACAGCAAGGATTTAAAATCCTCATCTTTTTATCCCTTTCTGCTTTTGTGCCACACTTGGCAACAGGCATCCCCACCCATCAATTCTCAGCCACCCCATCCCATCGCTGGGAGTAATTTCACTGATTATTTTAAGCTGGAGCAGCTCCCAGGAAAATAAATTAGGCAAAACTGGGGGTGTCCCATTACCCCAGGTTATTTTTCCCCATGTCCTCAGGAAATATTCCCAGGTATCGACTGCACATCTTAAACCCTACGGTGCAGTGGAAGCAGGAGGCGGGTGGCACCCGGAGGCAGAATCCAGCGCCCGCATCCTGGGGGATGAGGATGGACGGATGAAAGATGCTCTTCCTCGTGGGATCGCACCACTATTTAAGTTTCCTGGGAGGAAAAAAACCCACCTAGTACCGCTCAAGACTTATGGATGCTGTTGACCAACTCAAAAAAACCCATGAAGTAATTCAAAAGTTCACTGGAAAAGCAAAAATCACCCAAAATCCAAAGTCGCCATGTCGCAAGGACTTGTTTTATCCCTGAATTGAGAAAAAAGGTTATTCCCTGATGCTCCAATGGGATAAAACCCTCCCCTCCCAACACAACTTTCTGCATTTCCTTTAAAAAAAAATGAGATTTCCTTAAAGAAAAGGAATTTCCTTTTAAAAGAGGTGATTTCCTTTTTTAAAAAAAAAAAAATCCTTAAAAAAAAGATTTCCTTTAGAAAAAAAGATCTCCTTTAAAAAGATGTCCTTAAAAGATTTCCTTTAAAAAAGGCACTTCCCTTAAAAAAAGGGAAATTTCCTTTAAAAAAGAATCTCCTTTAAAAAAAAGGTGATTTCATTTAAAAAAATGCAATTTCCTTAAAAAAAGAGGCGATTTCCTTAAAAAAAAAGTAATTTCCTTTAAAAGACGGGGATTTCCTTAAAAAAAAATTCTGTTAAATAAAGGGTTTCTTTTTAAAAAGATTTCCTTTAAAAAAAGGCAATTTCCTTTAAAAAAGGAGATTTCCTTTATGTCCTCCTTCCAAAAATGATGGCGGGAAAACGGAAAATGTTCCCGCAAGCCTGGCGGGGAGGCTGAGCAGAACTTTTCTCCCCATTTTTTCCCTCACCCCAAGGTATCTTGGGGGAGCTTAATGTTATATATATATAAGAAGTTATATCTCTAACATTATATATATATAAAATGTTAAACCTGCGGGCATTATGGGACATCCCCAGTGCTGTTTTGGGGGGCTGGGGCTGCCTTTAAGTGCCTTAAAAAGCCCAGTTTGGGGATGATGGGGAGCACAGCATCTCCTACACTTCCTGATGCCACCAGCTCCCCTATTAACCTCTCCCATAATTAGCTGCAAGCAATTAACTTTTGCCCCCAGTGAAGGAATCTCAGCACGAGGAGTTAAATAAAATAAGACGGAGAGGAAAAATAAAATAAGGGGGAATCCCAATCCCCAAATCCATCTACTTCCATATGGCTTACCCCCCCACAAAAGGTGTTATTTTTTTAACCCAAATCACCCAAAATCTAATTAAATCACCCAAATCCCTCTTCCCCATCTGCCTGGGGCTGAAAACAGCCCCCGAAACATCAGACCCCAAAGGTTTTGGGGTGGTTTTGTTTTGGTTTTTTTTCAGGGAGCACCCCCTCTTCCACGAGGAGAAGATGCCAAATACGCCGAGTCAGCACTTTTGGAGGCGTGACGCCCAAAAGTTTCGCCGAAGCCAGGTCTACCAGGTCTACTCCCCTCCCAAAACCTTCGAGGATTTAAAGGTAAAATAAGTCTAAAAAAGCAAAATTAAGCCATTTCCCCTCCTATTTTCTGCTTCTCCCCGGCAGACAGCTGCCCCCGCATCCCGGCCAAAAATAATCCATCCCCCCCCCCCCTTTCTCTTAATCTAATCTCCCCGGCTGGGAGTTTGAAAATATCCTGCCGGGTTTAGGGTTTCCCGTTACCCAGCGGGCGGCAAGATAGTGGGAAAAAAGATCCTTGGGAGCAAGAAAAACCGGGAAGAGCCCAAACAAAGAGCCGGAGCCAGAGCCCAAGTTGAGCTTCGACGCCCGGCGAGGACTGGGATGAAGGGGGGGCGGGGGGGACACACTGATCCCTCAGCAAAACTTCCCGAGCTGTGCGATGCACCGGCGGAGCCGCCCTCCTGCAGATGTAAACGCACTAAAAAATTCAAAAATAAATTAAAAAGAATAATTATTATTAAATGAACACCCCCCCCCCCCTTTCGCATCTCTGCAAAAATGGCATTTTTTGAGCGTTTATCCAACCCTGCGGGTATAGGAGGGATGTTTCGGGGGGGGGGGGAGGGTCCCATGGAACTGTCCGAAGGAAAAGGGGTGCACCCGAGGAAATGGGGTGCACCGGGAGAATGGGGTGCACAGGAGAACAGGGGGTGCGCGGGGGGGTTCTGCCGGGAAAAGCGGCGGCTGCGGCACGCCGGCCAGGGCCGCGCTTCGGCGCTGGCGTGGAGCCCGCATGGGGCCCTGCGAGGCAGCACGGTGCCCCCCCCTCAGTGGGTGCTGGGGGGGGGGCACCCCAAGGTAAAGGGGTGCCTTGGATTGCTGGGAGGCGGCGGACAAAGAGCGCCCCCCCCACACACTTGCACGGGGGCAACTTTCCAGCTGCAAAATGCAATGAGCTGGAGGGGGGGTTCAAACCCGGGGTGGGGGCGGCTTTGCAACCCCTGAGGGCACTGCAATCGGCTGGCGGGGGGGGGCTGCGAACCCCCCGAAGGGTATTGCAACCGGCTGGGGGGGAGATGCAACCCTCGAGGGACATTGCAACTGGTTGGGGGGGTCTGCAGAGAGTATTGCAACGGGTTGGGGGGGGTTGCAGCCCCCGCCCACCGAGGGGCATTCCAAGCGGTCCGGGGGGCTCTGCAGCAAGTCCGAGGGCACTGCAAGTAGCGGGGGAGGGGAGGGGGGGTCTGCAACCTCCCCCCGGGGGGCGTTCAAAGCGGTCAGAGGGGCTGAAACCCCTCCGGGGGGGGGCACTGCAACCGGTAGGAAAGGGGGGAGGGGGTGTCTGCAAACAGCCGGAGGGGGGCTGCGAGCAGTCCGAGGGCACTTGGAGCCGGCCGGGGGGGGCTGCAACCCCCCTGCGAGCACTGCACCCCCCCGGGGGGGGTGTCTGCAAACCCCCTGGATCACTGCAACCCCCCCGGGATGATCGCAACCGGCTGGGGCGGGGGGGGGAGTGTTGCAGCCCCCCCGGCTCATTGCAGCCCCCCCGGCTCCCTGCATTCCGCCCCCCGCACCCAGTCGCCCCGAAATCCTCGCAACCGGCAGAGAACCGCAACGGCGGGGGCAAACCGCAGCCGGCTGGAGGTCAGCCGGGGGGGGAAAGGGGGGGGCGGAGAGGGGGGTTGGGGGAACCGGACACCGGGGACACACACACGCTGCAACCGAGGCCCGCGCAACCCCCGGCCCCGCACCGGGAGGGGAGGCGGCGCGGAACGACAAGTTACTTCCCGCACCGGAGGGGATGGAAGGCGGCGGGGCGAGGAGGGGGGGTGGGGAGGGGTAGAGGGAAGGGGGGGGGTGTCCCCGCCGCCGCCGCCACACGTGCCCCGCCGCCCGGGCCGCTTTGTGTCCGCGGCGCTCGTCGCGGCTCCGCCCGCCCCCGCGCGGCGGCCCGCCGGTGAGTGACAGCCTACCTGCCCGCCAATCTTCATCACACCGACACCGGCCTGACAGCGCGGCCGCCGCTCAGCCGCCCGCCCGCCCGCCCGGCCCCGCCGCGCCGCCGCCGACACGCCCCGCCCCGCCCCGCCCCGCCGCCGGGACACGCCCCCTCCCGCCGCCGCCGCCACACGCCCCCCCGTACGGCGCCACGCCCCCACGCCGCCACGCCCCTCAGGCCACGCCCCCTGCCGCGCACCGCAGCGCCCCCTGCTGGGCGGCGCCCCTCCTATCCTGCCCCCCCCGCCCCATGCTGACACCCCCCCCCCCCCCCAACACCCCCCCCAAGCAGCCTCGGGAACCCCCAGCATCCGCCCCCCCCAGCACCACCTGCTCCCCCAAACTTATTTTCCCCCTCAAATACATTTGCGCCCCCCCCTCTAACACGACCCCCCCCCAAGCAGCCTTCGGGACCCCCCAGCATCCTCCCCCCCCAGCAGCACCTGCTCCCCCAACCATATTTCCTCCCCTCAAACACATCTGTCCCCCCCACCCTAACACCACCCCCCAAGCAGCCTTTGGGCCCCCCCCAAGCAGCCTTCAGAACACCTCAGCATCTGCCCCCCCCCCAGCACCACCTGCTCCCCCAACCTTATTTCCACCCTCAAAAAACACATTTCCCCCCCCCTCCCTTTCCCACCACATTCAGAGCCAACCCCAGAGGCCTTTGCCCCCCTCCCCGCAACCACAGACTCCCCCAGGGTGCCACCCCCCCATCGAGGACACCAACCCCCCCTCCATGGGTGTCACCAACACACACCCCCCCTCCACAACCTTTAAATTTAGAACGCCTCAAAAAACCTGGGACACTTCCCACCCCAGGCCCTCCCTGTGGGCTCATCCCCCGGGGCAAAACACTCCAGTTCTGGGAGCATCTATTAATTTGGGGGTGAGGGAGTTCCCCCTCCTGCCCAAATTTGGGGCCCCACGAGACATTAATTCCCCCCGCCCTCCTCACAAGGACCTGGAGAAGAGGTTTCCCTGGAGTCACTGGGAGCACTGGGAACACTGGGTCCTGCAGCCAAATCTTTCCACATTTTATTGCAAAAGCCCCAGGGATGGATTTTTCTGGATCATCCCAGCCACGGTTTGGTTTCTCCTGGTTTTCCATCCCCTTCGCCGATAAAAATTGCCATCAAAACCGAATTTGGTAAGAAATGCTGAATTTCTGCCTGTTTCCTAAGAAATATTGGATGGGAGAGGGTATCGCTCAAAATATCCCTGGAATTATTTTGGGATGGGTTAAAATCGTCTCCGAAGAGTTACGGCCGGATGTAATAAATGACGATTCCAGAGGCAATAAATGATGCGTAAGGGATGGCCGACGGTCAGGGATGTGTTGGAAAAGGTGGAAAATGAGCTTAAATTTAAGGCTGGGAACCCAGAACACCCTAATTTTCCCTCTTCAGTTTCCTAGGGTGAGCAGCTGCTTGCAAACACCCATTTCTAAATCCCTGCTTCCAACTTACCACCCCCCGAAAAAATCCAGAAAATATTTGCTCTGACGTTTGCGCCTCCTACTTGAGAGCAGCCTCTAAAATACGGTGATGTCCTTTGGGCTGGGGGTTGGAGAGCAACCAAAAATGGTTTGTGCTTGGGCTCCGTCGATAAAATAACGGAGGGATGCAGTGGGTGGTTGGGATGAATCTCCCCCCCGCCCCCCCCCCCCCCAAAAAAAACCCACACATCACTGCGTCGTGTCGCTGGGAGAACCCGCGGGAACTCAGAGCATCGCCCCGATCCTTTGGAGAGGTTGAGGCAATGATTTATAGGAACTTCTTGCCTTGTAAATCAGCCGATGGGACGGTTCCCCCCCCCTCATTACTATTCCACGGGAGCGAGCGAAGATGAGGAGCCATAAAGCTGTCGCCGATTGTTTCAGCCAGCTGGGAATACCGGGCAAAAATATTTCGGGTTTTTCAGAAGCTGGAGAATTTGAATGGGAGAGATAAGGGGAGGCAGATGGAAACCCCCTCATTTTGGTATCAAAGGATCATCTGTGCTCAGCATCTCGTCTTGAAAAACAGATGAAAAGAGGGCAGGCACACGCGGGGCGTATTTTAAGCCTCATCCTCACCAAAAATGTCCAAGTGCCAAATATTTTAGGGTTGTCCTGATGCAGGGCTGTTTCTTCTGCTGCCAGCAACAGCGAGCATCCTATGTTAGCTCCTTGAGCATCCCGAGTTTACTCCCCGAGCCTCCCACGTTCACTCCTCGAGCATCCCTCATTCCTCTTCCCCAATTTCTGTTGTCGATAGCCAAAGCCATTCCTCTGCTGGTTTCAGAATCTGAGTTCATCCTCCAGGAAAAGTAGACAGGCCTGGATTTTTCCTCCATGAATGCAAAATCTGCTTCTTCCCTGGAGAGTTTTTTCTAGAGGTTAATTATCATCCCTGGCGCCTGATTTCCCAGTTGAATTGGCTTCTTTTCGACATCTAGCCATGGGGTCTTGCTGTATTTTTTCAATAGTAAATTAAAAGTCTCCTGCACTCAGCCTTGTTTCCTCCCCCCACCCCCCACTCCCCACCCTGAAAAGCATCTTTCTCCTGTAATGGGTCACCTCTGGATGGTCTTTTTTCCATCATATCTCATCCCACCAGATCTGCAGGACCAGGGATATTCTGCAGCATCCCTGAAGTCCAGGGATGCAGGTGGTACCCAGCTGGAAGAGATGTCCAAACCCCCAAACCACAAAAACCTGAATCAAACTTATTATTCCACACCCCTATCCCAAGCTGGAGCACAAACTCCTAGAAAACCCTGAAATTAAATCCCATTCACATAGGAGTCCCCCAGATTTTGTGGGTTGTGTCCTTCACCTGCCCCAAAGCATGGGCATCTCGGCGGGATGGTTTTTTCCTCACTTGAAGTCCGTGTCGTTAATATATAATTACCACAAACTAATCAGCACTTATTCAAGAGCACATGGACGGTTCCTTCTCAAAAGTGACGAGCACTCAGAGAGAGTTTGCTAAAATATTAAACATTTGGCAAGAGCAGCGACATATATAACCAGCAATATTTACATTTTTACATAACGGGCTTCAAGAGAAAACAAATTACATCAAATATAGCGGTTTAGTCTCCGTCGTTTGACTGCTCTTCCATAAATAATTCAATTCTCTTTCCAAGATTGCATTATTGCTTGTGTCGGATTTCTCTAAGAAAACTGTGACGGGATACTCTGAAAAATACATAAGAGCGAAGCTGAGTAAATTATTAAACGATAGTTGTTAAAAACAAGACGGGGTTTTAAGATGCAGCCACAACCGGGGCTGGGTTCCTATGGCTGAGCTTTGCGGCTAGCCCAGCTTAAGCATTGCGATGTTAAAGGGGTCAGATTTACTCCAAATCGCGAAGTCACTCCCTGGGAGGAGGTCTGACACCCTCAGGACTTAAAGGATGATAAAAAGGGATTCCTAAAGAAAATTCTGGACTTGTTTCGAGTCAGATGCTACTTCAAGCTGTCCTACCTCAGACGATGGTGGTACCCACCAGCCTTTCACTCCTCCAGCTCGGGCACCTCCTGCGATCGGGGGATGATGCCTCATAAAAATCACCCATTAAAATTTGTGCTGGATTTTTGAAAGACATTTAGGATGCAGGTATGTTCCCACACCTTTCAAAGCCCTCTCCAGTTACGAGTTTCAGGAAGAGGGGAAAAATATCAGCATCATCCAACGCAGCCTTAAAAGCAACATAATTAACCTGGGGCTGGACAGACGGACAACGTTGTCTGTCTGAACCCAGTGATGCTTGCACCAAATCCAGGCTGAAGTTAAGGGATTCCCCAAATTTTAACTATTGACCTTATGGAGCATTTCTATTAAAACTGATTTCCCTCCGTTTGTGGTACTTCAGATACCCACAGGACAACTCCTCTTCTTAAATATGTTTATTTTTACCTCCACACATGGTTTTCCTGGGAATAATAAGAGAGCAAACCCAAAAAGATTTACAGCACCGAGGCGACAGCATTATTTTTGAAGCTACCGTGCATTTTAAATAGTCTCAGATACACAAATAAGAGCAAGTAATGCTACAATGATTTGTCAACTACTAATAGATAAATATACAGGAGAATATAATTAAAGACTTTATCGATAATCCATAGGCACAAGGAGGATGTATTAAGAATAAGTGATCAATGCTGGGATGGCTCAATATTCCCGGAGGTTTCCCCATGTGAGATTAAATAAGATTAAATCTTATTTTTTGTGCAGGATTGATGGATCGATGATAAAGAAGGCTAAAGCCAAAGGAAAGGACTTTTCCCTGCCATTGCCTCCCCCAGGCAGCCGGGATCAAGTGGGAAAATACCTGAAAAAATGGGATTTCTCCCCTCCCCGCACCAGCTGAGCAGGGGTTAATGATGGCTCGTTGAGCTGGGAAAGCACTTTGGGGTCCTTCCAGAGGAAAAATGCTGAATAAATTACAGGTTATATATATTTTGGTTAGAAAATCCCCGCTGCCAACTTACTCCTTTTAAATGTTTAATTTCAAGGCATAATAAGTCCGCGGCTGGTTCTTGCTGCTCCTTCAGGCTCTCCCATGCAAAGTTACTGTGAGCATCCGATTGACTGATCCTTTCCCAAGCATTTCCAAAGATTAAAAATAAAAAGAGGATCTGGATGTTTAAAGCGACTTACCTTCAGCACTTGGGCAAGCTTTGGAGTCTGTTTTCCAGAGGCGATACCGGACGGTTGAGATAGGGAAGGGCTGGAGGGACGTGCACCAGGGGGAATAAAAATTCTAAATAATCATAAAACTACACCTTGTACAAACAGTATAAAAAAATCCCCTGGGGTTGATTAATGGGATAAGCCAGGTAAAGCAATAAAACTCCCCGCTTCTTTTTCCCTTGGATATCTGCAGTAGTTGGGTAGCAGACAGCCAGCAAAAGCTGAATCCTGCCCTTTTAAATTTTGGCTCCACCTGAGATGTTTCTTCACCTTGGCTGGGCTTCAGCATCCCTTCCCCGTCCTCGTTTCGGTTCAGGCCGCGATGGGAGTTCAACCTTCACCCACAGCATCTCCGAACCAAGCGATGCAAGCGCGGCGCCAACCGCCCGCACCGCCCGGCCTCGCAGGAGCTGCTGAAGGGAGAAGCGGAGAGATGGTCACAACTCTTTAAAGATGCAAATTGAGAAGCAGCCATCATAACAAGAGAGCTCTGTTAATTCTCTTACACGTATGCAGATTTCGACGCTGACTTTTTCTAGGCTTATTTGTTTTATTTAGCAATAAATTTAATACCTGCTCCCTGAAGCAAAGAGACAGATGGACTATAAACTTTGAATTTTGAGTAGCTTTACTTCCTTAGGTTAGTGTCATCTTTGATCTCTCCTGAAATTACATCTAGGAAAGTTTGCAGGGATCGAATTCTGCTTTTTTACAGTCCTCAAAGCCATTTGATTAGCTGCCTTCTTTTTTTTTTTTTTTCACAGGTTACCCAAAAGGATCTTAAATACCATCGAAATGATTCATACCCTTGGCTGCTGGAGTTATCTCAGAGACTTGCTGATGGACCTGAGAAAATCAAAGCACTACATAATATGTCCTTCACAAGCAAAGGAAAGCAAAATAAGTTTTATATATCCTTTGGGATGCGAAGCTCCTCAGGTCTGAAATAAAAGCCCCAGGGCTGAAATAAAATGGTGCCCTTGGAGAACATGGGGCAACCAGTACATGGTTTCCGAAGGACCACAAAGCCACAACACAGCAGAAAGGACTCATGTCCTTTTTTTTTTGCCATCCACCAGCAATTAAAAAATTAGGTTGGAAGCGAAGAGAAACAAGTGGCAGGGGAGGTTGGAGAAACCCAGGGAAGTCCCTGAGGGGTGGGTGATCTCCATCCCTGGGCCATCCACAGGTAGTAGGATGAAGCCATGTTGCCAATGACCCTGAGGCATGTGAAAATGCAGAATTTAATTTTGGGATAGAAAAGCCACATCCCACACACTCAGGACTCAGGCAAAGGAGAGCTTAAGGGCAACACTGTGACTTTTGAAGGAAGCTCCCAGGAGCCACGTGGCAGTTTGACCTTGCATGTCCAGGCCCAGCCAGCTCCCACCATGACTAATTTCCCTGCTGCCACACACAAATACGGAAGGAAATTAAATTTTTCTTTAAAAAAACCCAACAACAACAGCAGCGCATCATTTCCAAGCTGCCATCTGGGGAACAGGGGAAAAAAATCGATATATGTCAAATGAAAAAGGGTGAGAGCAAAGGTGTTGCAAGGAGCCAAGGATAAAATTAATTAAAACTGCAAAGCAGGTTTGCCTGCCAAAAAAAACCCAAAACCCTTCCTCAAAGTCTTGGGGACTACAGTGATGAATTTGGGCTGTTTCAGCAGATGTTGGTTGCTCACGGTCACCCAACATCCCACCATGGATGGACGTCGCCATCGCCCAACCCTTTCCAATAAGGAGACATTATCGACCGCTCAATTGCAATTGAATTACTACAGATGAACATATTATGGGTACATTAAAGTCTAATGAGCGGCCAGTGATTAATGCCATTACGAGGAATACCAAAAGAACTAATGATGATGAGCCACTTAAAGTGAAGTGCTGAGGGTTTCGTTATAGATGACTCCTTGGTTTCTCGCCTAAAAACTCTTGGGTAGGAAGGAGGAACAGGTTGACACGGGTATAGGCGAGAGGTTTCCAAAAGCAATTACACAAGGAGGTCCCATATTTATATTCTTTTAAGGATAAGACTGATGGGAAATAGCATTTCTTGGAGAAACATATGGGAAATAGAAGTTTCTTGGAAAAACATCTCCCCATGGGCTTTAGCATCTCTGGAAATCCAATTATAAATGCGAATTTTAAATTTTAGCACCTCCCCAGACCCTGTTCTTGCCTCTTTTTTTTCCCCTCAACCTTCCTACATCCATTTTCCATTAGTTCTTTGCCTCCTTTCTTTAATTTTGCCTCAGCTCCATCACTTGCAGCACCCAGGGGAAGGCTCTGCCGTGCAACTGAAGTCTCTCAGGTAGTTTCTCTCCTCCTTCCCCTCCTTGGCTGGGTCAGATTTTGTTGCGATATCACCCAGGGGTGTTGATCCCATGGGGTATCTCACCCCATGTGGGCATGATGACATTTAAGCATCCCCAGGAGATGACTATAGGAGCTTTTTTTGTAGAGTTTTTAGGGAAATCACTCTGCAGTTGCTTTAACTTCAGGGAGCCAAGTATCAAAAAGCTTTATTTGTACTGCTGTACAAATTTACTGGCCTGAGTTAAAATTGCATTTAGTATAAAAAGTCACCAAAAGCAAAAAAAACCCGACTTCCTCCCACTTGGGAGCATTTTGAACCATAACAGGTGATGATGGAGACACCCTGTCTTTCTCCATCCACCTTCTCTAAGTGCTTTTCAATTGAGGCTGGACTCATCCCACCAAGGGAAATGTTTTCACTCCTCCACCTCCCACCAACTGGGGCTGTTCGAGGCTTTTAGAGGCATCTCCTCTTGCTGGGATGGGATTTTTTTCGTTTTAAAAGTGACTTCATATCCCATCTTTTTATTTTTTGAACATTGCAGGATTTGTTCTGTTTGAAGTCTTACATCCTCATTTCCCGTCAGGACGATTAAAATTGATTTCCGCCATCAGCAAGAGAAAGATAATCCAAAGTGGGTTCCTGCAAGAGAGAGCTGTATCCCCAGTGGAGCCATTACAAAACCTCTCCTATTATTTTAACTTTCTTCTCTTAGGGATTTCTCTTTGGAAAAAGCACTTCTTGGCCGTACGCGTCCTCCAAGAAGTCAGGGAGAACTATTTAACCTCGTGTATTTCCATTGCAGAAAGTGGACCAGGGGATTTAAATAGCTCTTGTTTACCACCGCCACCCTCCCAGAGGTATTTTTAGAGGGGTAATTGGATCCTCTCAATGCCTTCACTTTGCTTTCTCAGGTTCCGTATCCTCTGACCCCATCCCTGCACCTGTCCCGGTTCATATCCAGGCAAACCAAAACGGGATGGGCTTTTCCCATTGCATTAAGCTGGGTGGTTCCTGATGCTCTGCAGGAGGAGGACGGAGGGATTCAGGCTGGAAAACCATCTCCAAGGTGTAAAACCTCCGGCTGACAAAGAAAATGTGGAAATAATTGGCACAGGGGGCAAGCGGTACTCAGGGATCCACACGTGCCCATCTTTACCCATCCCTTGAATCAATTAAACCTGAAATATTGTAAATTAAAAAATCAATTAAAATCAATTAAATAATGTTTTTGAATCGATGAAATAAATTTAAAAATTCATTAAATCAACTAAATGCTGAATATCCTAGATAATCTCTGAAATACACCAAAACCACCCCTAAAATATAAATAGCATCTTTCCAGGCTGAAGGATCCCAGGGCCCCACAACCATTTCACTCCTACACTGGTTTGCAGCAAACCACCATAAGTAAATTTATGCAAATGTGTGTGTGTGTGTGTGTGTGTGTGTGTTGGTTGTTCCTATCACACCTTGAGGGGAAATGATGCGTTTGTAGCAATGCTGCAAGAGTTCAGCTTTCCCTGGCCACCATCCCTGGGTTCCCAACCCACGAGAAGCCACCCCAAAAAGGGGGTCCCCAGCCAGGTCCCCACCATCTAACGGCATCCCCATCATAAGGCTTAAATACCTTTACAAGAGAGTAATTTAACGCCATCCCCAGCTTAAGCTCCATATCTACCGGGCGTGAAATTAGTTCCAGCAAGCTGCAAATTTGCTGCTAATAAAAATATTTAGCAATTCGCTAGTCTTTAAATCAGGAGCAGAATATTTTCTTGCTTGCATCAACGCCTGTTTCTTTTTAATTCTAATATTTGAGTGTCGGGGACCTCCAGCCGTAAAACTGCAAGTTTTACGACTGCGCGAAGAGTTTTAAATCAATTCCCCCAGTGCTTTCAACTCCACCACCGAGAGTTTGATCATTTAGTATCATTTGATATTAGACCATGTTGGTCATTTTGGCCACTGGGATGAGACAGGCATAGTGGATTTGAAGTTTTTAACCCAAAAAAGGCCATCTTGACCCAAACCCACCCCGTTTCTGGGGACTGCTCCTTGAGCGGTGCCTTACAAAAGAGCTTTGATCCATGTGATCCTGCCTTGCAGCCCTTGGAGGAAGGTGACCTCTCCTTCCTCCTGGGCCAAGCGATTAATTAGCCTCGGCACTAATTGCTTCTCTCTGCCAAGCCCATTTTATCCAGTTCCAACATCAGGATCTTTTCCATGCCTTTGCCAAGAAATGCCACAATCCCCTCATGTTTTCCTTGGGAAAACCCACTCATGGTGTGGAGCATCCTTCAAATTGCTTCAGGATGGGACAGAATCTCCCATTCACTGGTAATCACCTGAATTATTTGTCTCCAAATAAATCCCTCGCATTTGGTTTGCTGGGCTGTAAGCATCCAACAGCATCCGGATGACTCTGCTTCTCCTTATTTACCACATAAATCATGGTATCACTTGAGAGCCTTAAAAGTAAAGGCTTTACAGTACCTAGATTATTGATATCAGATATGTTGGACCTGGAATTAATCGTTACCACATCATTTCTCATCAGTTTGATGCATCCTGCCCAGAGCAAGGGTTTGGATGCAAGTCAAAAGTCTCGATGAAACTCAGATCTGCAAATGTCCCCACATGGACTGCTATCCTGGGGAAAAACACCACAAATAAGAAGTTTCTCCCAAAGTAGTGCGATCACATCAAACAATGTAAAAATCCTCAATTTTTCCTGCTTTTCTACATTTTTAAATTCACGTTTTATATTCGGCATTGCTTTCCCCCCCTTTTCTGTGTTTTATTATTTTTTTACAGGTGCGATGCAACTCTGACACAGGCAGTAAATGATACCAAATCCTAGTGGGTAAAAAAGCTAATTTTAGAATAGCAATAAATTATTCTTTGACCATAAAATCTAATCTTTGCATTCAACTGACCAGCTGCTGGAGCAGTCCATAAGGCAAATCCCCACCGAGGCATTTCTGAGGCCGGGGGGAGGCTGAGATAAAGAAGGGAATGTTTAGGATGATGTGTTTCATTGCAGATGAGGTGAAGAAACTCCTACGGAAGGTTGTACTTAGAAATATCACACTGTTGATGCTGGGGTTTGTGGGTACCTTCTCCCAATTCCTTAGCTGTGGATTTACAGTTTGTCTCCGTTGTGGTCGAAGAAACAGCCCTGCTGCAACACCATATATGCTGTATAAATAAATAATATAGGGGTGTTTTGGAGTGCATTGGTCTGCTGGGCATCATTTCAACTCCAGATCTTAGTGCCTGAGTTACCATCAGTCTGACTGTGCTGAATACAGCAAATGGGATTGTTGTTGATATGGGAATGTGTTAAAGATACCATTGTAAAAGCTGCGGATAAAAGATAGAAGGGAAAATTCAGTAAAGGAAAAGCCTTGTTGGCTGATGGACAAAAATTATCGCTTTTAGGTGAAAAGTCAAAGAATGGGAGAGCAGAAAGAGAAGGGTCCCTTTGAAAAGAGGGCTATGAAAAAGAAATTTAGGGTTTTGCAAACTACGGGGGTCCAAAAATGCAAAGAAATGGGAAAATAGAGAAAAGCAAATGGAAACGCTCAAACAACAGGAGCAAATTTATAATTTCTGATTGCCAACAGGAGCAGGAAGCACCGGGAATAACGGAAGAGAAGGGTCAGGAAAATGCTGGGGAAGACGGACACCACCAACGTGGGGTTTGCAGAGGAAAAAAACCCTCCCTGGTGGGATTAACAGCACGAGATGGTGCGGGAAGGAGTTTGCTATCAAACATACGCTTTTAATATGTTGGCAGCCGGTTCCTACTCCATGCCAAATAAAGGCAGGTGTCGGAGACAGTTTGCGCTCTGCTTGCTGAAGTGGTTGATGTCACACCGGCGACTTTGATTTCATCGCAGGAGAAGGCAGGTCGATGCCGCGCAGCATAATTAATCGCGGGTTTATTCCTCCCATTGAAAGAAATGACAGAAAGAAAACAGCACTTACATGACATTTTATGCAGTTATATCATCAGACTTCAAGTAGTTGAGAGGAAAAGCTGAATATATATCAATGCATTAATTTTTTTCAGGTTAACTGGTAGACGAGCCCTGAGCACTGGAATAAAGTCACCCATCAAACCAACACTGGTCAGATTCTGATGGGCAAGATGCAATGGGGAGAAAACAGGATTTAAAAACAGGCAGAAAAATGGATTTTAAATGGTAATTCCTCTTGTCTTGGTATTAAAAGATGCTTGGTGCATTGACAAACGTCCTTCGCTCGGCTTGGAGGCCCTCGACCCCCGCTGTGGCTGTCCCACAGCAATGGAAAACCCTGTCGTATCCAGCCGTGTTTGCATTAGCCAAATCTGCCTGATTTTAGCCCTAAATATTTTGAGGGTGAGGACAGTTAAATTCAGGTTTTTGGAGCTGAGACTTTGCCCAACCTGAGATGCCCCCTGCAGCGGGGTGGGCAGGAGCTGGCTGGAGGCTGGGGCCGGTGGCACAGCCTACGCCACGGGCAACGCTGGGTTAAATCAGCACCGATCCGCCCGTAACGGGAGCAGGGCTGGGGGGAAATTCCCGTTCCACCGGCAGCGCCGCCCGGGACCGGGATGGGGGCTGCGGCTGCGGGAGGGGCAGAGGCTGGAGGAGGGTCCTGGGAGCTCCCTGACGCCGGGAGGGCCGGGATTGACGCTGGGAGAGCCGGAGCAGGGACAGGGACAGGGACAGGGACAGGGACCGGGACCGGGACCGGGACCGGGACTGGGACAGAGACAGGGACCGGCACCGGGACTCACGGAACCCGCTGGCGCGCCCCCGCCACCCGCGGCGCGGGAAAACCGAGGTCACGCCCCTCGTCCCGACTCCATCCAATAGGAAGCGTCGGTCGAGCGTCGGCGGTCGCTGATTGGCTTGGCCGCTGCGTCGCGTTGCCGGTTGCTAGGCGGAAGCGGCAGCGGCGGAGCGGCATGGCGGGCACGGTGCTGGGCGTGGGGCCGGGCGTGCTGGTGCTGCAGTCGCTGTGGGGCCTGGCGCTGGTGCTCTGCCTGGCGCTGTCCCGCACGGCCGGACGGGCCCGGTGAGCCGCGGGAAGGGGGAGGGTGCGATCAGGCCGGGCCCGGTGCTGAGGCCGCTCCGCCCGCCTCTCCCCGCAGGTTCGCCGTGGTGCTGGTGACGTTGGGAGCCGCCGTCCTCAGCGCCGCGCTGCTGCTCTTCCCCCGGGAGGACGAGCGCCCGGCCGTCGTCGTCGCCGATGAGGTGAGCCTGGCCAAGCGGGCCCGGGGGACGTTACCTCGGGGAAGGCCCCAGCTGCCCCCCCGGAGGCCCTGGGGATGGGCCTTTACCTCAGGGATGGCCCCAACTGCTGCCCCGGGGATGGGCATTTACCTCAGGAGTGGCCACCGAGGGCCGCCAAGAAGCCCCGGGGATGGGTCTTTACCTCAGGGCTGGCCCCAGCTGCATCCCTGAGGCCCGGGGATGGGCCTTTACCTCAGGGATGGCCCTGGGGTTGGGCCTTTACCTCAGGGTAGGCCTCAGGGGCCACCCAGAGGCCCCAAGGGCCCAAGGTTTGCCCCAAGGGCCCAAGGTTTGCCCCAAAGGCCGTCTTGACATCTCAGGAATGGGCATTTACCTCAGGGATGGGTCCCAAGGTCCACCATGAGGCCCCAGGGATGGGCCTTTACATCAGGGCTGGCCCCAGCAGCAGCCCTGAGGCCCTGGGGAGGGCCCTGGGGTACCTTTTTGGTCTCCTGCAGCTCCTTCCAAGTGCAGGCTCCCATCCGTGCAGGCTGTATTTCTCATGGAGCAGAGATCTATCAATTTCTTTAACAAAATCCTTTCCTCATGTGCCATTATATGTAGCCTGTGGCTACTATATGTAGCCCATTTTCCCATCCCCAGGCCCAAGGGGCTCTGTGTGGGAATCACACTTGTACCTTTATCCCTCCCAGCTCAGCCCTGAGCTCCAGCAGCTTCTGCCCAAGTTCTGCCATCCCCTTTAGCAGCTTGGTCCATGGCTCTCCGTGCTCCCACCTGCCTCCATCTTGCCAACACATCCCAGAGCACGTTGATAGCCACGTGGCAGATGGTTTTGATGATTTTTCCCTCTAGTTCTGCAGCCTTTCACTTTCCCCCAGCTCGGTTTTCTATTTTAAAGCCTGGTAAATGCTCTTTGGCTCTCTTGTAGGTTGTTACTGTGCTCAAGCCGTCAGTGTTTTTAGACAGCCCCTTGTCTGTGTGGTCAGGCACGAAGGATCTCCCCCAATTTTGGGTTGCATCAGGCTGCCTGCATGACTGCTGCCTGAGCTGCCATCTTGAGCTTTCCCAGAGCTCTTTGGGCTTTGAATACACAAAGTTTTGTGGCGTTTTAGGTGTCGTTTTCTCTGTTCTATTATTAATGCACATTAATTATTGCTCTTCTAGATCTTGATCTGTGTAAATCCCTGCTAAAAATACTTGTAAGTTTTTTTCTTTTCTCTGCCTTGCATGGGACTTGCTCCTGTAAAGGTTGGAAGCAAGATGAAGGGCAGCTGAGCGCGTGTTTGTGCCTGGGAGGCCAACAGAATTAAAAAGCTTTTTTTTTTTTTGGATCTTCAGTTGGACTGGACCTGCCCTGACTATCAATAATACATGACCTGGGCTTTCTGCACCGAAACTCTGCTAATTGGCTAATTAAAAAGTGAAACGTGCAGAAGGAGCCAACACTTTACTCACAAGAGACTCTTTCTGCAGCAGCACCAAGGCTGAGCGTGTGCTAATGCGATTTATAAAACTGAGCCGGGGGTGAGCAAAGCTCTAGGGTAGTCTCAGGAGCTGAGAAGATGATTTCATAACCAGCCTTCTTGCGGTTGGCTTTTCATTGTGCCTTGTCTTGCCACTGTATCTTCTTTTTTTTAATATTTTTTTTTCCTTTTTGCCCCCATTTCCCTTCTAAAAGGGAAGAACTGTATGCAGTTCCTTGCAGCACTAGGAGGTTTGTTGTCGGGGAGAGCAGCTGCAGGTTTTGACTCGTGTTTCTTCCCTGTGCTCGCTCCTTTCCTCCATGTTAGGTTTCCCATGAGTGGATTTTTTCAGAGAAAAGAGATTTTTCCCCGCTTTCCATGGAGAGCACCCATGTCAGGAATGAAAAGTGAGAGGAGAAATCTGGGAAAACCCCACAGGTTTTCTTCCTGGGGTGATCTTCTCTGACCATACCCTTTTCCAGGACGTGGCATGCTCCCTCCAGACTCCTGGAGCGGACCAAGGATGTAATATGGGGTTTTTTTCCATTCTCCACAGATCGTGGACACCTTTTTTATCGGCCGCTTCGTCCTCCTGGCCGTGATGAGCCTGGTCTTAGTTGGGTGCCTGTTCCTGCTCCTGATTTACCACCTCATGGAGCCGGTGTACGCCAAACCACTCCACAGCAGCTAGCGGCAGCTGGAGGCAGCAGTCCCCGTGAAGAGGAAATCCCAATTTCATGGCAGTAAACCAGGGAGGGAGACCAGGAGACTGTTCTGGAGGTGAACGTGTCGATTTTTCCGAGCTCAGAAAGAGCTGGCGAAGCAAGTGAAGTGTGTCACTTGCACCCAGCGCTGCGTCTTTCATCTTTAGAAGCAAAGTTTGGACAGAGCATGAGCGCCTTCCTCTCCAGGGGTGTTCAAGCCTCTGCAGACTGCAAAGGTGTTTTATCCTCTCTCTTCTTTTTTACAGGAGAACTGAAATCCAAGCGCTTTGTACTACGCTTGATTCAGTGAATTGAACTGAACCAAGGTGATTTGTTATTGTTATCCACAAGAGATGGTTTGTTACTGTTTCTTTTTCACCGTAGTTTAATAAAACTGTGAGAAACCCCTGACTAGGTCTTTATTTATTCTCCAGCAGCATCACCTTTTGCCACCCTTTGGTGACAGTGTCTCTGCAAACTGCCTTTTCCCCGTGGCAGACGTGCGGTTTTCTGGAAATTCAGCGTGTGGTTGGGGATTGTTTCCTCTGACTGGAAACTTGAGGTTTTGGAGCGGGGAGTGAACAACGTGCAAAATAATGCCAAAATGGGCAAATTAAAATCTCCCTTCTGCAAGGATGCAGAGGAAAGCCAGGTCTCGTCTCCCCGCGCTAAGGATCCTTCCAGCCCATGAAAAAAACCCTCTTGATTTTCACTGTGGTGATACCCGGGTGTCTCCTATAGGTGTCAGGACCCCACGTTGTTGCCCTGAGTGGGGAGCTGAAGGCTCACGGTTTCTGCTACCCTAAAATACAAAACCACTGCTCGCACCAGTGCGGATCGCTGGCTGAAGCTGCTAGTCCACTCAAACACCTTTCCTCTTGCGGGCTGGGGGGAAAAAAGCACTTTTTATGTTTTTCAGCAGCAGTGATGGGGTCAAATCCCATTTATCCCCCTATTTTTTCATGTAAACGGGAGGGCACAACCCTGCTGAAGCGGAGCGGGGAGGCTGGGCCGGGCTGGCAGCTGGCAGCGACCTCGCTCAGCCTCCTGCAAATCAATCTGTTGATAGCAGTGGCTCACACAGGCTGGCTGGCTGTATTAACTAGCAATAATTACTGCTTCGCGCCGTCTTAGCCATCGCTCAACAGCTGTGGTTTGTTTTCTTGCATGAAATCTCACAAGGTTTTTAAATCGCTTGCAGGAGAAAAGCATTTCAGTGACCTGGAGTGCCACAGGACCGTTTTGGAGCAGGGAAGGAGCCTTTCACATCCACACTGCACTGGGGAGAGACTCCTGGAGGTGCCCGACGGTGGTAAGGTGAGGTGAGTTGCATTTTCCAGTCCTGGAGGGATGGAGCCGATTGGCCTGTCGTGGTTGAGCAGGCACCGGGTCTTGCAGTGAGTTTGAAGCTGGGTACAAGACGGTGCCGAAGCCCTGAGCTGTGTTCAGGGGTAATACAGCCAAAAACCTGATGGCAAGAAACTCGCAGCTCTCATACAGACTTTTATTTTTTTCCTGTTTGCAGCTTTTTTTTTTTTTTTTTTTTCATTTTGAGCGGAAGATGATGAATGGTAAATAAAAGAACCAGCCAGCTCCTTCCAGCCCTGTCCTGCCAGCTGTCAGTCACAAAATATCACTATCAGGACATGAAAGATTAATAAGGCAGAGCTAGCAGGCTCGGAGACAACACTTCCCCTGCAGAAAATGCCCCAACACCCAGGAGCCCTAACTCGGTCAGCTAAAAACATGTAAGTACATTTCAAAAAAAGGCAGAGGAGAGGTGCCTCTACTTTTTGAGGTGTGTAAATGCTCAATCCCTTCCTATCCTGAAGCTTATGTCCAAGGGAGTTGAACTATCGTGTTAAGGAACACGCCGAGCATTTATGCAACACAAGTGCGTCAGGTCTCTTGGTGATTTTGAAGTTATGCCTGAAACAAAATTCATATTTAATTCATCATCTTAATAACATTTATGAACACGAAGCGGGTCTCGCAGCTCGCTCCAGCTCCATGCCTGCCATGTCTTTATTCCCCGTGCTTGTGCAAGAGCAGCGGGCTGGTTCAGAGCCTCGGCGAGGTTGCACTGACACACCGTGCGGGCCAGAGATGGCAGCATTCTGCCAGGCTTTGGGTCTGACAAACGCAGAAACCGCGGCAAAAGCAGCTGGGGCGCTAAAAAAAACCAACCCTCAAAAGCAGAAATGTGAAGCTTCTTCCAGTTTTGCACCGTAAATAAACTGAAGAGATTTGCTTTTTCCCTTCCCTTAATCTGTTTGTCCTGAAAATCAAAAGGCTTGTTGTGCAGCGGGTGTTTTGGGGAGAGCAGAGAGCAGTGCTGCAGGAGGGACACGGTGGCTCCTGCATGACGAGGCCATTTCAGTGTTTTCCCAAAAATCCCAGTAAGTGGAGAAAGAGTCTCATGTGCTTTTGCTCCCCCCAAGACATTTCGAGCTCCATCCTCATCCTTCACCACCCTTGGCAGCGGGGAACAACCGGCTGGATGAACTCAACCCGGTCTCTCTCTGTGTATTTATTTATTCTGGGCAATTCTGCTCCTCGCCGTGCAGGGGCTTTCCAGACGGTTCCTGTTTATTTTTGGGAAAGGAAAGACCACGTCAAGGAATTGGTATGAGCCAGAGTTGCTTTCCAACCAGCCCCAAATGGTGATTTTTTTTGCTGCTTTCCCCTACCCAAACCTTCAGCTCCTGGTGGATAACCTTTTGCTAGCACATCTACCTCCATCTAGCACCCTGATCATTTTTATTATTTCTTTTTTACAATTAATGTGTAGCAGGAGGGCAGGTTTGGCTTAAATCCCAACCTCTCAATTGCTGGCAAAGGTGTTGGGAGCTCAGAAGATGTTATAGCCAAGGAGCTGTGCTCCAGCCCAGCTTTCTCCCAAAACTGAGCAAATGATCCCAGCTTTCCTCTTGCAGGGTGGGAGTTGCTGGGTGCTCCGTGTCCTGAGGTGCAGGCGAGAAATCCTGTTAAATTCCAGCGAGAGAAACCTGCCATGCCAAAAGGGATGTTTGCACAAGATACCGTGCGCCCCAGGAGGAGGGTGGCCAAACTGTTTTCAGGTCAGGTGGGAAAACAAGTCCTTTTCCCCCCTAAATTCACTGTGTGGCTCGTTAGAAACAAACAGAGGTGCTCCTGCACCAGAATGCTGGTGCCCAGCTCATCACAGGCTCGAAAACAACCCTTTCCCCTGCTAAATTCCCTGCCTGGCTCGTTAGAAATGAGGCTGTGGACACAACTCGACAGGCGACCCGAGGGCAGCTGCTCCCTCCTGCCCGATGCCGAGCGGGGATGGAGGGAGAGCAAGTGTCTGCCGGAGAAACTCCTCTCCTTGATTTAAGGTCCTTGAATGACGGCAATTCCTCACGCCTCGTGCTGCGCTCTGCCGGCACTTAATTACCCTCGCTGGTAAAAGCTGGCCTCTTATTTCCACCTTGACTTTGCTGACTTCAGCTTCCCTGCTGTTGAATCCCACTTCGCCTTTGGCTGCTAATTAAAAAGCCCTTCAGCGTTTGCCGGCTGCTCCTTGCATAGGTAATTACGGACCGTGCCCCAGCCACCTCTTCACCTTCACAGCAGCCCGCTGGACCAGCCACATTCCTCCAAAAATACGTGCCACCCCTTTCCCAGCAAAGCCCCGCCGACACCGTATCGCCGTGGTGGGGGCTGTGGTGTCACCTGTAGAAAAACACTCCGGCTCTGCGTTTACCAAACAGGCTCCTAATGAGCTTGTTTCAGGTGTGAGATTTCTTTTTTTTTTTCCCGGCCGCGTGTTCGCGCTCCCCTGGCTCGCGCAGCCCCCTCGCCGCGACGCTGCGGAAGGGGCTCGTGGCGGGGGGGGAAAAAGCGGCGGCTCCTTCTCCGGGGAGGAGGAACGAGACGAGGTGAATCTTGCAGACTTCTCCCAGAGGAGCTCGGCTGGATTTAAACAGTCCTTTAGCTGGGGCAAACCCAGGGGATCCCCCCTTCCCCGCCTTCCCACCCACCCCCCAGTCTCTAAAATCTCAGCGAGATCTGGGGTTTTCTTTGGCATTTGGCTCCTTTTTTTATTTTTAAAGTTTAAAACTGCCGTGGGCCGTCTGCCCTTTCTCCTCACTCCCAGCAGCACAGCCAAGGCTGCTCAGACTTTCCAAACACGAGCGGGACGCGGCCCAGCCTAAATTTGTCCCGGAAAAACTATGAGCAGCTGAAAGAATAAGCGGTGGGGGGGGCGCGGTGGGGGGGGGGGGGGGCAGGGAAGGAAGAAAGAGGAAAAAAATACCAAACAAACAAACAAACTTGCTTTTGGAATAAGCCCCTTTGTGTGTCAGGGCTTGTGGGATTTTTGGCTTGGAAATGTATTTCAAGACCACCTGTCCTCCTCCACAAGGTGGATGGCAATTAAGCAAAGTGAACGCTCGGTCACACATGCCCCGAAAGAACCGTTCTCAGCCCAGTGCATCTCTGATGGCATCATTGTGCTGCCAGTGGCTTATTTGCCACAAGCCACAGAGCCTGGGGATGCCACAGGGTCAGCCCTGCGTCTCTGCTGAGGACAGACCCCGTTGTGATGCCTTTCCCTGTGGCTCCATCAGGATTCACCTCGGGGAGGGGGGTTGTTCCCAGGGAAAAAAGGGGCAGTTGGGGATTTTGCTTTTTCTCTGCCTGTCCCAACATTCCTCCTGCATTGTGCCAGAGGGATCTGCAGGCAACCAGCGAGTTTTCAAGCCTGTCAGCGTGAAGGGGACCGGAGGCCATCGCTGTCCAGCCACCTCGTACCCACCACTCTCCGAGCTGCCTGTCCTGCCCATGCCACTCCACTGCCTTGCAGGGGTTTACAGGGAGCTGATCCAACTGGCCAGCAGGTTTTCTTCTTTTTTTTTTTTTTTTTCTTTTTTTCCCCTTGGCTGATGAAATCAGCACTTAATAAAATCACATCAGGCCCAGATGTTTTCTCCTTGGGTTAAGATCCAAGGAGGTGAAGTCAATTAGAGTTCAGATTTATACCGGGCATAAACACAGCCCCTGGCACCCGGCGCTGCTCTCCCTGGGGCAGAGAGCCAGAGCCTGCCCAGGCGCAATCCTTCGATGGCGAGCAGGCTGGAAAACACACCCCATGGCTTGCAAACGCCCCAGCTCCTCGCATAGCAAAGTCGGGCCCCCCCCATGAGCGCACAATTGGCCCCCGCCTTAATCAAGAGTCACTGCTGGGGCCTCCCAAACCCACCTCTGCCAAGGGGAGCCCACAGGCTAGCAGTGGTGGTTTAACCTCCTGGGGACACCCCTGAGTGCCTGTCGCACAGCTCCTCCTAATTAGGGGGTGTCTAACGAAGACTGTGAGTCACCTGCGCTGGACGGAGAGCAGCTGTGGTGTGCGAGTGGCTGGGTTTTGTGGCCCAGGGGCTGATGCGTGGCTACGGGCCCTTCTTTGGGGTCTTAACGGTATGAATTGGGAATTGTAATAATCAGGAAAAATGCTGGTTTGTTGCTTTTTTTTTTTTCAGTGGGATGAGATGAGGAGCAAAACCACTTAATTTGGGCTCAGTGAAAAGCCTGGAGATGTCCTTCACATAGAATAAGCGGCGTTTTGTGGGTGAGGCAGTGCCTTAAGTGATTTTGTGCAGTTTTCCTGCTCTGATATCTGGAAATACCGAGCGCTGGGATGGGGCAGCCTGCACGTGGAGAAAAGCAAGAAGGGCACGATCACTGCCCCCAGGTTCATGCAGACCTGGCTGAGCCCCACCAGGAAAGGGCACGGAGTGGCAAACATAGATTTTGCATGTTTTTATTAATAAAACGGCCGACGGTGAAGAATCGGCCCAGAAAACCAGTCGGCCGGGGGGCCCTCGGATTGCTCCTCGCCGCTGCCTCCCTCCAAAGCAAACCCACGGTGGCCGAACGTGCCTGTGGGGCCATGGCTGAGGCCGTGCCTCGGCTCTGCCGAGACGGACGCGCTCCTGGCGTGCCCCAGCCTCTCTCCGCCCTCCAGACCTCTCTCAGCTCGGGGCGGCTCGCAGGGGGCAGGTCAAAACTCCTTAAACCTGCGGGGAGAGAAGCGAGCAGCTGAGCGCGGCGGGCGCCGTTGGGCAGGCCTTGGGATAAACGACGGGTGCTGCGGGGACACCGGAGAGATGGGAGGAGAAAAACGGTTCTGTCAGGAAACTCCAGCCCCATCTGCACTGCAAGCCTGGAGGAGAAGCAGGCGGGAGGAGGAGAACCAGCCACCATTTTGTCTCTGCAACGTCCCTCAGAAAAAAACCCCAGCATTTGTGCCTTCTCTCTGCCAGCTGCTCTGGAGATAATGTGCTCCCCAAAGCCTGCTAAGGTGTCGCAGAATTTCCACAGACTGAGCCAGCTGCTTTCCCCACCACAAAACAGCCCAATTTTGGTGCAAATGGGGACAGTGCCAACCCAGCCAGGACAGTCCTTGCCCCAGCCAGCCCTGACACAGTAGAGCGGAGCCTGACAGCCCTCCACCGGCGGCTGGAGAAGGAGATTTGGGCCGCACTTACCGCAGCACGAGGCCCAGACTATTGCTCTTTCACCTGCAAACACAAGACATAAAGGACCAAACGTTCGTGGGGGGTCCAGGCTCTGGCACCCTCACCACGGGGACTGCCTGTGGCCCCTTCCCCCTCAGTGCTCATGGTGGGGCTTCAGTGGCAACTGGAGCCAGGCTAGTGCTGATTTGGAGTTTATTTATACCCTCGCTGCAGTGATTTGGCCATGGATTTGATTAGCGAGCCCGGATTCTGTGTAATCAAGCTCATTAGCACAGGTGGGCAAGTCAGCCTATAAATTGGGCCGTTTCAAGTGCATTAATCAATACCAATCAATCGGGCATCTGGGCTGACATCTCGTCAGTCAGCTGGAGACAAGGACATGCTGCCCACCCACCCATCCATACTCTCTTCCCCAGCATCATGATTTGATCCTTTTGATTCCCAAATCTTGATCTTGGCCCTTAAATTATCAGGAGAGCGGCTATTTCTAGGCTGAGCCTGCCAAGCAAAACTCAAAATCAGGGCGAATCAGGCTTGGCATTTGCATTTAATCCTCAGGGCTCAAGCAGAGATACTCACACCGAGCTACTTCCCGTCCAGCACTGACTCTGTTAGCTGCACACTAGAGCTACAAAGACACAAGGACGGCGTGTTTAGCACCAGGAGAGTTCCATAAGGTGTGAGCAGATGGCTAAAACCCCCCAGGTGCTGCCCTGGCTTGAGGTGGAAATGTCTCTTTGTGCCCGCAGGAGCAAGACAGGCGTCAGGGAGACGGCCTGGTGAAGCCCGACGCGATGCCCACGCGGAGCTGCAGCAGTGACAGCAAGGGATAACAAACGTCTTTCCGGAGCGGCACCGAGGCCATGTTTTGGCATGGCGGGACCGGAGGCCGCCCCGGGGCGGTACGTACGTACCCTCTCTTCCTCGCCATATAGCCACACCACCCGCGGACCTCTTTGACCACCACACGAGCGAGGAGCTGCGAGAGGAAAGAAAGGTGGAGGTTTGTCATGGGGCAGAGGGTCTGCAGCCACCAGCCTCAGCGTGAGCGTTTCTGTCACCAGGAAATAAATTTCAAGGCTCTTCCTAGGGAAGATGGCACTAAAACCGTGTCTGGAGGAGGTCAGTGGGAAAAGCCAAGTGAATGGACACAGAGGTTTGGCTTTGTGAGTCACGCTGTCTCCCGAGGACCGCCCCTGCCCTCCACCAGCAAGCGGGCTATGAAAAGGGACCTCTTGAATATCCAGGGTAGCAAGACGCTGATCTGGGACCTACCAGGCAAGCCAAGACGTCAGCCGCTATCAACATGTAGAAGACGTTATTCCAGCCCGTGGGGGAGATGAGCCCTGCGAGCAGCGGCCCCAGCGCGGCACCTGCGAGGGCACATGAACCACGTTAGAAGATGGGGACCAAGACCCCTGCTCGGCCTCCCCCAGCCCTACGTACCTATAGATCCTGTGCCATCGATAATGGCTGTGACAGTAGAAAGGGCTTTGGCGTTTCCTTTGAGAGACTCGTGGGTTCCCTGTAGGGACAAAGGAATCCCAGAATCATCTCAGTTGGACAAGCCCTTGAAGCTCCTCCAGTGACACCATGACCCTCACCTTGACCGTTCCCAACTCCCCCAGATCCCTCAGCGCTGGCTCAGCCCGACTCTTCAACCCCTCCAGGGATCCCGGGGACTCCCCCCCTGCCCTGGGCAGCCCATTCCAATGCCCAACAGCCCCTTCTGCACAGAAATCCTTCCTCAGAGACAGCCTGACCCTGCCCTGGGCAGCTTGAGGCCATTCCCTCGGGGCCTGGCGCTGGCTCCTTGGCTCCAGAGACTCATCCCCCCTCTCTGCCCCCTCCTGGCAGGGAGTTGCAGAGGGCCAGGAGGTCTCCCCTCAGCCTCCTCTTCTCTAGACTAAAAAAAACCCAGTTCCTTCAAAACATAAGGAGGAAAAGCAGCTTCAGGATCCACAGCCAGTCCCAGCATGAGGCCGTTCACACCCCGGGCAGCGATTTCCATGTATCAGCCTGCAGCCAAACTATGGCAAAACCAGAACTGCCAACAGTGGGCAGCAATCCTGGGTGATTTCCCAGCAAATTTTTCCACTCTGTGCTTAGAGGGAGATGCAGCAGGGCTGAAGCAGTGTCACGCGGTCAAGGGGGAAGAACAATAGGAAAAAAGCTGTGTTTAAGGGGGAGTGTGTTTAAGCATGAGGTGTGACAGCCCTGCCCTTCTCTGGTGGGTGTTGGAAAACAAAGCCAAAGTGCAAAAATCCCAGGAAATATCCCTCCAGGAAGGAGGGAGCAGCCTTTGGGCGTGCAAAGGAGTCCGAGTTGTGCATCTTACCAAATCTGCCGAAACCGCCGTCGTGATGAGAGCATAGGGCCCGTTAACCAGAGCGCCACAGACAATCAGCATCGCTGCCAGGAACGAGACAGCCGTGGAGGTACCCGGGAAGAGATTAAATCTTTTCAGTGCAGGGAGCAGCAGGACATCGGGTCTGTCGTCCCCGGCCCACGCGCGGACATTGCTCTCCTGCGCATCCACTACCTGCTCCTTTTCCCCACGGGAGATCCCACCCAGCAGGCAGCGAACGCTCACCCGGCACCACCCTCCCCCAAATCCTAGACTGGGAGCCTGGCTCAAGAGGAGAAATAAAGGCAGGTGAATCTGCAGCATCTCCCATCGCCCCTTCGGTGAGGGGAGCTGGCTGCACCGAGTAGCTCCTTACCTATTGATGTGCCGATACCATTCTGGCCAACATGGTTATACAGGAACAGCTGGAAAAGAGACATGAGATGAACCACTTACAGCTATTCCAGCTGTTTTCCTAAGTGTTTTCCCTGCAGCAGCACCCTGGGGACAGGACGGATGAAGGTGGGGATGTGAATTATCGCCGGCACCAAGCTTTGCAGACCCCCCCCTGAAGAGGGAGCGCCAGCCGGGATGGGGAGCTGAGCGCGCCCTTGGCTCCGTGTCCCGCCGTCTGCCTGCCAGATGAAATACCTGGCAGCTGGCAAACGGAGGTGCTGCTGCGATTTACGGCCCGGCGAGGCTCGCGTGCCTCCCCGCCGCCTGAAGTCAGACGGTAATTTGCCCCGCCAGTGCTATCGAGGGGACGCGGACGTGACGCGGCCTCTCCGCTTTTCAGCGCGTGCCAGTTTCTTCAGAGGGGAGAAGCTTGCGACCCCGAGCCAGCCAGGCTTGGGTTACAGCTAATTAGCTGCGTTTTTTTGCGGCAGCAAAGCCAAACAAGCTCCATGCAGGTGCTTGGGAAGAACTGTCCCGGCCAAGCACCGGTGGAGCATGAGGTCATTGGCACAGGGGCTTTCGGGGTGCAGAGCAAAGAGGTGGAAGCTGGACCGGTTCAGTGGGACCCCCAAAGCTTCAAGACAGAGCAGAGTTATGGTGAGATGGAGGAAAAACAAGAAAAAAAACTAAAGGGGATTTTTTTAGCTGTCAAAGATTCCACAGCCCCCTCCCAGCCTCCAGATGTGGACATCCACCCCAGCACCATCTGGGCACGTGGTTCGATCCCAGCTCTCTCAGCCGAGCGCGTGACCAGCTCATCCCATCCTCGGGAAGAGGAAGGCAGCCGTGACTCAAAAGAGCCGGAGGAGAGGAAACCCTCATGACTGTTTGTTTGTTCTTTTTCTTTTTTCCCCACATGGCAACTCACCATGGGAGCGGCGACGACCAGCATCACGCAGCACGTGGTGGCCCTGCCGCCCGTGTAGTCAGAGATGAGGCCGGCAAAGATACCCCCTGAAAGAAGGAGTCGCAGGCATTGGTCACGCTGCCCCAGCAGCAAATTTCACCCTGGCATAACCCAAAATCCAACAGGATGCCACACTGTAATGTTTTTTCATCCCCCATCTTTTCAGTCAGATGCCCCCAAGGTTAAATATAATATCAGAGCAAAGAGTTTTGTTTATCCCTGCTGCTTTCTCCCTGCAGATGGTTTCCCTACACCTGCATGCAGCTCTGGTCCCCCCCCATCCTTCCAAAATGTTTTATTTTGCCAAGAAAAAGGAGAGCCTGAGCAAACGAGCCCCAAGGAAAGGTGTTGCAATGGTTGCCTGGATGGCAAAATAAAAGCGAGGGGCATTTCCTGCTTTCTGAGCACTATGGATGCCGAATAAACCTCGCTGTGGTGCTCCAGGGAAAGGGACAGTGTTACTGACAAAGCGCTCCTGGGGAGGGGACTTGTCCCCAAACCAGCCCTCTGCTGGGCTACGTGACGAACCTAAAATGCCCCCGACGTCGAAGAGGGTCGACAGGTCCCCGGCTTCCTTGGCACCGAAATGAGCTGTGGGGAGAGGAGAGGGGTGAGGAGATGCTCCCCCTTGGCAGGCTCACTCCCACCTCGCCGTCCTCCAAAACTCACCGACGTTCACGATGTAGAGGGGCAGCCAGTACAGGAAGGTGTAGCTCACCAGCTTGGCAAACAGCAGGCAAAGGGAGAACTCCACCACGCCCTGGGGAGAGAGGAGAAGACATCAGAGGAGCCCAGCCTCCTCTGGATGGTGGTTTTCTGCCCTGTAGGCACCAGGTTGATGGGGTGAGCTGCCCTGGCTTTGCTCTTCCCCCCCTCCCCGTCACAACGCAAGGGCTGTCTTGTGACTCACAGGTATCCGGAGGGCCCCGAGGAAGCTGATGGCTTCGGGCTCCTCGGCTGGCTCCTTGGGGCTGTCGGAGCGATCCGTGCTGCTCTGCCCCGAGATGCTCAGTGGCCCCTCATTGGAGGTGACCGCCTCAGGATCCTTCTCATTGGTGGTCACTCCTCTAGCGTCCTCCTCGTCAGAGGCCATCTAAAAGCAAACCAAAATCAGGAGATGTGGCTCTCATTGCTGGAAGGGGCTGAGTTGTCAGATTCACTGCCGGGATGTGACCCGGAGGATGCTCACATTGGAACAGCAACAAGCATCCTCTGAGATAACTGAACATCACTCTAGTGTCTGATGTTATACCTGCCACCCCAGTTGTTTTGCTGTAAATGGAGCAACTACCCAGCCCAGGACAAGCCCTGGGAATTGGTTCAACTCACGTGATGCAGAGGTGGGCTGCAGCCGACGTCCTCGGGATCTGCAGGGAGAAGGGAAATCCTGTGAGAGCTGGGACCAGCCCCCCTCCGCCTGCTCTCCCTCCAGCATCTACAGGGGAGAAATGTGGGGCTGGGAGACCCACAGAATCATCTGGGTTGGAAAAGCCCTTGAAGCTCCTCCAGTCCAACCATGACCCTCACCCTGACCGTTCCCAACTCCCCCAGATCCCTCAGCGCTGGCTCAGCCCGACTCTTCAACCCCTCCAGGGATCCCGGGGACTCCCCCCTGCCCTGGGCAGCCCATCCCAACGCCCAACAGCCCCTTCTGCACAGAAATCCTTCCTCAGAGCCAGCCTGACCCTGCCCTGGGCAGCTTGAGGCCATTCCCTCGGGGCCTGGCGCTGGGGTCTTGGCTCCAGAGACTCATCCCCCCTCTCTGCCCCCTCCTGGCAGGGAGTTGCAGAGGGCCAGGAGGTCTCCCCTCAGCCTCCTCTTCTCCAGACTGAACCCCCCCAGTTCCCCCAGCCGCTCCCCAGCAGACCTGTGCTCCAGACCCTGCCCCAGCTCCGTTGCCCTTCTCTGGACACACTCAAAAATCCCCAGGGTTGGGCTGCATCTCCGTGTACACACTTCCTGGCAGCAAAAAACCCTAGTAAAATCCCAAAGCACTTCCCAGATGTTTCTTAGAAAGACAGGTTGAGGAGTGACTGGCACAGGCTGCCTGGATGGCCCCATGGTGGTCAGCTCCACATCCCACAAACTGGAAATAAGTGTTTGGAGTTGCCAAAAATGCTTGGAGATGGGCAAAGAGAAAAATTCCGGCTTGTGGCGCAACTGATCCTGGCATTATGCTGTGCTCCAGCTCACGGCACTCACACTCCACGAGGAAGAAGAAGCAGATGATGCCCATGACAGCGATGATGATGCCAGGCACGACGAAGGACAGGCCCCAGGCGGAGGAAACCCAGACGCCGGCGATGAGTGACCCTAAGATGTTGCCGACGGAGGTGTGGGAGTTCCAGATGCCCATGATCAAACCTCTCCTGGCGGGGACAGATCCGTGCTCGATATCACCACAGTGGCTGCTGAGCCCAACAGGGAGCAGGACCGGGGCAGGACGCGGCGGCAAAAAACTCACTTTCCCTTCCCAAACCAGTTCCCGACACAGGCCACGACGGAGGGCCAGCCGGTCGTCTGCACCAGCCCGTTGCAAACCTGGCAAGAGACGGGCAACATCACTCAGCGCCCTTGGGCACCCGGCAAGCACCGGCTTGATCCACAGCCCCTGCGCCGTTTCAGGCAGCCGGCTTCAAAAATAGCCACCCCCAGCCCAAAGCTGTCCAGAAAACACTCAGTTTGGGTTGTTGGTTTTTTTTTTTTTTCTGGCTGGGGCAATCCCGGAGCTGTTCCCCTTGGCTAAATCAGGAGCGAGCGGTGTTGCTAAATCGGCCGCCTCTGCTTAGTGAGATGGGCGCGCCCGGTGGTTTCGGCACCCACACCACACGCAACCGGGTTTTGCGGGGAGTGGAAATGCCCAGCGTTCTCCCGCTCGGAATCTGGGCCAGCGTCCCCATCCCCAAAAGCCACCAAAAAAACAGGATGAGGCCGTGGCAATAAAAACCCAGAGCCTGGGCACCCTCCAGCGCCGACACACCTGCATCACGATGAAGTACCAGAGGACATGGATGTCCCAGAAGTAGCCGAGGCCGAAGAGCGCGGTGAAGAGCCCACTCAGCACCATCCCCCCCGACAGGTAGTAGCGCAGGGGGAGGCGCTCCCCAAAAATGCCGCTGCAGAGAGAGGGAAGAGCGAGGAGAGGAGCTGTCACGGGTGATACCACTGACGGGCGTTCTCACACCGAGCTGCTGCCCAAATCCCGAGCAGCTCCCAGCGCCTGGCTGCTTTCCCGTGAGCATGACCCCAGCCTGATGGAAACCAGTTTCCTGGCAGACTGGTGCAAACTGGTGTTGAGGGAAAGAGAGGGGTGCAAAGGACCTGAGTACCTGATAAACATCCCGATGGCGTAAGCCACCAGGAAGGCGTTATCCAGCGCCCCAAAAAGCTCCTTGTAGTTGTCCCCATCTGGAAAAGCAATATTAGACTCATGTCAGCCTGGCTCCCATCTTATTTTCCCTCCCTGTGGCTGCTTGTCCTCATCCCTGTCCCCAAAACCTTCCTCTGCGGGTTCTTGGAGTGTGGCGTTGGGACCCCGTCCCATCCCAGCCCGTTTTGCCACCCATTGCTGCCCTTTGGCCCAGGGACATGGGGCAGATGCGCACCGCTTAATTACCTCCGGGTGCCTAATGAGCAGCTGGCCCCCTGCCAAGATCTCAAGCCACGACCTGGCTTAGGACATGGGGGGGAGCCTGTCTTGTCTGCCATGAGTTTTGGGGGTCGGGGGGGGGCGTGGTGTCAGCCTTACCGAAGGGTGCCCAGCTGCACCATGTGCTGCTGTTGGAGTCATTACGGGGGTTCGGGCCCAAGGCTGAGCAATTGGGGTGCAGCTGGCTCTGTGGGGAGAGAGAAGGGGTGACATCAGGATGCCCTGTCCCCCCCCCATGTCCCCTCTCCCCACCACTGGGGCAAGGCTGGAGCTAACCTTGACAATGCTGATGGGTTTTCGGGAGAGGTGGTAGCTGGTGTAGCAGAGGAAGGTCAGCACCAGCGTCAGGCCCCGATACCTGCGGGGTGACAGGAGCGGAGAGGTCAGGGCTGGGGGGGACAAGGCCAGGGACAGGGCTGGGTGGCCTGTCCCCATCGCAGCTGGCACCACCCAGCCCAGCAGGGGTGTCTCTGATACCTCCAGCCCCAGGGTCAGCTGTGCCTTTCCTTCCCCTCCCCAAAATTCATGGGTTTTTTGAGAAAAGTATCAGGTGAGGGGGATGAGAACCACCACTGGGCCAGGTTGACTCCGCATGCCATTTCTGGACATGCACAGACAGCTCTGCCGCTGTTTAACCCATCAGGGTCTTAGGAAAGGGGAGAAACGGGATCATTGCTGCTTCTTTCCCTCACAAAGGTCCCCCTCCTTCCACCAGATGGGTGAGCTGAACCGGCTCAGCCGAGCCTGGTGGGGGTCAGCCGGCCCACCCGAAATGGCCAAGGAGGCGACTTAAAAAGATGAGCTGAGCTTTGGGAGAAGGGAGCACCGATGGGTGTTTCCCCTCCTTGAAACCGCGGGCTGAGCAAGCGCCTTCCGCATGTCACGGGTGGAAACAGGGCACGAGATCGCGGCTGATTCAGCATCGTTAAAGGCAAACTGGAAAAAAAAAGGGGGGGGATGCCCCAAGCAACCCCCGCTCCAGTTTCTCCACCACCTACTGACTTTATCCCTTTTGCTTTAATTAAATGCAAGAAAATGGGGGAAAATAGGGGAAAAAATGGGGTTTAGGCTTAGGGGTGGGGATGCTGCTCCCAGCAAAGCTGATGGATAAAGTCTGGAGAATCCTAAACAGGATCCAGCTCCCTCGGGAGCGGGATGAGCACCTCTGAGGGGCCCTATCCTGCACCCAGGGAAGATGGTGCAGAGGGGTTTGTGGCAGCGCAGAGGATGTGAGCCGTCGGGTGGCTGCGGCACAGTGAAGTGTCACGGGGTTACTTCAAGTTTAGAAAGGAGTAGGAAAAAAAAAAAAAAAGCCGCCTTTTTATTTTTTTCGTTTTCCTTCTGTTTTAGCCCGTCCTGCTCCTCTTTGCAGTTTCACTTCTTCGCAAAAAACTGCAGCACTGACAGACACCCTGCAAATAAGACACCCTGCAAATACCAGGGCAGCTCTTTGTTCCAGGACACTGGCTCCAAGACTGCACCTCAGCTAAAAAATCCCTGGTTCCCACCCCAAAAAAATACCTAAACACACACCCCCCCCCCCCAAATCAGTGCTAATGACTGCGGGGTGATTTGAGGGAAGCAGAGAGAAGGGGAAGTGTGGTACCTGCCTCGGCTGGCTGCTTGGTTTGGTTTGGGGTTTTTTTACCACACATGTTCTGGCAGGGAAAATTGCAGCTGATGCAAAAGCAGGGGGGTTTGTTTGGCAACAGGCTTCCAAAAATGTATTAAATAAAATTAAACCCGCAGTGGGCTCGTCACCTCGCCAAAAGGGCGGGCAGCCGGTGGGATCTGTGTTGGCCACATCCCGGCAGATTTAGAGGGCGAGGGCCTGACGCGTGCGGAGGGATGGCTCGAGGCTCACCGGGTGCTGCTGCCCGTCTTGGGGACCCCCCCGTGTCCCTCCTGCCATCCCCCCCGTGCCTGAGTGGGGCCCAGGGCCCTGCGCCCCCGGGATGGGCCCAAGCCCCTGGGCTCATGGCCAGTGCTGCTCTGGGTGGACCCGGTGCCCGAAGGATGATGCTGGTCCTTGGGCAAGTGACCCCCAGCCCGGTGCTGGTCCCCAGGCAAGTGACCCCTGGTCCAGGGCCAGTCCCTCTCCTGATGCCAGACCCCAGGCAAGTGACCCCTATCCCAGTGCCGGTCCCTGGGCAAGTGATCCCTGGTCCAGGGCTGGTCTCCAGGCAAGTGACCCCCATCCCGATGCTAGCTCCTAGCCCGGTGCGGGTCCCTGGGCAAGTGACCCTGAGACCGGTCCCAGTAGTCCCCAGGCAAGCGACCCCCATCCCGGTGCCGGTCCCCAGCACAGTGCCGGTTCCCGGGCAAGCGGCCCCTGGTCCAGGGCCAGTCCCCATCCTTGTGTCAGTCCCCAGGCAAGTGACCCCCGTCCAGACGCCTGTCCCCCGCCCGGTGCTGGTCCCCGGGCAAGTGACCCCCAGCCCGGTTCCTGTCCCCAGCCCGGTGCCGGTCGCTCCCCGTCCCCGGTGCCCCCCCAGCCCCGGCGCAGCGCGCCGGTCCCCGCTCACCGGCTGTCCCGGGGGAGGGCTCGGAGCAGGCGGACGCCGGGGGCGAGCTCTGCCCTCATGGCGGGCGGCGGCCGAGCTGCGGGTTCCCCCGCGCGGCTCCTTTTCACCGCCCCGCGGGGCCGCTGCTCCCCGCCCCCGGGCCCGCCCCGACTCCTGCCCGCGGAGCCCCTCGCCCGTCCTCCCCTCCGGCCCGAGGTGCGACACCGGAGCGTCCCCTCGGTCCCCAGCTCCGGTTAAAGCTAAAACCGACTTAAAACCCGGCTCGACGGAGGGAAAAGCAAAGCTGGGCAGCGGGAGGAGGGGGGGATGCTCCCTGCACCCACTCCCCTCCCCGGGGCTCCAGGATTTTCCCTGGATGTTGTTTTTCCAGCTGAAAATGCCACTTTTTAACTTTTCCACTCACTTTTCCATCACCCCCCGAAAGTGCTTTGGTGCCCTGATTTTGGCTAAGCCACCCTAGCCTTACTTTTGGGTTTATTTAGAGGGACTTGGGGAGTCCCCCTCTCCTCTCCCCTGGCTTTCACACCAGGAGAAACACCCCCCGCCCCCCCTCTCAGAGGATCCCATTTACGCTGCCGGGACAGAGCCAGATCCTGAGGTGAAGCAGCAGCAATGGCGTTATTTAACCGCGATGCCTTTGAACCAACCCCCCAAACCAGCCCATGGGGGGGGGGCTGCTCCAGCCCCTCGAGGGAGGTGGAAACGGGGTTCCCCGGGGTGCGAGCAAGGACTTGGGGACCTGCCAAGGAAACACTTGTCCTCAGCTGCCCCAGCACACAGCCCTGCCCTCAAATCAATTAAAAAAACCACATTTACAGCTTTAGTTCTTTGCTTCCCTGGCCCCAGCACATACAAAAACGTCCCTGGCCAGATCCTGCCCTTTAAAAATCAGCCTCAACACCATGGCGTCTTCTCCTGACGCAAATAGCGGTTAATAAATAGCACCATGAAGAAGTCAGTGAATGATTTTCCAGCAGGAATGGAGGAGCAGCCCCTGGCTGGGCGCCTGCTCTGCTACCTCTGGACCAGGGTCGGGGGTTTGCTTCGCACTCGGGGAAAAGAAAGCACCTGCCACGCTCGGCCACCCATCCTTCCTGCCGCAGTTAATACTGGAGTAAATATTAATGATGGGTTATGTTGCAACCTCTGTCCAGGAACACATTAGCCCAGCGGTGGCATTTTTGGTAAAAAGGAGAGTCACACACACCTGGAGATTAAATACAGTTTGTTTTTTTTCCTAGAGAGAAAAAAAAAAGCTCCTTTCTGGAGTAAAACAGAGGCTGTGGGAGCATGGGTCAGGTAGGGAGCAGGGGAGATGTTACTAGAGGAGAAGTCCTCAGCCAGAAGAAAGGAGCAATAAATACCTGGCTCTGGACTGTGACCAGAGCAGCAGGGGCTAGTGGGAGCCACAGGGCAATGGAGAGAAGGGAGTGGGAAGGAAGAGGTTAGAAACCCTCCCAGTTTCTAACCCAGAGAGATCCTGACCCTGGTGCCTCATTTCTCCTTATTTCACTCTGCCAATGAGACAAACAACCCTTGAAAACAGTTTATTTGGAGCTGAACACCAACATTCAAGTGCCTGCCTATAAACCAGCCCCGCTGAGTAATGGGACCAACTCCTGGTCCAGCCAAGCACAGGCAAGGGAGAGGGGCAGCTTAAACCTGAGCTTAAGGTGGTGGAGAGCAAAGGCGCAGCCCTGCCCTCTACTTCCAACAGTTCCCAAAATGCAGGAGGGGAACGACGGGCCGCTGCTGTCGTCGTCACAGGGGCCTCCCCCAGCGAGCGCAGAGAGCAGCCAAGTCTCGGAGCGGGGGCCTCACCGAGGAGCTCGTGTCTGCAGGGTCACAGGATGAGATGATGGACTGCAGAGCGTGGCTGTAGGCTGAGCGGGAAGGGAACACAGAAGCAGGGTTAAGAGATGAAAGTTTCACTTACAGCCCGAAACTGGGCTCGGCTGCAGCCTTTGACCATGAAGGAGAGAGAGAAGAACTGGTTTTCAAGATTAATCAACATGCCTGTAGTTTTCCACATGCTTGTTTGCATGCTCTGCATGATTACGAGCCTGGGAAAGCCAAAGGTTTTCATAAAGCCCTAATTTCTCTATTTTTTTTTTTTCCCCAGAAGACAACTCCCAGTTGCTCAGCCAAGTACTCTCCCAAGGTGTACTCAAAACCAGAGCACTCTCCATGACCTAACAAAGACAATTTCCACCACCTTCTTGCATCCCCCCAGCAGAAGATTCAGCATTAAGGCAAAGAGGTTTTCAGTGCCAAGCCTGTTTTACAGTGTTTTCCTCATGGTTCTCCCTCTACCAACACACATATGTATTACAGCAGTGTTATTTAATGCGTTAGAGAGGCTGGTGCTTTGCTGAGGGTGCCACTAAGTTCCCTGAAGGAACACAGGAAGAAGTTGGGTTAGACAAAAAGCAGCAGAGCACCTGACTTGCCCTCTCTGGACTATGTAGGAGCATCTCTGAACAGCAGCCCAGGACCACAGAAACATCCAGCCACGTCTGATTCCTCCCCGTATACTCAGGGTCCATCTAGATGCCCCCTCTCCAGAAACAGGAGCTCCTCCTACCTTTGTGGTTTTTGTAGAAGACACAGTTGTTGGCACAGGTATCCGGGTGGGAGTCCCAGAAATCAGACCCGCAGGAGCATAGCGGGGGCAAGTCAATGTTATAGAGCTTGATCTTCTCCCTCATCTGGGCCCTCAAAGCTTCAAGGTACCTGCAAGGGATAAATTATTCACCTGTGCCAGTAACACCTGGCTCCACGCAAGAGGGGATCCAGCCGTACCTCACATGCTCCTTATTTCGCTGTTTTTCCTTAATCATCTTCTCTCTCCTCTCCACCAGTTTCAGCTGGGCCAGGCTCTCACAGGCTCCCTCTCCTGGGGAGGGCCCTTGCTGGGCAGCCACCTCCCGCATCCTCTGCTCCTCCGCGCGGCGCTGGTTCTCGTTCTTGCTCTTAATCCTGCAGGCACATACTCACTTAGAGAAGGAGCTTCCCCACCACCCCCTCCACTCCCCTGGTTGTAAGATCAGGGCAGGTGGATCTAGATGCTCCCACTGCCTTTGCCCAAACCACTCCACTAATCGCAGACATTCTAAGCTTTAAATACAAAACAGTAAAAAAATGCTTTCCGAGCCTCTTTTCTTTCCCCCCCTACCACAATACCAGCCTATGAACGCTCCCCTGCCCTTGTCCTCCTCCTGCCTGCTAGTCTTCTCACCGTCCTGGCCTTCTCCCCCATCACATTCACACGTGCTCCTGTTAGGAAGCGCCACCTGCAGTTCCCCAAAAGAGCTGTTCTTCTGTCCTTCCAAAACCAAGAGCGGTGCCTGAGCTCTTTCATATCCACCAGAAAGGATCAACAGCTCAGCTTCCTCACTTCTGATTCCTTCTGACTGTGGGGCAGCCTGGATCCTACCCTAAGCTGTCCTTGCACCTTCCAGGACAGGGCTGCAGAAAAGAGCTACGTACAGCAGAGAAGCTCCAAAGATCCCACACCTACTCACTCCAAGACAGGCTTTAAGAGGCGTTTTTAACCAAATCTTCCTCTGTTTCCTCAATCTCCCTTGCACCCTCCAGCCGTTTTGGTGGAATCTGGGTTGTGTTAAGTCACACCAAACGCAAAGCACGTTCCCTTGACAAGTAACAATTACAAAGCACAAAGATTTAAACTGAAGCATCTGCCATTTTATTCCTGCTGATGAGGACCAAATGCAATAACATGTTACAGGCTGATCACTGCCAAAAGGCATTTATAAAAAAAAAAAAAAAATCAAGGCTGGGTAGAAGCCAGGGGGAGAAAGCGTAATTGAAGGGGACATTTCGGATGTTACTCCATTTGGGGGGTCAAATCTTTACATGGAGAAGGAAAGCGCTGAAGTAAAACTTCTCTAGTCAAGTTATAAACTCAAAAATGTTTTTTAAATGAAGTGGTAATAGAGCCTTAACTACCCCACCATAAATCTTCTGCTATAGAAACTAAGGCCAAGGCCAACTTAAGGCTTTACACTTAAGTAAATTACAAAACCAGCTCTTTTCCGCATACACTTAGCAGCTTGCAGCTCCATCAGCATCCCTGCAACGGGGGGGGGGATCCTCACTAACTAGGAAGTCCCTGGTGTCTCGCCAGCACTTGCAGGGCAAGAAAAGGTCTCTGAAGCTCCCAAGTGCGATTTAGAAGTCAGGAATGTGGCTGGAGGAACGTTTCTTTCGACTGAAAAGTGACTGTGAAGATGCTGCCCTGGGGTGTCTGTCCTGCTCCCACAGGGCCTGGCCCCTGCAGAGCTGGCCTTAGAGACAGAGATGGTCAGAGCTACATAGTTTTATTTTAGAGCAAGCCAGAGACAAAAAAAAAAAAATAATAAAACTAAGAGTATCTTTCCTATTTTGGTGTGAAGTTGCAGAGCTCCTCCTTAACAAACCCCTTAAAAGGGAGAAGATGACTAAACCACCAAAACAAGTACCGATACTTTTACACAGATACCGAGTTTTCAACTGCGGAACAAATGCTGGGACATTTTTTATTACACTATATACGTTTATAGCTGTGAGGGTGAAGGGTCTGGTATTAAAAACCCAAGAGATAAGATCAATTTAACAACAGTGATGTGACCTCACCCCAAAGTTTCTAAACACAGACTGTGTAGAATAAGGTCTTGGGATCAGTTCCCAAGAGATGCAGTGTAGGGAGCTGCACCTCTCCCAGCCTGATGTTTCAGTTCCCAACTCCTGTCCAAGCTGCACGGGGACTTGGAAACTCAACACAGCCCAAGGGTCTCTCCTGGGAATGAATCCCACCCCAAGGTTAACAGATCGGGCACTAAAATAAACCCAGGAGATAAGCCAGGCTTTACAACTGGCATTCATATTGCAGAGCTTCTTTCAACATACTCCCAGATTTCTAAAAAATTGATAAAGCGGCCTTTTTTAATCCATCAGGGCAGCTTGCAGCCAAGGAGACAGAATGCTACTCATCGTGGGGACTATTTTTTTTTTTTCAATATCAAGCTGCACGGTCTTCTCAAAGCCTCTGTATTTGGGCTGCAGCAACACTTCCCAAAATACCCGCTGCCTCGCTCACACCCCAAGCACACGAGACCCCAAGGGTGGCCCTGGGATGCAGCGATGCCGAGACTGGCTCTCATCTGCGGGTACTCACTGGGTGATTCTCTTCTGCCTCTCCTTCTGCCTCTGCTGCTCCCTCACTTGCTCACGCTCGATATTCATGAAGAGGCGCCGGTATCTCAGGTACTCATTCTGACGCTGCAGGAAAGAAGAGACACCTCTGAGAAGGAAGTCTGGGAGCAGGCTGGGATTGACAGCAAGTGGAAGGAGGGTGCAGAGAGGGGGGATGAGTCTCTGGAGCCAAGGAGCCAGCGCCAGGCCCCGAGGGAATGGCCTCAAGCTGCCCAGGGCAGGGTCAGGCTGGCTCTGAGGAAGGATTTCTGTGCAGAAGGGGCTGTTGGGCGTTGGAATGGGCTGCCCAGGGCAGGGGGGGAGTCCCCGGGATCCCTGGGGGGGTTGAAGAGTCGGGCTGAGCCAGCGCTGAGGGATCTGGGGGAGTTGGGAACGGTCAGGGTGAGGGTCATGGTTGGGCTGGAGGAGCTTCAAGGGCTTTTCCAACCCGGATGATTCTGTGGTATCAGCGCTCAGCGTGTTTTCTGGAGCACAGGTCTATCATAATAGAAACCTCACTCCTTCCCCAAGAGACCCTCAGACGTCTCCTCCTGTACATGCCCCAGGACTGAGAAGCTGGAGAGACTGTGGGTCAGCTCAGAGAGGGCAACTGAGGTGTCTCAGCTTTGTACCAGCACCCCTTGACTGAACCTTCCTACAGATGGAAGCTCTGACATCTGACAAACTCCTAAACTCTCACTTTCCTGGGGGTAAGAGAGCTGGTTCCCACTTCACCAGAGGACTATGAGCTACAGTCCAAGAATTACAGTCCATCCGGGGACTGGCGGTCATTTGCAGTTCACTGAAAACATGTATCTCCAAAAAGGAAAAAAAAAAAAAAGAAAGCACGTACCACACCAAACTGGACCCACTACACACAGGAGAACCACAGAGGTGGCAAACTCATTGCTGAGAGAAATTTAAGAGCCCCGCAGGGAACAACTCCAACACAGATACTGCATGAGGAGGTTTAGTGTCTGGGCTAACTCCACCAGTGCTGCAAAGGTAGGGAAACCTCACGGCTAAAGCTCACACCAAAAGCCTCCCGCCCCCACGGGAATCAGGCAGCACACAGATTGAGCTCCATGATGCCAGAAAATTTAAGGCGTGGATTTTTCCTCATCAACGCCAAGAGTTTTGGGCTGAGTTTGTCCATCTTGCCCAGCGGAAAACGCCCCACACAGCTGGAGATAAAGGAGCAGGAGAGATCGCCAGGCTGAAAGAGGAGAAAGCTGGATGGAAAAAACCCATGCGGAAGAGAGTGCTGCAAAACCAGTTATCTCAGGATGGATCAGAGCCAAGGAGATAAAAAGCAAAGGGGCAGAGGGAACCGCTGGGGGAAGGAGCTGCCTGACAGGCCCCAGCTGCTGCCACGCCATCTAGAAACCACAACCGGATTTTGAATCAGCCTGTTGGAAAAATGCACATAAAAACAACAAAAAAGCAGCAATTTTTTTTTCAAAGTCCTTTCGAGTTTTACTGAAAAAAGCCAACAAAAGAAGAGGGAAGTACTCCACATCAGAAGCAGGAAAATAAAAGTCACTTCCTTTAGACATTCAAGAGAAACATCATCTCTCTGCATGAGCTAAACTGTCCTGGACGCAGGCTGGTAAATAAAATTTATGACAATTTAAATAAAATTGTTGTAAAAATCAGACATTCAGCATCAGACCTGCAGTGTGTGCTTGAAAGCCACCGTCCCACTGCCTGGTAGTTGCTGATATGGTAGAAACCTTTATAATTCCCAGCTTTATACCCAAACAAGATAAAGTGGATTTTGTTCCTTCTTTTTTTTTTTTTTCCCCTAAAAGCATTTTTGGCAGCTCCCGTTTCTCTCCGTGCAACTACAGAAAGCGACACCTTTGTTTTACCAGGCGAAACGAACGCTCCAACCCTTCAGGGTTATTCAGAGCCCCTGTTTCGTGGGAGGAGCGCGTAAGGGCTGAGCTTATGGTCACGACAAGACCTTAAAAAAAGAACCCAATGGGTTTGCCCAAGACCTGAGACACAACCAGCGCCAACAAACTTACAACCCTAGTCGATGCTTTGAAATTAAGGCTGCTCTTGAGGCTTCTTATCTGTGCTAGCAGCATCCACTATGCTCAACCCCTTTCAGTCCTGAAATGGAGATGAAACAATGAGGACTTGGCTCCAGAGGACAAACCTGCTTCTTGGTTTCCTCACGGTCTACACCAGCCCAGAGGACGAGGGGAGCTTGGTCATCAGCGTGCAGCCTCTGCGGCGGCTCGGGCAAGCTCGAGTCCTTCACTGATCCATCACAGAACTGGAAGATAACATAAGAAAGCAGCATCTTCACAGTCAAGTTTCTCATCTTCCCTCAGCAAAATACTCCTAGCTGGAGGTGCATTCTCTATGCAGGATCCCTACAGTCCTCAGCAGAGTAACTCACCTTTTTTTTTTTTTTAGGGTCTCGGTTGGCTATAGACAGGAGACACTCATGGAACATCTCTGTGCAGAGGCACGAGCACCAAAACTTTGTCAAAACAATTCTAAAGATATCCTTGGAGGGGGTTTATGGTTTACCTTAAATGTGGATTCACACCTCCCCTCCCCAAACGTTCATTACAAACTTCACAAAATGCAAGAAAAACAACAATACAAATAATAATAAAAATAACAAGTGTCAGGGGAATTCAACAGCCAATGTCTCCCAAAACCTCAGCATAAACCTCCACCTTCTTCCCTCTGCTCAACATTTAAGCCAGTATTTCTGCTCCTGGCTGGACTAATCACCAGCATGTGCTGCTGTAACCATCAAGTATTGGCTAACTACTCCAGGTAATCAGGGCAAAACATTTCCACACACCTCAGATGCTTAATGAAAGCCTGAAAACAAAAGAGGCATCAATAAATACATCAGCTCAGTCCTCATGAACAGATTCACAGAACCTCTAAGGGAGGTGTTTCACCAGCCCAAGGCACAGGAATTGTCACCCCCAGCCCTGATGTAAAGGGGTTTTGGTTTGTTTGGTTGGGTTTTTTTTCTTTTCTAGTTGGTTTCTGGATGATTTTGCACCACCCACAGCTCTTCCACCCTGCTGCTGCCTCCAAGCGGGGCTCTGGACCGGAGGCAGTTGCAGGTCCTGCCGGCTGTGGCGCTCAGTTAAGCATACGATGCAATTGCACACAGTCTCAGATTTCTGCTGAGCGCCAGCCAACTGGCATCACAAGGCAGGCACAAATAAAACCCTTTTTGAAGCCACAGCTGCAAGATGAAAGCAGAGAAACAGAAGCCGCCAATCTCACTTCGTTTTGACACTCTTGAGCCTGTTTTGATGACAGTAGACTTAAGAGTTAACAGGCCTGAGGGAGCAACTGCTCTCCTGCAACAGCAGCCTCTGCTGAAATAAACCCAAATCCCAACGGTTCGAACCTCTCACAGAATCATTCAGGTTGGAAAAGCCCCTCGGGATCACCCAGTCCAACCCTCAGCCCCACTCTACAAAGTTCTCCCCTACCCCACATCCCCCCACAGCTCATCCCAACAACCCTTAAACCCCCCCAGGGATGGGGACTCCCCCCTCCCTGGGCAGCCTGTTCCACTCTCTGACCACTCTGTCTCTGAAAAATTTTTTCCTAATGTCCAGTCTGAACCTCCCCTGTTGCAGTTTAAATCCATCTCTCAAGACCAACTGGCCCAGCCCTGTAGGAGTCTTACTTTTTCAAATTCAATTTTGATGTAGAAGTCATCATCTTGCTCAGCCTGCTGCAGGGCCGTCCCCTGGTCTTGCAGTTCAGCTGGAAGATCGTGATGCCCTGCCCGAAGCATTTCCTCACTCTCATCTCCTGTGGGCACCGCCGCTGTCTTGCAAGACTCTGGTTTCTGGAGGAGAAGGGAACAGACCAGCAGAAACATGGAATTCAAACGTGGCTGCTTCGGTGCCGAGGGCAAATTCAACATCCTCATGCACAGGTTCAGAAGTAGCTTTAACCCGAGGGTGCTTGCTCTGTAGAGTCAGGAGAGACCTGGTGAGCAGCAACACCACGCGTTCAAGCATCACCGCAGGGCACGAGAGCTGGAAAAAAAAATATCTGAATTTAGCTGGGTAATTCGTGACTACGTTCTCACCAACTGCAGAAACAGAGGGACAGATGTGTGTGGGGTGAAGGAAAGGCAAGGAAAAGACCTCTCCAGGCGCTGTTTCGCAACTGCAAGGAGTTGGGGGGGATCTCTGGAGTGACACTCTAGTACGTAGCATACTCCTTCAGATGGTAAGTGGGCAGGCTCCCCGGTGGCAATTAACAATATTTTGAGAGGCAGCAGATTGTTTCCTACAAAATAAAAAATGAAAATGCCAGAAGCAAGCTTGGAGCCAGGATTTTTTTTTTTCCCCCCTGCCTTGATGTCCCTTCAGCATGCTAGGAAGGGAAGAGCAGGGCTGCTGAGAGTGGCAGAGGATGGATCAACAGGAAGAGAGCAGGTCACACCAGGGATCCCTGGAGGTGGCTCTGCTGCCATAAAAGAAGGACGGAGACAGGCCGGAGTTATTTGGTAGGTGTAGGAATTACTCTATGGACCCTGTTATGGCAGAAACACAACACAGAAGAGCTGCTTCAGTGAGGAACAGAGAAGAAATGAATGGTGAAGCCGCCCCTCGATGAGTGGGTTCAGTTTTGGGCAAAACCTCACCCCAAAAAGGCCACTGAATGACTCGAGCGTGGCCAGAGAAGGGCAACGGAGCTGGGGCAGGGTCTGGAGCACAGGTCTGCTGGGGAGCGGCTGGGGGAACTGGGGGGGTTCAGTCTGGAGAAGAGGAGGCTGAGGGGAGACCTCCTGGCCCTCTGCAACTCCCTGCCGGGAGGGGGCAGAGAGGGGGGATGAGTCTCTGGAGCCAAGGCCCCAGCGCCAGGCCCCGAGGGAATGGCCTCAAGCTGCCCAGGGCAGGGTCAGGCTGTCTCTGAGGAAGGATTTCTGTGCAGAAGGGGCTGTTGGGCGTTGGAATGGGCTGCCCAGGGCAGGGGGGGAGTCCCCGGGATCCCTGGAGGGGTTGAAGAGTCGGGCTGAGCCAGCGCTGAGGGATCTGGGGGAGTTGGGAACGGTCAGGGTGAGGGTCATGGTTGGACTGGAGGAGCTTCAAGGGCTTTTCCAACCCAGATGATTCCTTGATTATTGCCGTTCTACCAGAAAGAAGGAAATGAAACTGTGGAAAAAAAATCCACCAACTTTGGGGAATTATCAGTTGAGGAAAAGATTTTGGGTGCTGTCATGCTGGGAACCTACAGCAGTCTACCATACCCTAACGGCAAAGTGGCTGAAGACTTGGTGAGCAGGATCATCTGAAACACAGGACAGGTCATTTCCACCCGATTACCATCTAGGTATCTGCTTGGGAAAGCAGGGAAGAAACTCTCTGAATGTTTTTGACCTGAAAAGAATCGTCTGGAAGAGAAGGACAGCAATGATTTTGGGAATGTGGATTATTGTTTGCAGGGAATACAACTCTTTAGAGGTAAGAAGGAAAAAAAAAAAGAAAAATGCAGAAAACAAGACTGAAGAAGAAGCAACAGTTCCTTTAAACTGAGAAAATGCAAACTAGCTGGCTAGAGTGGAAAGACAAGCAGCACAGTGGGAGACAACCCTGGCTACATCCCAAACTCTTTGTGCACCCGCAATCAATGCCAGCACGGAGGAAGGGGAACACGGGTCAGATTACTGAAGGAATCACTCAGGAGACAACACAAGCACGTGGGGACAAAAAAAACAAAACAAGTGCCAGAAAGGTCAAAGCTCTAAGTAAGATAAGAGAGAACAAGGTAACAAGTCAGGCTTTGAGACTAAAGATTCACTGCTCCAGAAGGACAGCTATCAGGGGACACCGAGATCAACAGCGTTTGATGCTTCTGGGCATCCATGTTCAGCCAAAGACTTGCTCTGAGCTAACAGGAGGAGCCAGAAAAATCTGGGATTATTATTGGGAAGAGTCAGATTATTCCCAGGAGTTGAGGTTTTTAAAGCAGGCAGGACCTGCCCTGGGTTACTGGCAGACAAGCTGCTAACAGCCCACTCCTCCCACACCCCTAAACCTGTGGAGGTCCACATTATCAGAAAAGTGTCTACCTTTAAGTAAAGGAGGGGGAAAGGAAATACTAATGAGAAGATTTTAGCCTCAAGAGTTTAACTGCCTGACTTCTGGAAAAACAAGAGGAAATCACCTCTCAAACTGCCTGTAAACTGTTAGAAAACAAGATAAGCAGCAACGGGCATAAATTTGTCAAGAGCAAGTAGTATCTAGCTGGTTTGAATTTCTCCTACAATAGAAGAAGGCGGCCTCGGGCAAAGTGCAGCAGAAGACATCTCGATTTTAGCTCATCTTTTGACACGGCCTAATTCAACACTTGTGAAAAGAAAAATCGGTTAGATGAAACTATTATACTGGAAGTATAACACTGATTAAAATCACTACCCAGATTCAGTCTCAGGAGTTCACTGCACAAAAATAGAGTAAGAATTAGGTGGGCTCTGCTTGATTTCATTATTGACCTGGATGATGGAAGAAAGAACGACCTTGATTATATTTACCGACCCCACCAAGCCACTTGAAGTTGCACAAGTATTTGAGAACAGGCTAAAAATGCCTGGGTTCAAGCCAAAGAAATCAGCTGGAGTAGTCAGCACAAGGAAATTCAACCAGGACAAAAGCAAAGGGCAAGGCAGTGCACTACAGCAGCAATTACCAAGGCAGCCTTTTGCATCTGAAAAGAAGGGAACAAGCTGCTGCCCTGCCTAGCTGTGAACACGGCAAACCTTCACACAGGGAGAAAGATTCAGATCAATATTAGAGCTTTTTTCCTCTACTCTTGGAGTAATAAAAGAGTACTGGAATAAATCAATGGATCACCCTCTGAATAAACTGCCACAGGAAGCTGTTAAATCCTCCGTGCCAGGGGTATGAAGGGAGTGTAGATTAACTGTAGCTACGCAGGTTCGGGTGGGAGGACGGCCCCGATCCCTCCCAGCCTTGTTTCTCCCTGCCGTGGATGAGTCGCCACAGAACTCCCACGCATTCTTCTCGCCGTGTTCTGCAACCCTCTGGCTTGCAGGGGCAGAGGCTTTATTATTCACGCGAGGCTTTAGTGCTGCTAATAGCAAAGTAATGAATCACTCCATCTCCCTGAGCCTCTGAACACACCGAGGACTTAAGCAGAAGGTACGTTTAGTGTCGGAATCGGGTAATGACGCTTTCGAGCCCGTAATTATACTGTTTCTGTAACTCCTGTTGGCAAAGCTGACTTCCTTGAACAGAAATCCAACAGTACACTGAGGAGGAAGAGCAGGACCAGCCCCTATATAAAAGGTATTTTCTAGATAACAGCCAGCCAAGACCTACTTCACCTTTGATGAACCCGAGAAAGAAATGGGAATGAAGAATTGCAAGACGGGCAGGAAACTAGCTCAGGAGGAGGCACGAAGACAAAATACCAGGTTGGGTCACTGCTGGTGTTCTCCAGGATGGTCAAAGTATGTCAGTTTAAGAAAGGTCTTGGCATAGAAAGCAGGATAATAGCTGTGACACAAAGCTGCTCTTGAGAACTGAAGTGACAAAAGCAGGATGAAATTCAGCAGAACAAAAGGCGAGGCACTCGGCACTGACCTCCTTACATGGCTCCTGTGCACTGCTTCAAGGAAAGCAGATGCGTGCCAACAATTCTTTACCAGAAGCCAGCCCTGCGTAAGGAAAACCCTCCAGATCTTCGCTGCCCACACAAAACAAGGGATTGATGCAAGGGCTGATGCAATGGCTGTTGAAGTCTGCTGAAGAAATAAAGGCACCCAAGAGGAGGGCTGATCATCACATTCCTCCCAGATACCCAGATCACAATCTCAGCCTTTAAAAGAACCTTTTTTGAATCTTGTTTCCTAGTTTATCTCTTGTTAGTCTCTGCAAACAGAGGGGTTTTCACTCACTTTTATCCTGTCGCCTTTCAGAGAAGGCGGCAAGAACAGAGGGGTGGGGCCCTCGGGCAACTGAAATCAACGGGCTAATCATCAGGTGGGGCACAAAAACCGGGTTTGTTTCACTTCTACTAGAGAAACTCACTGAACCATGCTTTGGAATTGCTAATTTAGAGCCAGACCTTCAACTGTTCGCAAGGTAATTCCTCCTACCCTACCCCAGGCACCCCTTGCTCACCTCTCGCCTCCAGATTCCGCCGGGGAGTTCGGGGGCTCCTTGGAGCACGGTTTTACAGGATGCCAGCCTGCGCCGAACTTGCTTCAGGGTTTTGCTAAGCTGCCGTTTAAGAGGGAAGGTAAAGACAAGACAGAAGAAGCGGTCACTAGCAGCTTTCTGTAAGGACTATGCCAAGAACTTCAGCTGCAGCAGGGTCTCCTACCTGGACCAAGGTGCTTGATCAAGGGAGAGCAACTCAATACACAATTAGCTTCACAATTAGGTAATCTACAACCCAAGGTGTCTTTCAGAGCTGCCCAGTGCACTGAAATCCTGATCCAGGCAAGGTAAAGGGCTTGATTACAGTTCATCTGCTTCCAAAACACTTTCCTGAGATGCCACAAGTCCCAGGTCTCTAATTGTCCTGCCCAGAAATGATTCCCCACCCCAAGGGAAGCAGAATGACTCCAGCTCCTCGGCGAACACACGTGCTTTACATGCAGCACAAGCATCACTATTAGAAAAAAAAAAAAAGCAGCAAGCTTAAACCAGTCCCCTAAGGCTGTTTATTCCAAAATTTCCCGCTCCCACACTCCAGCTCTGCAGGAGACAAGCTGCAATGAGGTGGCACCACCTAGTGCCACCTCTCCGATACGACAGGGCTGCGCAGCAACAAGTCCCTGAACGCGGCAGGGGGGGGGTGAAAATTCACTGTATCTACAAGCAAGCAAGGCAAGTTCAACCCCAGCGCCCTTCAGGAAGACATGTACTATCCTTTTTGATGCTCTGATGAGCGCTGGGGAGGAGTACAATATTCAGTAAACCGGCATGAAAATGTAAGCTGGATTTTTTAAAAAAAATTAAAAATTAAGGGATGAGTTGTAAAATAAAAAATATATTGCCTGCCCTGGATTTCAAGCCACAAGCATCCAACAGGCCAAAGTAGGGATGAAAACTGCAGGAGGGGAACTGCTCACCTCGGCAGCTTGCTGCTGGAACGGCTCGTTTCCCATCCCCGGCTGCAGTGCCGGGACGACGGGAGCGCTGGGACTGCAGATTCCGGGCGTGGGGGGGCTCCGAAACAGGCACGTGCTCTTCCTGGGGGTGAAACGCAGCACGGAGCCCGCGTACTGCGCGGCCACGCTGCTCTCCCTCTGCGCCTGCCAGGACACAGACCTCAGAGCTCAAAAGCCACGTGTAAATAAATCTCTAACCGTTGCCTAGCAGGACATCACGCGCACTGCGTGGAAGGCGCTGGCTTCATTTGGTGGCATTTCTTGGGATGGACATTTTTGTTTTCCACATGGAGTGGGGCACAAAGAGCCCCCTCAGGCTCTCAGGGGCATCCACGGGCATTCATGGAGCAGCACTAGCAGAGTTACATGAACACAGCCCCACTTCAGCATGCCTCCCGAGCCCTGGAAACGGCCCAGACACCCCAGGGGTGGCCAAACCCGTTGACATTTCCCTGCATTCCCTTCTTGCTTCACAGTCGGTTCCTGGCAAGTCTCCCTGGCAGTTGTTTAAAAGCAGAAAGGATTCAACATATTCACAGGATAACCTAAAACAAGCCCCCAGGGCTGGGAATGTGGAGACAGGGTGGAAGTGTTGCTGGTGAACTATTTGACTGCCTTGGAAAAGGGGTGGCAGAAATAAGCTGCTTTGCTATAGATGCAACCAGGAGATACCCACACCACTCACAACTCTGGCCTAGCTGTTTTATTTTAACTTAACAGAATTTTAACAATTCTGCTCAGAGCACTGGGACTCTGTTCTGCTGCCGCCCAAGAGAGCCAGTGACCTTTCCATGGGGACACAAAGGACTTAAAGCCCCAGAGCGAGCCAAGGTGTCACGCTGACCCCGCTTGAGGGGACACCATTTGCAGCCACCGGGCCTGGCGTGACCACGAGCTTCCTTGCTTTTTCTTATCAACATCTCGAGGTCTCGTGGGTTGTTTGTGGTTTGGTTTTTGGTTGGGTTTTTTTTAACTCATTTATGCAGGTCTCTCCTGCAAGACCCCTGGCGAGGCAGGGACAGGGATCTGCTTACCGCTTCGTAGGACTTCTGCAGCTGCTGCTTCCTTCGCATCCTGACCTGCTGGTTCACCCGCTGCCTCACCTCTCCCTGGAAGCGTCTCAGGCTGGCTGCCTTCTCCCGTTGCTGCTCCCTCAGCTCCTCCTCCACCTGAAATGCTGAAGCCTGCAAGAGGTAGAAGCAGATTTCAATGATTTTTTTTTTTTTTGCTACATCGCAGCATTATAGCAGCTTGCATTCCATGCTGCCTTCCCACACCTGCATCTGCAAGCCAGGCAAACAGCACCCAGAGCAAAGTTAATGTTTTATTTCTAAATTTGTGCCATAACAGCTTGGACAATGTTGACTGAATTATTATGAGCTTGGATTGACTCTAGCTGGCCAGATACGGAGTGCACACACCTCCTCCTCAAACTCTCTGCAACACACACAGAAAGGGGGGGAAAAAAAAAAAAAAAAGAAGGCAGCTCCATACAGCAGCTCCCAGCTCCTGCTCCCATGAAAGGATGCTCAAGTATTCAAAGCCTGGATCCGAAAGGAACAGGCTGGCCTCTGATCCCATTAACGCTCTGCAAGAGCAAGGCTAGAGGTGTATGAGGGAAGCAGTTTGCAGAGCACAGCACAGGCAGGGCTACAGCTCCGAGAAGGTTTTTACCATCTGAAGTAAAAAGATTAAAAGCAATGACCTAAAAAAGAAACACTTTTTTTTTTTTTTTTTTTTTTTAAGGTTCTCGCTTGAAGTCACGCCAAGCAATTCTGCTGATACTACCACGGTTTAAAGAAAACTGGTATCGCCTTCCTGGCTGTCACCGCAGCACAGCCTAAAGCAAGAAAAAAATCAGTCTGAAGGGATGGAGGAAAGGGGCAAGTCTGAAAATCAACTTAGCAAACGCTAGGTCGGATGCTCCCTACACCCTGCTGACTGCAGGAACGTTACCAGTAGCAAAGCAAGGTCAGCACAACCAAACAAAACGTGAAGGCAGGGAGAAATCTGCGCTGTTAACGATGAAACCCAGCCAGAGCTACAGAAAACAGCGCCGCCGCCAGCTCGCTCCGCTCCCCCTTGGCAACCTCATTAGCAATTCTGATGCAGCAGGCATTCATATATATTTTTTAATATGATCTGCTAGCGTAAAAAAGTATATTAAATAAGCTCTGATAACCCTGTGCACTTTTATGCACACCTGAAGGCACCTAAAAGCTCCTGTGCTGGGGGGAGGACTGGGAGTGCCCAGGGCCCCCCCGAAGCAGTCAGGAAGAGTTCGGCTCCCCCAGAAGTTTCATGGTGCCAAGGTGGAAGTTATGTGGAATATGGAGATGATTCATTTCCATATATTATCTCAACCTTTCAGGATTTAAATTACAATATGGAAATAAATCATCTCAGAAGGGCAGAAGCTTCTGTAACGTTTAGACGTTAATTACAGGGGACTGAACTCATCATCCTATATTTAATGCACTTTTAGTCCTCTTGTAATAACCCTCAAAGCAGAAATCCCTGAGATAAGCATCGATAAAGATTTTCTTAAGTGTTTCTAATGGGGTACAGCAGAGATTGGCTCCAGACCCTGAAACATTCAAATTTTTTTTTTTTTAAAAATAAGCAACGTGGAATAAAATCTTGGCTCACCCACATCCTTTATGGATGAACAGGAAGGCAAAGATATGGGGGGGACCAGTCAGCTGGGTACAGCCAGGAATGGTGAGAAAAGAACCTCACACGGTGGGGCACGAACCTGGTAAGTTTTCGCTGCACTACCTACACTGGAGGGGAACTTCTAGAAAGCAATGTATTGAAAATCTAAAGGCCTAGTCAAAATTAAAAGCACCCAGTACAAATAACTAAGCAATCAACAGCAGCTGATTAGAGTGCTGGCTGGATTCCTCACTGGACCGGTGTTTAAAACCGATGGGTTTCTCCTGCAAAAACACAGCTTGAGGGAAATCAACTCCAGACTCATATAAACGGGCCACCAAGCCCTATGGTCACCACAGTGGCTTTTGACCCTACTAAAAAAAAAATTAAATTTATTTTGAGGAGCAGCACTCCTGGCTGCCTTCAAACAGAGATAGATCTCATTTCCAGCTCTGGTCGCCCCCCTGAGTTTACTGGCACGACTGGAGGGGTTGGTGACACCCCGACAAGACCCGCCAGCCCAGAGCAGCACTCACGAAGGCCAGGCTCTCCTCTGGCTGGCCCAGGCCACTCTCCACCCAGATGCCCACGGGAGCCACGCTCTGGCTCCTCTGGGCCAGCACCCGCCAGCTCTGCTGCAGGGGTCTTGCTTGACGGCCCCCCGGGTGCTCCCCGGCCCCCCGGGGCTGTTCCTTGGTGGGCGGCAGCATCTGGGCACCACGGCGGGTTTGGCCCTGGGGAAGGGGCACAGGGGTGAGTGTGTCCCCCAGGTACCCCAACCTGCACGCACAGACACCCCCCCCACCCAACCCCCATCTCCTGCACCCCTAGGTATCCCAAATGCACCCACAGCCCCCCCCTCACCCAAGCCCCCATCTCCTGCACCCCCAGGTACCCCAACCTGCACCCACTGCTCCCCCCTCACCCAAACCCCTATCTCCTGCACCCCTAGGTATCCCAAATGCACCCACAGCCCCCCCCTCACCCAAGCCCCCATGTCCTGCACCCCAGGTACCCCAACCTGCACCCACTGCTCCCCCCTCACCCAAACCCCTATCTCCTGCACACCGCACCCCACTGCCCCCCCCACCGCTGTACCCCCCCAGTTACCCAACCCCGGGGCTCCCCACGGCAGCCCTGCAGCCCCCCCCCCAGTGACTGGGGACCCCCAACCCCTCGCTGAGCGCCTCTACCTCATCAGCGCACCCCCTCCCCACTGACTGCCCCCCGGGCCCCCGCACGTTCAGCCCCCCGGGCCCCCGCACGTTCAGCCCCCCGGGCCCCCCTTACACTCCCCTCAGCCCCAGCACCCCCATACCCCCGGGCACGCCCCCCCAATGCCCTCACCCACCGCGCCCCCCCGCAGCTTCACCTCCCCACAACCCCCTCCCCCCCCGGGCACCCCCAGACCTTGATTCCCCTGCCGCACCCCTTCCCAGGCCCCACCGGCCCCCCCAGGCCGCACCAACCGCCGCTTCCGCCTCAACCGACGCTTTGAATCCCGGCGCCACTTCCGCCCGCCTGGCCCCGCCCACGGCCCCGCCCACGGCCCCCGCTCCTCTGGCCCCGCCCCCACAGTGTCCCGGAGCCGCGGGTTCGCGTCCCGCCGCGGCGTCCAAGGTGGGGAGTTGGGGGGGTGTGTTTGTGTCTGTGTCTGTGTGGTGACTCTTCTGTGCACCCCCCCCGCGGGACATGCCCGAAACAGCCCCCTGGGCATCCCTAAAACGTCCTCCAGAGCATTCCCCAGAGCATCCCCCTGAAAGCCCCCCCAGATATCCCCGCAGTGTCCCCCATAGCATCCCCGAACCCTCCCAAAGCATCTTCTTACCACATCTTCCCACAACGTCCCCCCAAAAATCCCCCCAGAGCATCTCCCTATCATGTCCTCCCAAAAAGTCCCCCCCAAAACACCTTCCCATAACATCCCCCTATAACACCCCCCCCACACACACACAAAAACATCTCCCCCAAAGCATCTCCATCCCACTGGGGCCAGATGCTCGAGGCCTCGACCTCTTTTGAGGGCCGGGGAGCCTCCTCGGGGGGTGGCTCACTGGGGCGATGAGCTTGGCAGGTCTCAGAGAGGGGGTGGGAAGTGGCTCCGGGCATCCTGCCCTGCATCCCGGCTGCCCTATTCAGCGATGCCCAGGAACTGGCTCTAATTGACACCGGAGCTGGAACGAAGCCTGGATGCGACCGCGGCTTCGTTTTAAAGCCTGGGGAGAGGAAAAAAATGGGAGTGAGGGGCTCCATTGACAGGAGTGCAGCTTTGCAAAATGCTCCCCCCCGCAAAAAAACCCCAACTTGACGGGATATGCAGAGCCCTAAATCCTAATGGATTGTCCCGTGGAGGGGATGGCAAACCTTAGCCAGACTCGACAGGGGGATGCTCCTGACCTCGAGCGTCAACTCAGGATGAGGAATACATGAAAACGGGGGCTTGTGACGGGGGGAAAATTACAAATCTGAGTGTTTTTTCCCCAAATAAATGTCAGCTCAAGGCCGCTGGGGAGACGAAAGCTGCCAGGACACAGGGCTCTATTGAAAAAGGAAAGAACAAAAAAAAAAAAAAAAAAATTAGCCGGGCAGAACGCCAAGCTGGGAGCGCCGAGGGACGTGCCCGGAGTGGGGAAGCGGAGCAATTTGGGGGGTGAGCCTGCCCGAAATGTGGGGAGCGCCGGCTGCCCCGTGGGGCCACCCTGCTCCCCCCTGCTTGCTGCCGGTGACCTGGCTCCTGGCGCTGCACGCAGGTAGGGTTTTTTCCCATTTTTCCACGTTTTTTCCCATTTTTCCATCGTTTTCGGGGGTATCCAGATGGAGGATGCTGGGGGGGGGGTGGGGGGGTGGGTGAGGAGGGTGGTGGTACCTGAGGAAGTGGGGGTTTTGGGGGGGTTGCTGCGACATCGAGCATCCCCTCCACTTGGGAGAGGGAAAAAGGGGGGGAAATAGGGAATAAAACCTGGGAAAAACACTTTTCCAGAGCCAAGCGGGACCTGCTGGTAGGGTGGATCCGACACCACCCACCCCCTGAAGCTTCTTCCCTGCTTTTCATCTTCCCCAAAACCCCTTTTTTGATCATTTTTGGCACCCCCAAATCTATTTTCTTACCCATCCTTCACCATTCCCCAAAAGCTCATTTTTTCACTCTGTTTCTAGGTTTGCTCCCGTTAACCCCATTGCACCGCAACTCCGGTTGCATCCATCATTTATTCCCTAAATACCCACATTTTGGGGTTCAGTGAGCCCCAAACCACCCCATCCTGGGTCAGACAATGCCAAAAATCACCTGCAACAATTTTACACCATTTTACCGAAGTTTGGACCTGAAACCAGCGCTAGAGAGGGCCCATTTCCCTCCAGATGAGCTGAGGATGCAAAGCCAGTTGGTTTTGCATGCTGCTGGCTTTGATTTGCACCCCAAAAAAGCGCCTGGCTTGCAGCCAGGGCACCCCAAAAATGCTGCGATGCTTTTTCCAAAGAAATACGGATTTATTCCATCAAATAATAGGAAAAATAGGGGGGTTTGTGGTTTTTTTTCAACAGAAAGTGGGGGAGATCCCCATCCCTAAGCCAGAGATGCTGTAGGAAATAGGAATATTGCCTGATTTATGAATTAACTCCCAAATTTATTACCCAGAGCAGAGAAAAAAATTAACAACTGGGTGAGAAAAGGAAAGAAATGGTTAAACAGCAGCGATTTGGGGGTGCACTGGGTGTGAGGATGCGTTCGAAGCTGCATCCCCATCCTGTGCCTGGGTTTCCCCTACGGGGGCCCCCTAAATTTTTCGGGTAGGGGCATGTTTTCGGGGCCGAGCTCTGTGCTGCTGGGAAGGACGGACGGACGGACGCTGCATACCAATAGGTCCCATGACTTTTCGGGCTTGTTTAAAGCCTTTCTTGCTCCTGCTTCGCCCTCTCCAGCTGGTTTTCCCACTCTCCCCCCTCATCAATATGGGGTTTGTTCACCGTCAGATGACAGCATCTGCATGGGGGTTCACAGAGGGGACCCCTGGGCTGGCAAGAGGGGGGATGAGGTTACGGTGTTTCGGGGATAAACCTGATTTGGGGACTCCACCCCCCAAAAATATTATTTTTCTACTTTTTCCCTGCCTTTTTTGGCTTAAAACCAGCCATGAGGAGCAATGCACGTGCACTGTCCCCCATGATGCATTTTTGCATCTGCGGGGGGGGGGGGTTGGCTGGAGCGGAGCATCTGAAGGGGTTGGGCTTGGGAAGCAAAAATCCCCCCCCTGCAATTTTTGGGGTGATAAACACATCTTTGCGAAGCATCACACTGGGAGGGCTCCCTCCCCCATGCAATTTTTGGGGATGATGCCTGCATCTTCGCAAAGGGATGAATTAACTGGCTGCAGGAGAGCTCCCACCCCCCCACAGCCCCCCCACCCCCCCTGCACATTTTGGGGAGCAATGCATGAATTTTGACAGAGCATTGCATCAACCCAGCAGCAGGATGTCTCCCACCACCCATGCACCTTTTGGGGGCGATTCATGCGTCTTTGCAAAGGGTTGTGTTGACCCACACCCCACGCCTGATGCATTTTTGGGGGTGATGCGTGCGTTTTGGAAAGGGTTGCACTGCCCTGGGTTCAGGAGTGCTCCCACCCCGATGCAACTGGGGGCGGGGGGGTGTGGAATGCATGTGCCTTTGCAAACAGCCTGCTTGCACAGCGCTTGGCCATCCCAGTGTTGGGGATGCATTTTGGGGGTGCTCAACACAGCTTTGGGAAGGGGTTCCCCATTTTTCTCTGGGCTTGGAGGACCAGGCAGCCTGCCCGGACTTGGCGCCCCACTGTCTCTCCCAAGGTCTGCTGGCGGGGGTGAACATCACCAGCCCCACGTCGCTGGTCCGCGGCACGGCGGGCAAAGCTGCGCTGCTGTCGGTGCGCTACGCCAGCACCAGTGCCGACAAGCCGGTGGTCAAGTGGCAGCTGAAGCGGGACAAACCCGTCACCGTTGTCCAGTCCATTGGCACCGAAATCATCGGCAACCTACGGCCCGATTACCGCGACCGCATCCGGGTGCTGGAGAACGGCTCGTTGCTCATCAGTCCCTTGCAGTTGACCGATGAAGGTGCTTACGAGGTGGAGGTGTCCATCACTGATGACACTTTCACCGGCGAGAAGACCATCAACCTCACTGTGGACAGTAAGCACAAGAAGGATGTCCAGTGGAGGTTGGGTTCTCCACATGGGATGTCTTCCCCAACCACTTTTTGGGAGGGCTTTCTCCATCTGGGAGGCTTTTTTGGGGTTTGTCTACTCCATGAAGCCAAGCTACATCCCTGGTGGGGTTTTGATGTAACCCCTCCCATCCCCTGGGCCCATCCATCCCGAGACACGGCGTCACTGTGGTTCCCCTGCTTGCCCGCAGTCCCCATCTCAAAGCCACAAGTGCTGGTGGCCTCCTCGACGGTGCTGGAGCTCAGTGAGTTCTTCACCCTCAACTGTTCGCATGAGAATGGCACCAAGCCCACCTACACCTGGCTGAAGGATGGGCGGCCGCTCAGCAACGACTCCCGCCTGCTCCTCTCTCCTGACCAGAAGGTCCTCACCATCACCCGCGTCCTCATGGCTGACGACGATGTCTACAGCTGCCTGGTGGAGAACCCCATCAGCCACGGCCGCAGCGTCCCCGTGAAGATCACTGTCTACCGTAAGCCACTCGTTCCTACCCCCCTGCACCTGAGAGGCTAGCCATCCCTTGGAGATTCTCCTAGCTAAAATCGAGGGGGGGTGTCCCCCCACATTCCTCTTCCCCAGGCCGGAGCTCCCTCTACATCATCCTCTCCACGGGCGGCATCTTCCTCCTTGTCACCCTGGTGACTGTTTGCGCCTGCTGGAAACCCTCCAAAAAGTATGGCTGGGGGTAACGTGGGAGCCAAAGGGGGTTCTCTTTCCCTGGCCCATCTTGGCCCATCCTGTCCCATCCCATCCCATCTCATCTCTTCCCATTTTATCTTGTCCTGTCCCATCACATCACACCTCATCGTGTCTCGTCCCATCCTGTCTTGACATATCCTATCTTATCTTGTTCAATCTTGCCTCATCCTATTCAGTCCCTTCCCTTCCCTTCCCTTCCCTTCCATTCCCTTCTCACCTTGATCCATCTCTCCTGTCCCATCCCATCCCATCCCATCCCATCCCCTGCCATCCCATCTTATCCCATTCCATCCCATTCCATCCCATCCCATCTTGTCCCGTCTTGTCTCACCCTGTCCCATCCCATCCCACTGTGTCCCACCTCTCCCTCACCGCAGCACAGTGCCAGTGCTGCCCCATCCCCTGTCCCTTCCCCAGGGAGAAGCATCAAGCAGAGACACAACCGGCCTCCGAATACGCTGAGCAGGATGAGGAGCGCCTGAAACACGAGGGTGAGTGCTGGGCCCGGCGTGGCGGTGGTGGTGGGTTGGGGCATGGAAACGCCGCCGGTGCGGTAAGCAACGCCTTGCCTCCACGCAGCTGAGGGCATTCCGCGGAGCAGCGAGCACGAGCGCAAGAACCCGGTGGCCTTGTACATCCTCAAGGACAAGGTAAGCGGCCAGTGGCGTGCCGGCTTGGCGTGGCAGCACCGGTTCTCACATGCGTTGCACGCTCATCCACCTTTGGCTCTTGGCAGGAGTCACCAGAGGCGGAGGAGGATTCGCCACCTGAACCCCGCGGCACGGTTGAACCGGGTTACACGAGCTCGCCAGTACCGGCAGCCGGTCGCTCTCCGGGACCCGTGGGACGTTCGACTCGTCGTTACCATCGCTCACCAGCTCGCTCGCCCGCCTCGACGCGGACGCACAGGTCGCCTCCGGGATCACCAGCACGTTCCCGTGGCGCCCCGCGGCTGCTGCGGACTGCCGGCGTCCACGTCATCCGGGAGCAGGAGGAGGCCAACGCCGTGGAGATTAGCGCCTGAGCAGGGGGGACATGTGCGCGCTTCGGCGGCGGTGAGCGAGCGGGGACACCAGCATGGCCCCACTCCTGCCACCGGGCATCATTCAGCTCGGTGTAAAGTCACTAATTTGCTATTGATCCCACCCAGAGCTCCCCTCTTCCGTCCCCTGTCTTCCTGGGGCGTCACTTTAATGGCTTTCTCGCCGCGATGAGTGTGCGGGGACCGCACAGAAAGCACGCGTGTGTGCTGGGAGCATGTGGAAGAGAGCGTGTGTACAGCACGCGGAGAGAGCGTGCGAGGGGGCACGTACAGAGCATGCAGAGAGAACACGCATGCAGCACGCAGAGAGGGCACGCACGGAGCATGCAGAGAGAACGTGTGGGTGCTGCGCAGTGAGAGCACTTGCAGAGCATGCAAGAGGGCGTGCAGGCAGTGTGCGAAGCAAGCATGCATGGAGAATGCAAGAAAGCATGCACGGAGAGTGCAGATAGAGTGTGCAGAGGAAACATGCACAGAGAGAGTGCGAGTGGAGTGTGCAAGAGGACGTGTATGGAACATGCAGAGAGATTGTGAGCAGAGGGTGCGGAGTTAGCGTGCAGGAAGCTTGCAGAGAGCATGCACAGAATGTGTGGAGAGAGCATGCACGTGCAGACGGATCATGCACTGAGTATGCAAGAAGATGTGCAGAGGGCATGTGGATAGAGCACGCCTGGAGCATGCAGAGAGCGTGCACAGAGGGTGCAAGAGGGCATGCACAAGGGTGTGCAGAGAGAACACACATGGAATGTGCAGGGAGAGATTGCACAGAGCTTGCAGCTAAGACTGCGTGGGTTGCGTGGAGAGCCTGCACGTAGAGAATGTGGAGGGAGAGTGCATGGAGCGTGCAGAAGGTGTGCATGGAGTGTGCAGACACGACTGCGCACGGCATTTGCACGTGCATGGGACAGCATTGGGAGCACCCTCCAAGCATGCACGGAGCGTGCAGAGAGTCTGTGCAGAGTGCACACAGACCGTGCAGAGAGCGTGTGTGGACAGAGCGTGCATGCAGAGCACGCCGGGAGAGCATGCATGGAGTGTGAGAAGAGAGCACACGTGAAGCTTGCAAGAGAGCATGCAGAGAGTGTGCGAAGCAAGCACGTGTGTGGTGCTTGCACAGGGCACGCAAGGAGCACGCAGTGAGCATGCAAAGAGCCTCCGGAAGGAGCACACGTGTGGCGCTTGCAGAGGGCACGCTCAGGGCGCGTGGAAGGAGGGCGCGTGTGGCGCGTGGGAAGGGCACGCAGGAAGCGTGCAGCGAAAAACGCGCCCAGAGCATGCCAAGAGCGCGCAGGGAGCACGCGTCGAGCACGCCGAGTGGGTGCCCGCCCGCCAGCGCCGTGCCCACCTGCCGCAGCACCCAGCCCCACGCACGCAGGCGTGCAGCAGGGGCCATGTTCACGTGTGAGCTCACCCAAGCGCGCACACGTGCAGGTGGCCTAAATGGGGGGTCCCTCCTCCCCGCAGCTCCCCGGCCCGAGCGCTGTCCTTCTGCCGCGCCTGGATTTTCTGTGAAAATCCCCCATTTTTGGGGCGCACGCCGTTGCCTCTCCCCCAGGCCTTCCCAGGAAATAGATTTAGGATGAAAACTGGAGAGCAGCCAGCCCAGCGAGCAGGGCCCCGGGGCACCCGGGGTGGGTGCCAGGGCACCCCAGGGTGCTCAGGTTGCGCTACTAACCAATAAACTAAACGTACTACCTGGCCAGCGGCGGCACCCTTGGGTGTCTTTGTGGGACAGGGTCCCCCGCCCGGGGTGGAGGGGGGACACATGAGAGGTGGGTGACACCAGAGACCAACGCATCTGGCTGGCACCCAAATTCCAGTTTGCAGACCCTGGACCGTTCACTCTGGTCCCTACTGATGGTGTCCTTAGCTGGGAGCTCTTTTTTTCTTAATTTGTCTTCCTCTGAACATGGGGGGGGGGGGGGGGGCGGGGGGAGTGGAGAGCAGAAGTTCTACTGATTAATTAAATTCATTAACCACTGGTGTCCCCGTCACCGCCACCTCCGGGTGCTGCCAGCCCCACCGCACCCAAGCGCTCCCACCACCATGGGTTGTCCAAGCTGTTTGTGTCCACCCCCCAGCCCCCCCGGCACTTCCCAGCCCCACCCCCCGTATCCGGCTATTGTCCCCCCCCATCCGGAGCCAGATCCGGTCCTGGTGCTGGCAGGGAGGGACCGGGACATAGGGAGGAAGCGGGAATGCTGCCTGGGGCTGGCATGGCGGGCGGCTGGGCGACGGCGCTGGGCCTGGGGCTCTGCCTCACCGTGCTGCCCTGGGGAGGTGAGTGCGGCCCCCGGGTTGGGGGGGGGGCGTAAACCACCCTTAACTCTGCCCCCCCCCCCCCCAAACGGGGCTGAGACCGTGCCCGCTCAGTGCACCCACTGGCCTCCATGTCGCCTCACAGGCTGCCACCCCCCCGGCACAGCCACAGCACCCCAAAGCGCAGCTGGTAAGGACACCCTGTGGGGATGATGAGGGCGGGGGGGACCACAAAAAAAGCTGTTTTCACCACCACAAACCCCTCCCCGCTCCCATGGTGTCCCTTCCCCACCGCAGCACTACGGGAAAATTTCCGCCTGCAGCCGGGTGATTTGGTGGCCACGGCGGGGCAAGCGTTGGAGCTGGATTGCGTTCCCCCCTCGGGGCACCCCGAACCCCGCGTCACCTGGAAGAAGGATGGGGTGACCTTGGACTTGGCGGGTGACCGGTACACGGTCACCAACGGGAAGTTGCGGGTGGCACCGGCGCACCGGAGTGACTCTGGGCTCTACGTCTGTGTGGCGGCCAACGCGGCGGGCGAGAGGGAGAGCCGGGGCACCCACGTCTCCGTCCTGGGTAAGACAAGGGCATCCCATGGGTGGTGGACGTGTCACAACCACCCTTGGTGCCACGTCCTCTGTGTCCCTCACAGAGAAACCCACCATCATACGGCACCCGAGTGACGCCGCGGTAGCGGCCGGCAGCACCGTGGAGCTGGGCTGCGGTGCCCAAGGTGACCCAGCGCCACGGGTGCAGTGGCACAAGGAACGTGGGGACCTGCCCTGGGGCAGGTAGGTGGTGTCAGGGTGGAGGTGTCCCACCCCCAGGGTGGAGATGGTGCTGATGGAGAGTTGGTGACCCACAGGCATGAGGTGGACCAGGAGAACACGTTGCGCCTCTATGCTGTGACGCCCGCCGACGCTGGCACCTACGTGTGTACGGCACAGAGCCAGCTGGGCACCGCCACCGCCACCGCCCGCATCCGCGTGGAGGGTCAGTGGTGGGACCTCTGTGGTCTGCACCGTCATGGGCACCCAGGGACACCTGGGGGTCCACACAATGGGATCTGACTAATGGGGTCCATCTCATGGGGTTCATCCAAGGGGGTCATCCATGGGGAGTCCATCCATGAGGGTCCATCCATGGGGGTCCATCCATGGGTGTCCATCTAAGGAGGTCATCCATGGGGTGTCTGTCCAAGGGGAGTCCATCCAAGGAAGTCTATCCAAGGGGATTCATCAAAAAAGAGTCCATCCAACTGAGTCATCTAAAGGGGTCCATTTAAGGAGGGTCCATCTAAGGGGGTGCCTCCGTAGGGCAGTCCATCTCAGGAGGTCCATCTAAAAGCATCCATCCCACAGGATCCATCTAAGGGGTCCATCCAAGCATGTTCATCTAAGGGGATCCATCTAAGGGGAGACATCCAGGTGGGGGTCCATCCAAGGGGATCCATCCAAGTGGGTTCCTCCAAGAGGGTCAATTTAAGGGGGTTTGTCCAAGATGGGGGGGCCCATTAAAGGGAGATTGAACAAGAGGTATCCACCCAAAGGGTCCATCTAGGAGGGATGCATCAATAGGGGTCTATCATGGGGTCCATCCAAGAGGGGTCCACCCAAGACAGACCCATCAAAGGGCGTCTGTCCAAGGGGGTCCATCCAAGACGGGTCCATCCAAGGGGTCCATTTGAGTGGGTCCATCCAGGGAGACATCAAGGTCTCCAGATGGGTATCTGAGGTGGGTTACTGGGCAGGTGCTGGGGGTCTTTGCTCCTGCCAAGCACTGCCTCCCTTTGCCCCACAGGCCAGGCATCGCCGGGCCGGCGGGGGGCTGCGCCACGGGACCCGCTGGCCGTGCAGCTCTACCTGGACAACGTCACTGTGCTGCCCGCTGCCGCCGTCCATCTCCGCTGGCGGGTTGGTGTGAGACCAGGATGTCCCCACCAGAGGGGTGGGATGGGACACAGGGGTCTCCATGTCCCACCATGACCCATAACCCTTCCCATTCCCTTCAGATGGTGATGCCGGTGCCGGTGCTGGTGGGGTACATGGTGCTGTACCGCTGCCTGCTCCCTGCCAGCACCTCCTGGGTGCAACACGACGCGGGCAGGGAGCTCAGTGCCATCATCCCCGCGCTCCGCAGGGGCTACAAGTACGAGTTCAAGGTCCGACCCTACGCTGGAGGGACCCAGGGCTTGGACAGCAACAGCAGGTACCTCTGGATACCTGAGGAAGGTGCGTTGGCTGTCCCCAGGGATGTCCGGGTAGAGGATAGGGGCATCGGCTGGGTGTTCCAGGGGTCCCAGCGCTCCTGTTCCGGCAGTGCCGAGCGCAGCACCCCAACACGTCACCGTGGGCCAGGCTGAGACAGGGAACGGCAGCGTGGTCGTGAGCTGGGAGCCACCTCCTCCTGAGTCCCACAACGGCATCATCCAGGGCTACAAGGTCTGGGGTGACAGGGCAAGGTGGTGGGGTTGGGTCACGTCTGGCCAAGGAGGTCCATCCAAGGGGTCTGTCTAAGGGGGATCATCCAAGAAGGGAGCCTGTCAAAGGTGGGGTCTATCCAAGGGTGGCCATCCAAGGTGTAATTGTCCAAGGTGGGATCCATCCAAGGGCCCCACCCAAGGAGGATCTTGACAAGGGGGTTCATCCAAAGGAGCCAACCGTGTGGAGGTCCATCCCAGGAGATCCAAGGGGTCAGTGTAACGAAGGGGGTCGTCCAAGTGTATCTAGCCCAAGGAGGTCCATCCAAGGGGGTTCAACCAAGGGGTTCCATCTAAAACGGTCATCCAAGAGAGATCCATCAATGGGGGTCCATCAAGGGGACTTATCTAAGAGGGATGATGCAAGGGTGTTCCATTAATAGGGATCCATCAAGGGGACTCATCTAAAGGGGACCATCCAAGGGCATCCACCCTACGGGCATTCATCCAAAAGGGTCCGTGCAAAGGGGTCCATCCAAGGGGGTTCCATCAATGGGGGTCCATAAAGGGGATTCATCTAAGAGGGCCCATCCTCTTGGTGCCTGCCAGGTCTGGTCAGTGGGCGAGGGCTTGCAGCACCCCACCAACAGGACAGTGGATGGAGGCACCCATCGCCTGGAAGCCCTCCACCCAAACCCTGGGGCCGAATTCTGTGTCCAGGTGGCAGCTTTCAACGGCGCAGGGCTGGGGGTCCCCAGCAACGCCACCTGTGGCATCCTGGGTAGGGGACGGGGAGCAAGGTGGGGTGCGGGTGGGGGTCAAGGTGGTGCCATGGGGGTGACGTTGATGGGACCATTGCAGGGATGATGGCAGGGAGCACTGGGGTGGTGCGGGTGCTGCGGCAGCCCGCCGTCATCGCAGCCACTGGCTCGCTGCTCTGGTTGGCCTTGCTCGCCCTCCTCCTCCTCCTCTGCCAGCACCGCGCCACTCAGGACGCTGCAGCTCGCCACAGGTGAGCAGCTGTGGGGTGGGGGACACCGGGAGGGTCCCTGGCAGGGTGGGGATGAGATGCCCTGATGGCACCTTTCACCCCGCAGGCTGATGGCTGGTGACTCGCCGTGGCTTGGTGGTCCCTGGAAACCTGGCTGTGCCCCCCAAAATCTCAGCAGCAGCAGCAGCCTCAGCAGCCGGCTCCTGGGCAGTGACGGCAGGGACCCCCACCCCTCTAGTGAGCCCCACGGGGACAGGGACCCCCACCCAGAGCCATGGGACCCCGACCCCTCCAGTGAACTCTAGGGTTGGGACAATCACCCCATGCCATGGAATCCCCACCTGATGTCATGGGACCCCCACCCAGTGCCATGGGACCCCCACCCCTCCAGTGAGCCCCATGGGGTATGGGACCCCCATCCAGAGTGTGGAACCCCCCAGGGTGCTAAAGCAAAAGTTGTCTGACACCCCCACCCTATGCCTGGGACACCCTGGTGCCGTGGGACCCTTTCTTCAGGCTGCAGGGACCTGGGGACAGACAGAGCTGAGGATGGAGGGGACAAGGGACAACCACCTCAGCACCCATGGGTGCTCTGACCACTCTCACCCCTCCAGCCCTGTCCTTGGAACCGTCAAGCCTTGGTCCCCCCACATCCCCAAACTGCAGCAGCCTCCACGGGGGACACCCACTGCCTCTTGGGGACACGGGGTGCTGTGACAGGGGGCATCCTGGGGTATGCACCGAACCCAGCACCCCGAACCCAGCACCCTGGGAGCGCATCCGCAAGCGAGGTGTGTATGGGAGGGACACAAGGGGACACGAGGGGACACTGGGGATGTGGCTCATGGCGCTGTGTCGTGTCCCTCTCCCCACAGAGCTGCACCAAGTGCACAGCACCCCGGTGCTCACGGGTGGCCCTGGGCACATTCCCATCACCAGGAATGGAGGTGAGTGGGGAACAGATTTTGGGCTGGCAGCTGGGTGGCCTCAGCAAAGGGGACATGACAGTGACACCACCACTGCCATGATGGCCGGAGGGGACCGGCGGTGGCTGCCAGTCTTCAGCTCCCCAAAACCACGACGAGGCAGTGCTTCACTGGCCTCCAGTGTCACTGGGACACCCCCAAGACCTTCCCATGCCTGGCACCCGCCAGTGACCCGGTGAGTCTGGGTGTCCCCACCCTGGGGACACAGATGGGTGCCTTGCACCCCAACCCCGTGCTGTAAAAACCACCGTGTCCCTTGCATCTGCAGGTCCCCGGCCACTGTGTGCCCCAGGGACACATCCCCGGTCACCAGGCATCCCAAGGACATGTCCCTGGCCGCTGGGATCCCCAGGGATGCATCTGCAGCCACGCAGCACCCCAGGGACACATCCCCGGTCACTGAGAGCCCCAGGGATGTGTCACCAGTCACCAGGCACCCTAGGAACATGTCCCTGGTCACTGAGCACCCCAAGGACAGGTTCCTTGACAGCAGGCATCCCAAGGCTGTGTCACCAGTTACCAGGCATCCCAGAGACATGTCACCGGCCACCAGGCACCCCAAGGACCCATCACCAGCCACCAGGCACAAGAGGGAAACAATCCTGGCCACCAGTCACCCTGAGGACATGTCCCTGGTCACCAGGTGCCCCAGGGACATGTCCCCAGTCACCAGGCACCCCAGGAACCCATCACCAGTGACCAAGAGCCAGAGGAACATGTCACCAGCCACCAGGCACCCCAAGGATGTGTCCCCAGGCATCAGACATCCAAGAGACAGGTCTCCAGTCACTAGGCTTACCAAGGAGAAGTCCCCAGCCACTGGGCACCTCAAGGACAAGTTCCTGGCCACCAGGTATGGCAAGGACATGTCTCTGGCCACCAAGCACCCCAGGGACTCATCAGCAGTGACCAGGCACCCAAGGAACATGTTCTTGTCCAGCAGGTACCCTGAGGACATGACTGCACCTACCAGGCATCCCAGGGACACATTCCCAGCCACTGGGCACCCCAGAGACACATCCCCAGTCCCCAGGCACCCTGAGGAGATGTCCCCAGTCCCTGGGCACCACAGGGACAAGTTCTTGGGCAGCAGGTACCCCAAGGACATGTCCCCATCCACCAGGCATCCCAGGGACCCATCACCAGTGACCAGGCACCCAGGGGACACATTTCTGGCCACCAGATACCGAAAGGACGTGTCACTGGTCACCGGGCATCCCAAGGACACATCCCCAGTCCCCAGGCACCCTGAGGAGATGTCTCCAGTCCCTGGTCACTGCAAGGACACATTCTTGGGAAACAGGTACCTCAAGGACATGTCCCTGGCTGCCAGGTGCCCCAGGGACCCATCATGGGTGACCAGGCACTCAAGGGACATGTCCATGATCACCAGATACCCTGAGGACATGCCACCAGCCATGGGACATCCCAAGGACACATCCCCAGCCAGCAAGTGCCTGAGGGACACATCCTCAGTCACCAGGCACCCTGAAAAGATGTCCCCAGCCACTGGTCACCAGAGGGACACGTCCTTGGGCAACAGGTACCCCAGAGACATGTCCCTGGTCAGCAGGTACCCCAAGGACGTGTGCCTAGCCACCAGACACCCCAGGGAGACATCACTGGTGATCAGGCACCCGAGGGACATGTTGCTGGCCATCAGGTACCCTAAGGACACGTCCCCAGCTACCAGGCACCCAAGGGACACGTCACCGGTCACTGGGCGCCTCTCACCAGCATTCAGCGATGGGGTCCTCACGCCGCAGGGGGTGGCCGAGGACCTGGAGATGGACCAGGACATCACCCGCCCCAGGTATGTCCCATCTCCCTGGGACTCTATGATGGTGGCAGGATCCCCCAGTGCCAGCAGCCTCCCCACTGTGTCCCCCACAGCCTCCCAGCACCAACCACGCCACGGTCCTTCTCACCACCACACACCTATGGCTACATCTACGGGCCACCAGCCTCTGAACTGGGCGAAGAGGAGGAGGAGGAAGAGGAGGAGGAGGAAGAGCGGCCAGCGTCGAGGGGCTCACCGGGGGGGTCACTACTGAATGGCTGGGGGTCTGTCTCAGAGGACAACTTTGCCAGTGCCCGCTGCAGCTTGGTGAGCTCCTGTGATGGCTCCTTCCTCCTAGATGCCAGCTTTGCCCGGGCGCTGGCTGTGGCCGTTGATGGCCTCTGCTTTGGCCTTGAAGACACCGATAGGGCCTATGGGGGTGAGCAAAGGGTCCTCAGATCCCCCCTCTGTCCCAGAGAATCATCACCTCCTCGAGGAAGGTGGCCCCATCGTGACACCATAGTGATGCCACCATCTCCTGCCTTCTCCCTGTCAGGTCTCTCACCGCCACCATCACCCTTGGAGGGCATCTTCCCACCTGGGGTCCCCATCCCCACCTGGGACTGGGGGACAGCACTGGGGGCCCCCCAGGGAGTCGGGATGGAGACGGCAGCGGGCATCCCGCAGCATGGTGAGTAGTGCCCCGACACCTGGGTAATGGGCACTGGGGACTGTGCGGGGTGCTGGAAAATGTCTTTTTCTTTCCAGGTGGCCATAGGTCGAGGAGTGGCACTCCCTGGGCCAGTGTGGGTGGCGAGCTGGGGACAGGAGGGACGGGAGCAGAATGTCGGACACGGCAAGGCCAGAGTCCCCTCAGCTCAGCTAAAATCCAGCTTTATTAAGTGGTTCTCCAAAAAGGGGTTTTCTGCTAGCAAAAGCCACCTGTGAAGGGTGGGTGGCACAGGGGTGGGCAGGTGTCCCTCCTTCCCCATCATCCTTGTCCTCCCCAAGTGTCCTCATCAATCCCCAGACCCCTTCATCCCTCCACAGCATCCTCATCCTCCCCACGTGTCCTCCTCCTTCACCAGTGTCCTCATCCCCCAACCATCCTCATCCAGCCCAGGTACCATTGTCCACCCCAAGTGTCCTCATCCTCATCTTTCCCAAGTGTCCCCATCCCTCCCCAGCACCTTCATCCTCCCCAAGTGTCCTCATCTTCCCCAAGCATCCTCATCCCTGCCCAGTGTCTTCCTCCTTCCCCAGCATCCTTATCCCCCCAATCATCATCCAAACCAAGCACTGTTGTCCATCCCAAGTGTCCTTGTCCTTCCCCAGGGTCACTGTCCTCCTGACCATCCTCATCCCCACTGACCTTGTTCCTTCTGACTGTCCTTGTCCTTCCTGACCATCCCTGTCCTTCCTCAGCATCCTTGTCCCACCTCTGCCATCCCTGGCCCTCCCAAATGTCCTCATCCCTCCCAAGCCACCTTGACCTTCCAGAATGTCCTTGTACCCCCTCCAAGTGTCCTTGTTCCTCCTGAGTATTCTCATCCCTCCCCAGTGTCCTCCTCACTCCACAGAGTCCTCATCCCTTGTGACTGTCCTTGCCCTCCCAAGCATCCTCATCGCTCCCAACTGTCCTTGTCCTTAGGGTCCTTGTCCCTTCTGAGCATCCTCCTCATCCCTCCCCAGCGTCCTTGTTCCTCCCCAGAGTCCTCATCCCTTGTGACTGTCCTTGGCCTCCCCAAGAACCCTCATCTTTCCTCAAGCATCCTCATCCCTCCCAATTGTCCCCAGGATCCTCATCCCTCCTGTGCATCCTTGTCCCCCCTCAGTGTTCTTGTCCCTCCCAACTGTCTTTCTCCCCAGGTTCCTCCCTCCCTGAGCATCCTCCTCATCCATCCCTGAGCATCCTCATTCCTCCTGAGCATCTTTGTCCCTCCCAAGTACCCCTGTCCATTCTGACTGTCCTTGTCCCCCCTCACACTGCTGCTCACCAGCTGCTGGCTCTGTGCAAACCTATTTACATGGTGCCACTCAGAAATTAAAGATCATTCCCCCCATCCCCCCCAATGTCAACATCCCTGTGTCCCCAACCTTGCCACCAGCTCGCCCACTGCTTCATCGCTTCTCCTGCGACGGGCAGGGAAACGGGGGACCCGGGCGGCGGCGATGGCCGGTCCCTTCACCACGGTCCCCCGGCGTCCGGCTGCGCCCCGAGCCATGGCCGCGGGACCCGGTGGAGCCACGAGATGAAACACTGCCCGTCGTGGAGCAGCTGCCGGACACCTGCCCCCGGGGCAGGCAGGAGGGTTTGTTGTAAGGAATGACCTCTTCTGCAAGGGAGGGGACAAGGTTGGGGTGCGGCGGTGACACCCCCTCAACCCCTTTGGCACGCGGTCGGTGGCTCCAGCTTACCGCCGCGGGCGGGGCGATGGGTGACCTTGCGCTCGACCCCACACGGCTGCCGCTCCGGTGAGGGGCCAGGGCTCTCGCCTGGTGGCGGCAGTGGCGGCGGCGGCAAGTCTGCAGCAGAGAGGGAGGAGAGGCCTGAGCCCCCTCTGGACCCCAGCCTCGAACCCCCCGTTTTTCCCTCTTCAATCACCTCCTGGCTGCTTTTCCCGGCGGTAGCGGCTGCATTTGGGCTTCGGGCGACTCTTTGGGGTCTCCCCACGGTTTTTCCCTGGGGGTGATGGCAGTGTCATCACCCCGCAGAGCCCCCCAACCACCCAAAATGGCTCCCCAGGGCTCACCTGTGCCGGCGGGGCGGGGGGCTCGGGGCAGGTGGCCCTCGCTGACATCTGGACTCAGTGAGGGGCTGGATGCCCGTGGAGGGGTGATGGTACCGTGGGGGGGTCTCCTGGCAAAGAGGGGGTGTGGGGTGAAGCTGAGGAGGGAGGAGAGGAGTGGGAGGCTTGGTGGCCACCGTGGTTCTGCACGACCCTCCCCGTGCCGTGTTGTGCCAGAGCAGGGAGAAGCCACGTGTTGGTGGCACAGCTGGACGGCAATGGGTGGGCTGAAACATCACAGCTGGATGGCAGTGCCACAGCTGGATCACAGCAGCATTGTGGGGGCACAGCTGGATTGCGACAGCACTGCTGGATTGTGGCAGAGCTGGGCCACAACGGCACAGCTGGATGGCAATGTCCCAGCCAGCTCCTGATGGCACAGCTGGATCGTTACGCCACGATCAGCCCACAGCAGCATGGATGGGTCATGACAGCACGGCCAGAGCACAACTGAGAGTGAGGATGGATGGTGACAACGTGGCTGGATTGTGGTGAGACATCTGGACCATGGTGGGACATCCAGACCCCAGTGGGACATCCGGACCCCAAAGGCATGGCCGGACCATGATGGCACAGCAGGGCCAGATCGTGACAACATGGCTGGATCACGATGGGACATCTGGACCCTGATAGGACATCCGGACTCCAACGGCATGGCTGGACCATGATGGCACAGCAGGGCCAGATCGTGACAACATGGCTGGATTGTGATGGAACGTCCAGACCTCAGTGGGACATCTGGACCCCGATGGCACATCTGGACCATGATGGGACAACACAGCCAGATGGTGACAACATGGTCGGATTGTGATGGGGCATCTCAATCAACCCCAATGGAATATCTGGAACCCCATGGGACATCTGGACCCCAATGACACAACCGGACCATGATGGCACAGCATGGCTGAATGGTGACAACATGCCTGGATTGTGATGGGACATCTGGACCCCAGGCAAACATCTGGAGCCCAATGGGACATCTGGACCCCTATGAAACAACTGGACCCCAATGACATAGCCAGATCATGATGGCATGGCACGGCTGGATGGTGACAACATGGCTGGATTGTGACAGGACATCTGGACCCCAGTGGGACATCTGGGTCCCTATGAGACAACTGGACCCCAATGACATAGCCAGATCATGATGGCACGGCATGGCTGGATAGTGACAACATGGTTGGCTTGTGATGGGACATCTGGACCCCAATGGGACATCTAGAACCTGATGGGACATCCAGACCCCAATGGCACGGCTGGACCAAGTGAGGCCCATCTCCTACCGGGGCAGGCGGGGGCTATCAAAGTCATGGAGGCGGGGGATGTCCTCGGTGGCATGGGGCGATGGCGTCAACGTGGCAGTGGACCGGCAGCCAGAGGAGGCAGTGGGTGAGGATGCGGCGGTGGCACAGGGGATATTCTCACCGGGGTACCACTCCTCTGTCCCCAACCTGTGGGGTGGGAGGCACAGGGTGGGTGCTGGGGTCAGCACAGAACCTCCACAGCGAGGCAGGCGCAGACCTCTGCACCTTTCCCCATCCCTTCTCACAGCACAGGATCCTCTACCCTGGGGGAGATCCCCCGCCAATGGATGCCCCAGCCCCTCAGGCCCCCCTACTCACCCTCCGGCTGCCTCTTCCTCTTCATCCTCCTCTTCCTCCTCCTCCTCCTGGGCGCAGCGGCTGAGCTCACTGGCTGAGGGCGGCGGGGGCAGCAGCTCCGTCCAACTCACCACTGGAGGTTTCACTGCTTGCCCCAGCTTTTTCCCTTTGGCCCCTGCACCGAGGAAGGATGTTGGGGGGGTGTTGAAGGGAGGGGACTGTGCCACTGGCACCCAGGTGTACCCCCACCCATCCCACCACCCTACCGTGCTCAGCCCGGCTGCAGGGTGCCTGGGGGGCCAGGGCATCCATCGGCAGGGGACCCCCCCCAGGGTAGGGGGTCCCATGCTGGGAGAAGGGACGGGGGAAGGTGCAGAGGTCCTCGCTGCCCACCTCGATGGTGCTGTACACTGGCCCCTCGCCGGCCCCCGCCCCAAATTGCTCTGTCTGGGCGATGTAACGGGTGATGCCGGCATCTGCAGAGGGTGGGGATCACCGTCAGGGCTGACCATGGCCCCCCCCCAATCCAAACCACCCATCTCCATGATGAGCCCTCACCGTTGTAGTATCTCTCAGCAGTTCCCAAACAACCGGAGGCACCGGCTGTGCCCCCACCACGCCACGTGTCCGCCAGCCATGGGTAACCACCACCAGCAGCTGCCCTACACGGAGACAGGGTGAAGGGATGCCAGAGGTTGGGGGTCCCGTGGAAGGGGGAAGGAATTGGGGGGTTACCTGGGGCTGCCACGAGCCGGAGCCGGGAAGGCAACTGTGGAAAGAGGTGGGGGTGAGGGCAGCGAGGGGCCGCGCCGGGTCCCTGCAGCACCTATGGGCTTACCCGTGGGTGTGTAGGCGAAGGATGCTGTGAAGAGAGAGAGAGAGAGAGGCAGGGGGTGGCTGGTGGGATGATGGGTGCCAGGGTAGGGGGGATCACAGGGGTAGCATACCGGTGAAGTGGCTGAGCTCCTTCTTCCTCCGGCGGCGGCCATAGAGCCAAGCGGCAAAGGCAGCGAGGATGACCCAGCAAGCGCCGCCAACACCAGCGATGAAGGCCGGCTGCCTGGCCACCTCGGCCAAACGCTCGGCCACACTGCTCCCGCCCGCCGGCCCCACATCCCGCTCTGCCGGGGGAGCTGCAAGCAGCACAGGGAAGGGGGACACACCAGTGGGGGTGCCAAGGATTCGTCCCTAGCATCAGGGTGACCCCTGCCACCCCCCTACCTGTACCAGCAAGGGTGACGAGGGACTCACCGATGCGGATGGGGACGGGGGCACTGCGGGCACCCACACCAGCGCCAGTGGCAGCGGCGACTTCGGCATGGTAAGGGACACCAGGGACCAGGCCCTGCAGCACCGTCGCCAGCACCGTCCCCTCCACGCTCTGGTTGATGTGGAAGCGGCTCTCGTTGCCCAAGCACCAAATCTGAGGTTGGCGGGGGGGAAAACAATGGGGGATGACCATGGGGACACCATGACACAGGGGGTATCATGGCAGGGCAGAGGGGACTCACTGCATCCCTGGCACCGTCTGCCCATACCCGGTAATCGCGGATGACACCATTCTGCTCAGCTGGCGGTGGCGGCTGCCACGAGATGTGGACACTGGTGCCATTACTGGCCACTCTGACGGCTCGTGGAGGGGCACTGGGGGCTGCCGGGGAGGGGGACAAGGAGAGTGTCATCTCCAGGGGTTCCCTGGGGACCCCCCACCATCCGCCACCTCCCCGCACTCACCCGCCTCGGGGGTGCGCAGGGCACGCACGGCACTGTCAGGGCCGTGGAGGTGATGGAAGTAGGGTCGGACCTTGACCTCATAGTCCTGGCCCCGGCGCAGCTCGGTGAGCAAAGCCCCTCGCTCCCCTGGCGCCCGCACTGCCCGCGCCTCCTCCCAGCGCCCGCCGCGCTGCCGGTACAGCACCCGGTAGCCCTGAATGAAGGGTGCTTGGTGCTCCACCTGGGGACCAAAGGGGAGGGTGGGATGGCGGGGGGACAGTCAGCACTGGGACCCCTGTACTGGCAGCATGGCACAGCACTCACAGTCCAGGAGAGACGGACAGCGCCCGGTGGCAGCACCACGGGTTCCTGTAAGTGCACAGCCACTTGTGCCAGCTCCCGCTGCACCTGCTCTGGGTCCAGCCCTGGCTGCGTTGGGGTGGCTTCTGCCAAAAACATGAGAGGGCAGATGGTCGGTGGAAAGCCCCAGTGGTGTCACCAAGTGGGGATGCCATGGTGACACCATATTCTTATGGTGGGTCAATGGGAACCTCCACTGGCATCATTAGGTGGGGATTTACCCAGAAGTGGTGGGTACATGGGCACCTCCATCAGCATCTCCACGTGGAGATGGACCCATGGGTGGTGAGCACACGGGCACCTCCATTGGCCTCTCCAAGTGGAGATGGGTTCATGGGCATCCCCATTGGCATGACCAAAGCTGCACCCATGGGTGGTGGGTTCATGGACACCTCTGCTGGTGTCACCACTGGATCTCACCTTGGGTGCGCACGGGCTCTGAGACGCCGCTGGGGTCGCTGAGGCCGTAGGCGTTGACCGCCCGCACCAAGAAGAGGTAGACGGTGTCGGGGACAAGGCCGCTCACCGTGTGGGTCTCCCCCTCCACATTGGCCGCCACCGTCTGCCACGGGCCACCCGCCACCTGGCTGCCAGGGGAAAAGGGGTGACACGTGGCAGGGTGGCACCAGGCCACTGCGTCACCCCTGCACCTGGAGAGGGGACACCCGTGTGATACCTGAAGGCCTCCACGATGTAGGAGGTGACATGGGTGGCACTGCTGTCCTCGTTCCCTTTCCAGCTCAAGGTGACGCTGCTTTGGGTGACGTTGGTGACCACGGGGGTGGAGGGTGGCCCCGGGAGGACACCAGGCTCAGGGGAAGGCAGGGAAAGGTCGGATCCGTCACCTGTGGGGAGATTCATGGAGATGTGGGGTGGCCTTCTCCCTGACGCCACGGTGTCCCCAGTGTGGTGACCTCCGCCGGGACCCACCTTGCACCTCCAGGGAGCCACCCCAGTGGGTCCTGCCTGCTGGGCTGGTGGCCACGCACTCATAGTGGCCAGAGTCCGTCACCTGCGGGGGGGAGAGCTCCTGCCCCATCACCCTGAGCACCCGTCACCTGGGCACCCGCACCCTGAGCACTCATTGCCCTTGCACCCACCACCCTGAGCACCCACCAGCGCCAGCACCTGCCGTCCTGCACACCCACCACCCTGAGCACCCACCAGCCCTTGCACCCCCCTGAGCACCCATTGCCCTTACCATCTACCACCTTGAGCACCCCCCACCTCTTGCACTCACCATGGCTGAGCACCCCCCACCCCTTCAGCCCCTCCCATCCCCACGGGGGTGCCCAGGAGGGTGGGTGCCCTGAGCCCCCGCTCCGGGCCGGCTCACCCGGAGGCTGGTGATCTGCAGGGTGCCGTTGTCCAGCAGGCTGGCGCGGGGCTGGGCACCCACCAAGGTGTTCCCATCCTTCAACCACCCCACGCTGGCAGGGGGGTCACCACCCCCCACCCAGCACGGTAACTGCGCCGTGGCCCCCACCGGCAGCACCGTCCGGTTAGCGGGACCCCGGTGGATCACCGGCGGTTGGCGTTCAGCCAGCACTACCGTCGAGAAAGGAGGAAAAAAATTTTTAAATGGGAATTTCTTGGGGCTGAGGACGGGCGCCACTTGTACACTGAATGCACCTGTTCTCTGCCGGCACAGGACTTACCCCCTTCCACCTCCAGCTGCGCCTTGGCCAGGACGCTGCCGGCCACGCTGATGGCCTGGCACTGGTAATAACCGGCGTCGGCGGGACGCACGTCGGCGATGGTGATGGCGCCGGTGAGGCTCACCGAAAAACGGCTGGAGGGGTGCGGGGACTGGCCGGGGAACAGCAGGGTCTGGGGGGGACACGGCAGGGTGGGTGCTGAGGGAGGGGGGCAGGACGGGCAGTGGGGACACGAATGGGGACAGGGCCGGGGACAGACCTGGCTCCCCTCCTTCTGCCAGAAGACAGCGGGTGGCGGGTTGCCCTTGCTCTGGCACTGGAAGGTGACGCTCTGGCCAGGGGTGACGGTTTGGTTGCGGGGCCCAGTGACGAGCTGGGGGGGCACTGGGGAGACAAAAGGCCTTGCCCGGCCGCTTTGCCAGCACCCACAGGTGCTCCCTCAGGGGGATCCCCCCCCACCCTGCCTCCCCCTTACCGTGCACCGTGAGGGTACCCGACGCCTCCGACCTGCCCACGCTGTTGTCGGCGACACAGGTGTAGGTGCCCTCGTCCTCCACCCGCAGCCGGTTGATCCGCAGGGTGTTGTCGGGCAGCACCTCCCACCTTGGGGTGCAGGGGTGGGGTGGGGTGGGGTGGGGGGATACCCCGGGAGGCCGCCGGGTGCCGTGAGATGCCACCGGGTGCAGCGAGGCCGCGGGAGGTGATGGCGATGCCGGATGCGATGAGGGTGGAGGACGCGACAGACGTGGATATTTGACACCCATGTAGCGCCACGCTCCGAGGGCGCCGGGCCGGCACGTGGCCGCCCAACCCTGGCAACCACCGCGCCGGCCCTTCTCGCCCACCACCACTTACCTTCCTGGCGGCAACTCGCCCTCTTCCTTGCGCCAGCGAGCCGCCGGCTGAGGGTCCCCCACCGCCTCGCAAGGGAACTCCGCCGTCCCCTCCACCAGCACCGCCTGGTTGAGGGGCCTTTTGCCGAAGGCCGGGCGCTCTGCGGGGGGGCCGTCAGTCCCGATGCCCCCCCACGACACCCCAAAAGTGACCTCCCCGTCCCCACGCACCGAAAACCACCAGCTCGGCCGGCTCGCTGTCCCTCTCTCCCACCACGTTGGTGGCCACGCAGACGTAGACGCCGGCGTCGCTCTTGCGGGTGCTGGCCAACATCAGCTTCCCACCGCGGATCTGCCGGGCAGCCCAGCTTAACCAGGGTGGGGCACTCTACCCCCCCCAAAAAATGTATTTTTTGGGACCCCCCGTATCCCTCACCGTCAGGCGCTCGTCCTTGTCGCTGAGCCGGGCACCGTTCTTCTTCCAGGAGACGCTGGGTTCGGGGTGGCCGCGGGGGGGGACGCATTCCAGGACGGCCGGTTCGCCCGCGGCCACCACCACGTCCCCGGGGGGCTGTCGGAAATCGTCCCGCAGCACTGGGGGGCGGGGGGGGTCCCCATGACATCAAACCTGCCTCAGTTTCCCCATCCTGGTGCTGGCCCCCCCCCCAGCCCTTTCCCAGCACGGAGATAATAAAGCTCAGGAGCTGGATCCGACCCCTGATGTGGGGTGTACCCCCCCCCAGTCGAGCCCTGTCCCCCCAAAATAATCTGAGCTGAGCTCACACCTGGGGCTAAGCCTGGTCTGGATTTAGCTCTGGCATCATCCCAGTGCCGGGTCTAACCCCGAGCCTCAGCCGCGGGGGCCAGACGGTGCCTCAGAACCACCCAAAGCTGGGGGAGGCTGGGGGTGGCACCAGGGACATTATTTTAATCTATTTTAATTTATTTAAACTTATGCTCAGTTATTTTATTGACAATTATTTTAATTTAATTTATTTCAATTATTTCCACTTCATTTCTTTCCAATTATTTTCACTTCTTTTCATTTATTTTCCTTATTTTCATTTATTTCCAATTATTTTCACTTCTTTTCATTTATTTTCCCTTATTCTCATTTATTTCCAATTATTTTCACTTCTTTTCATTTATTTTCACTTCTGTTCATTTATTTTCACTTATTTTCACTTACTCCCAATTATTTTCACTTATTTCAAATTATTTTCATTTATTTCACTTATTTCCATTCATTTCCACTCATCTTCTTTTCATTTATTGCAAATTATTTTCACTTCTTTTCACTTACTTGCAATTATTTTCACTTATTTCTGATGATTTTCATTTATTTCCACTTCTCTTATTTATAATTTTCACTTATTTCTGATTATTCTCATTTATTTAACTTTTAATTTATTTCCATTTATTTTCACTTATTCCCAATTATTTTCACTTCATTTCTTTCAGCTATTTTCACTTCTTTTCATTCCTCCTTTTCACCCCTTTTCATCTATTTTCATTTCTTTTCCCCTCTTTTCACTACTTTCCACTCAGCAGCGCCAGGCCTGTGGGTTTTACAGCCCCCCCACGCCAACCGCCGGAGCGAGCTGGGCTCAGGGGTGACACCGACCCCCCCAAATCCCCCCCTGCCCCGTGGCCCTCCCGGGGACTCACCAGCCACCTCCAGGGACGCGTTCCTGCTGGTGGCCTCCCCCAGGTAATTCCTGGCCACGCAGACGTAGACCCCCTCGTCAGGCTTCCCCCGCCGGCCGTGGAGGATGCGGAGGAAGAAGAGGGACCCCCCCGGGAGGAGGGTGCGGTGGGAGCGGGGGTCCTCCCGGTCCGTCTCCACGCGCTCCCCGTCCTTGTACCACTCCACCGCCGGGGACGGGCGCCCTTCAGCTTTGCAGCTCAGGGTGGCCGGTTCCCCCCTGGAGACCAGGAGGTCCGTGGGGTGCTCCACGATGCGGGGCGCCGTGTCCTCCAGCTGCGGGTGGGACCCTGCGCGGAAAAAGAGGGGGGTCCCCGTTATCCCCCCCCATGTTGGGAAGCGAAGGCGGGTTCTGCGGGGCTCGCAGGAGGCGAGATGAGGTGTGGCCAGGCCTCAGCCCACTGTGGCGTCCCCCCACCCCACCCTGGAGCTGAGATGACCATGAGGTGAGATGAGGTGTGGCCAGGCCTCAGCCCCATGCACCCCCCCCCCAACTCAGGGTGGGTGCTGGTGGGGTGGGACGGGACTGGGAGGGTGTCAGACCTCGGACACACTGGGTACAAGGACAGGGGGACAAAGCAGCCCTGCTCCCAGCACCCCCCCTCTTCCACCCAGTTTCCGACTGGGCGTCCCTGGGGCTGGGGCTCAATTCCCCCCAGAAGGGGATTTTTCCGTCAGCTGCAGTGATGATTTCCTGCCGCAGAGAAGGTCGCAGAAAACGCTTAATTTTAAGTTAAAAAAAATATACTGGGTCTGTGGGGCTGTTCCAGGAAAATCCCCGCCGTTAGGGGGTTAATAAACGCTCATTAATGCTGGGATAATTCAATAATTAATGTTCATTAATCCTGGGGTCTAATTGGCTGGGCCCGGCTGGGACGGCCCACCCGTGTCCCCAGTGCCACCCGCTGCAGTTCAGGCCGCGGTCACTGAGCGTCACTGCAGTCCCACAGCCCGGCTGCGCGCACACGCGTGGGCACGAACACGCGTGTGCACGAACACGCCCGCAGCCCTGCGCAGGCCCGCACGCGTGTGCCAGCACACAGGCGTGCGCTCACGTGTCGGCCCTTACGTGCATGCGGAGGGGAGCGAACACGCGTGTGTTCACACAGGGGCACGGGTGCGTGCGCAGACGTGTGTGCACACACGCAGTTGCACATGTACACAGGTTTGCACATACATGCACGTCCACACACGCTTTTCTGTGGGGCACATAAATCTGTGTTTACCCACATCCCTTTGAATCCACACATGCACACGTGTACACACACATGTACACCATTTGCACACATGCACACACGTGCAAACTCATGCACACGCATGCACACACGTGCACACCACAGACGTGTCCCCCATTTGCACACAGGCACATGCGTGCACATGCATGGATGCTGCTCCACAATTGCACACCACACACACATGTCTGCCATTCGCACATGGGCACACTCATGCACACGCATGCACACACATACACACACATGCATACCACACACACGTCCCCCCATTCTCACACATGCAGACACATGCAGACACGTTCACACCAAACACACATGTCCCTCCATTTCCACACATGCACACACATGCCCACACATGTACATCACACACACATCTCCCCCCATTTGCACATGGGCACAGGCATGCATACACATGCACATGAATGCACGCTCATGCACACGCATGCACACAGCTCCATGCATGCACGCCACACACATGTGTCCTGCCACTTGCACACGGACACATGCATTCACACACATGCACACCACACATGTGTCCCCCATTTGTGCATGGGCACATGCATGCATACACATGCACACTCATGCACATGTATGCACGCAGCTCCACACATGCACACCACACAGACGTGTCCTGCCATTTGCACACGGGCACATGCATGAACACGCATGCACACACATGCATACAGCCCCACACATGCGTGCCGCACACATACCTCCCCCCATTTGCACACAGGCACACGCATGCACACAGCTCCATGCATGCACTCCACACACATGTGCCCCTCCACTTGCACACGGGCACACATGTGCTCACACATGCACACACATGCACATGCACACACACATGCACGCATGTGACTCCCCATTTGCACACGGGCACACACATGCACACACGGTGCACATGCACATCACACACATATCTCCCCCATTTACACATGGGCACACGCATGCACACGCATGCCAACAGCTCCCCTCATGCACCCCACACATGTGTCCCCCCATTTGCACACGGGCACACACATGCACACTCATGCACACCACACACACACACGTGCCCCCCCCACTTGCACACGGGCACACATGTGCTCACACACACGTGTCCCCCATTTGCACATGTGCACACACATGCACACCCCCCATTTACACGCGGACACACACGTGCACACACGCTCCTTCCCCAGCTCCCCAGCTTTGAGGGGGGTTGGGCTGCGATTCTGGGGGCTCGGGGCGGGGGGGGGGGGGGGATATGCGTTGCCATGGGGACGGGATGCGGCTGCCGCGGGGATGGGGGGATGCTGCGGGGTACCGGGCACCCCATGAGGCCGGGGGGGGGGGGGTGTGCACAGCGGGGGCCGAGGGGGCCGCAGCTGGGCCCGGTGGCTAATTGGGACAAGTGGGGGGTCAGGCCAGGCCCCCCCTGCGCCTGGCTGGCTGCGCCGGGGCGGGGGGGGTCCACGGGGGTTTGGGGACACCCCCCCCATCGGCCACAGAGAGACAGATGTTGAGACTCTGAAAAAGAGGGGAAAAGCTCCAAAAGGGCTTAAAATTCAGGCAGACGCCCCCCCCCCCCCAGTACCTGCTGCCGGTTCTAGCCGCCCCCCCAGCCCCATCCCAGTTCGGGGACACGGGGCTGGTTTGGGGACATGGAGACAGTTTGGGGACACGCTGCTGGTTTGGGGACGTCGGGTGTCTCCTCTCAGTGTCTGGGGGTTGGTTTGGGGGGACGGGGAGAGTTTGGGGACACGGGGGTCCCTCCTGGCTCAGGGACATGGGGCCGGTTTGGGGACATGGGTGTCTCCCAGCTCAGCCAGGGGTCGGTGTGGGGGTACAGGCACAGTTTGGGGACACCAGGTCAGTCCCAGTTCGTGGTCTGGGGGTCGGTGTAGGGACACGGGGCTGGTTTTGCTCCTGGCTCGGGACCTGGGGACACAGAGCTGGTTTGGGGTCTAGGGGCCAGTTTGGGGGCACAGGGTCACTCCCGACTTGGGGACACCAAGCTGGTCCCAGTTCGAGGTCACGGGGGCTATCTGGGAACGTGGCATCGCTCCCAGCTTGTGACCTGGGATTTGGTCCCGGCACACGGAGCCGTTCCTGGAGTGGGGACACGGGGCGGATGTGGGGACACCGGGTCACTCCCAGACTGGGGACACAGGGTAGGTCCCAGTGTGGGGACACGGGGACAGTTTGGGGACCCGAGGTCGGTCCTAGCTGGGACTGGGGGGCTGGGGGCTATTTCCAGCGTCACCACTGGACCAGGACTGGGGACCCCGGGACATGCGGACAGCGGGACACGGGGACAAGGGGACAGTGGGACACGGGGACAGGGGGGCACGGGGACAGGGGGACAGGGGGACACGGGGACAGGGGGGCACGGGGACAGGGGGACAGGGGGACAGTGGGACACGGGGACAGCGGGACACGGGGACAGGGGGACAGGGGGGCACGGGGACAGCGGGATACGGGGACAGGGGGACAGCGGGACACGGGGACAGCGGGACAGGGGGACAGCGGGACACGGGGACAGCGGGACACGGGGACAGGGGGACAGCGGGACAGAGGAACACGGGGACAGGGGGACAGCGGGACACGGGGACAGCGGGACAGGGGGACAGCGGGACACGGGGACAGGGGGACAGGGGGACAGGGGGACAGCGGGACACGGGGACAGCGGGACAGGGGGACAGCGGGACACGGGGACAGGGGGACAGCGGGACACGGGGACAGCGGTACACGGGGACAGGGGGACAGGGGGACAGCGGGACAGCGGGACAGCGGGACACGGGGACAGCGGGACCCGTGGCCACGTACCGTTGTCGGGGGTGAGGGCGGGGAGGTGGAGGGCGGCGATGGTGCGGTTGATGCCGAGCAGGAGCTGGGAGGAGTTGGAGCCCTCGGCCCCCAGCGAGTCGGCGAACAGGTTCATCTGCAGCAGCGTCTTCAGCAGGTACCGCAGCATCCTGGCCCCGCTTGGCTAGGCTCGGCTTGGCTAGGCTCGGCTTACTCAGGCTCGGCTCAACACGGTCCGACCCAGCCCGGCTCGGCAGGGCTGAGCTCGGCACGCTTGAGCTCAGCTTGGCTCGGCTCAGCTCTGCACGGCCCGTCTGGGCTCAGCACGGTCCGGCCCAGCGCGGCTGGGCTTGGCTGGGCTCAGCTCGGCTCGGCTCAGCTCGGCGGGGCTCAGCTCGGCGGGGCTCAGCTCGGCTGGGCTCAGCTCGGCTCGGCTCAGCTCGGCGGGGCTCAGCTCGGCTCGGCTCAGCTCGGCGGGGCTCAGCTCGGCGGGGCTCAGCTCGGCTGGGCTCAGCTCGGCTCGGCTCAGCTCGGCGGGGCTCAGCTCGGCTCGGCTCAGCTCGGCTGGGCTCAGCTCGGCTCGGCTCAGCTCGGCTCGGCTCAGCTCGGCTGGGCTCAGCTCGGCTGGGCTCAGCTCGGCGGGGCTCAGCTCGGCTCGGCTCAGCTCGGCTCGGCTCAGCTCGGCTGGGCTCAGCCCACGGCGCCGCCCCCCGGGTCTGGCGGGGAGCGGGGGCGCGGCCAGCGCGGGGCGGGGGGGGTGTGTGTGTCCCTGCCCCCCGCTTTTAGGAAGGGGGATGGAGGGGGAAGGGAGGGGCCCATAGGGGGGGGGTCCGGGGGGTGTCTTGGTTTGGAAGGAGGAAGAGGAGGGAGGGGAGGGAGGGGGGGAAGAGAGGCAGGAGCTGCCTCATCCCCCATAACGCGACACCCCACGGGGCTGCGTCACCCCCCACCCAGGCAAACTCCAGCCCGAGGACCCCCCCTCTGTGCCCCCCAAAGGCAGCTTCACACCCCCCTCCCCCCCAAGGGGAAACGCGGCTGCGCGGGGGGGGAACCTTATACCCACGTACCTCAACACTGGGGTGCGCTGGCGGGGGGGGGCGGCTTTTGGGGGTGCTGGGGCCACCAGTGGCCTCGAACTTGGGGGTAGGGGACACAAGCGTCGGCAGGCGGTGCCGTTTAGTTCATAATTAGCCACTTAATTAAGGTGCCAGGACTGATGTGTGAAGAAATGCGCCCCCTCCAGTGAGCCCCCTGTTATGGGGGGGGGGTCGTTATGGGGGGTCGCGGTGGGGGAGTCATTATGGGGTCACTAATGATCTGATTGGAATAGGGCAAAGGTGGGGGTGATGGTGGGGTGGGGGGAAAAAGGGGGGTCAGGAGTGTCCCCCGGGGCAGCCTGGGGAAGGGAAGGGGCAGTGGGGGAGGATGGGGGGGCACACATCTGCGTGCACATCTGGGGTGCGATGGGCAGGGTGGGCAGGAGGAGGGGCCTCACATCTGGAGGCAGAGTGAAACGGGCCCAAGCGCCTTTGCACATCTGGAAGAGGGGTGTGAATGCGCCCCAAAGAGGGGGTGTCACATCTGGATGGCTCTGGGGGTACAGCTGAGGGGGGTGCGCACGCACATCTGGGACACCAAGGGTCTCCGGGGTGTTCACATCTGGGAGGGTTGGGGGTTACATGTGTGTTGGAGTGAACATCTGGAGGTCTCAGGCCACAGCTGGATGTTCCCCGGGGCACACATCTGGCAGAGGAGCCGGGTGAACCCCCAAAGGGCACGGGGACGCCCAAACACATCTGGAATGCCGGGTGGTTTGTGGCTGCGCACATCTGGAGCAGCGAGCGGCAGGGAAGGGGACACGCACATCTGAGTGCACATCTGGCGAGCTCGCCCGGGCACTCTCTCCCCCACCCAGAGCTGTGCTGGGGCACATCTGGCCTCCCACACACATCTGGCCTCCCGCGCACATCTGGCCTCCCACACACATCTGGCCTCCCACGCACATCTGGCCTGGCTCAGCCTCCCCAGCACCCTCCGGATCCCACCAAAACCCGCGGGATCCCGGCGCAGGCGAAGCCGCTGCCGGGGCGTGCAGGGGGCGATACATTATTTATCCAGCCCTCTTGTAGCCAGGCATGGAGAAAGTAAATAAATATTCATTTCGTCAGACCACAAAGCTTTTCCGTTTCTCCTGCCGGGGATGTGGCAGCCCGAGGATTTCCCAGTAGGATGAGAAAGAAAAAAAAAAAAAAAAAAAAAAAGGAAAAATAATTTAACCGTAGAACAGGTTCATTCAACTATTATTCAAATAATTTTCCAGGATGGGAATTGAAGGTGACACTGGGATATAAAACATCAAATTTTCCCCCCTCTGCCCCCCCCCCCTTTCTTTTTGGGACTCCCTGAAAAGCCAAATCACGGGATGGGGCAACTCCACCACGGGAAGCAGGGATGGAAAGGGATGTTAATCCCCAGAAAGCTTTTGGGCCTCTTTTCATGGAGTGCTTGGAAAAGAGAGAAGAGTTTTTAATGGGAATCCTGAAATTTTGGGGCAGCTCCAGAGATTAGAGCACCTCTGTGTTAATCCCACCAGGAGGCCTGAGGCTGCGGGGATGGGCTCCTGGGGCTGGCACACGCGTGTCTGTCGCCGCTACCTCCTCCGGGGTGGCTTGGGATGGGAAAAGGAGACAAAGGAGCCGCCTCATCCCCATGGATAATCCGCCCCCCCCCAGATTCATCCCTGTTAATCAGCTGGGCAAACAGGGAGCGCGGGGGCATCGCCTCCTTGTTAGCAGATTTATTACCGCTGCCGGGGAGTTTAATTGCCCTTTTATTCAGCGATTAGCTGCTGTTTGCACAGGCTTTGCTCAAACCTCTTGCTGCCACGGCCTAAAGTCATGTCCCGAAATTTTTTTGGATGGGGGGAGGCTTCCCCCACACTTCATTATCCTCGATATTCCCCCTTATTTTCACTGCTTCCTTATTCCTTGTTTTTCCCAACCCCTCCACAGCATCACTGGGCGCATCGGGGTGGGGAAACTGAGGCAGGAAGGAGCTGGCGGTAATGACGAGCGACAAGATATTTGTATGCCCCCCCCACCCCGCGCCGATGCCGGGGGGGTAAATCCCTCGTAGCTCCTTTATTAACATACCCCCCGGGAGCCCCCCACCCTGAGCTGGGCAGTTTGCCGGAAAATGTGGCTTTTTGAATATTTATAGAGGTTGTGGCAGGCACGGCGTGGGGGGGGGCAGCAGAGAGAGGCTGCCCCTGGGGGGTCAGTGTGGAGAGGAGCGGTGGTGGGGTGCTGGAGGGGGGCAGGGGGTGCTGGGGTGGATGAATGGTTTAGGGGGTGACACTGGGATCTTTAGGGGACAAAACTGGGATGCTGTAGAGGATAATACTGGGACGATTTAGGGGATGACAGTGAGATGCTTTACGGGATGACAGTAAGATCCTGTAGGGGATGATACTGGGATGTTTTTCGGGAACATACTGGGATCTTTAGGGGACAACACTGGGATGTTGTAGAGGATGATTCTGGGATGCTGCAGGGATGGCACAGGGGTGCTTTAGGGGGTGACAATGAAATGCTTTACAGGATGACAATAAGATGCTAATCTAGGGGCTGATGCTGGGATTCTTTAGGGGATGATACTGGGATGTTTTTCCGGGACATACTGGGATCTTTAGGGGACAACACTGGGATGCTTTAGGGGATGATGCTGGGATGCTTATGGGGATACTGGGCTACTTTAGAGAATGATGCTGGGGTGCTGTAGGGGATGGTTCTGGGGTGCTGTAGGGGATGATGGCAGGATGCTGTAGGAGACAATGCCAAGATGCTTTAGGGAATGATGCTGGGAAGTTTTAGGGGACTGTAGTGCGATGCTTTAGGGGATTTCACTGCAATGCTTTAAGGCATGATGCCAGGATGCACCAAGGGATAATGCTGGGATGTTTTTAGGGAGAGTACTGGGTTATTTTAAGGGATGACATTGGGATGCTATAGGAGGTGGTGCTGGGATGCTTGAGGGGATGATGCCAAGATGTTTTAGGAGATGGTGCTGGGATGCTTTAGGGAAATGTGCTGGGATGTTTCCTGGGAGCATACTGGGATCTGTAGGGGATGACACTGGGATGCTGTAGGGGATGATGCTGGGGTGCTGTGAGGGAAGATCCGGCATGTTTTAGGGAAGGGTACCGGAATGCTTTAGGAGATGCTGGTGGGATGATTTAGGGAATGACCCTGGGATGCTGTAGGGGATGATGCCAGGATGTTTTGGTGCCGGGATGCACTAAGATAACACTGAGGTGTTTTAGGGGACACTGACACGCCTTAGGGGATGGTGCAGGGATGGTTTGGGGGATGACGCCAGGATGCACTAAGGGAGAACACGGCACTGCTTTAGGGGATGACACTGGCATGCTTTAGGGGATGGTGCCGGGATGCTTTAGGTGAGCAGATTGAGATGCTTGAGGGGATGACCCGGCGATGCTCTGCGGGACGCTGTGTCAGGCTGTCTTTCCTCCACGCCTGGCAGACGCAGGAGGCTGGTGGGTTGAGGTCTCCTCGCGGGGTGTCCCAGCCCGCCTCATTACCGCCGTCTTTGGGAAGCTGGAGCCCATGTGTTCTCGAGACGAGCAACTCGGGGTATATTAACATCCCATTTCCACCTCTTTAATATAGAGTTTGTCGAGATCATTTATCAGCCAAGCCTCCCTTCAGGGCCGGGGGAAGCCGGGCAGAGCTCGGCAGCTGGGTCACGGCAAGAGGCGAGGGAAGCTTGTCCCCGAAGGAAGCCAACTCCGGGTTTAACAGGTAGTGGCTCATGTGCGAATTGCTAGTTTGGGACCGGCACATCATTGGGAAAGGCTCTATCAAAGCTGGGCTTAATTGGGTGGAAGGCTTGTTTGCATGGCCGCTAATGGGGGATCAGAGGGCCGGGGACCCAGCGCTGACGGCCCTACAAAAGCAAGCAATTACTTGCTTGTCTGCATTATGTATTAACCCATCTGGGGCCGGGATATTGGCTTTGAAAGGGAAACAAAGGCGGAGGCGTGACGATATTCCCCACGCCGAATTAGCCCGCCTGGGTCCTCTTTGTGCAGCAGGCAGGGCAGCTGGATACGGGCCGCAGCCCCTAAGGATGCTGATGGGTACCAGGGTGCGGCAGCAGGGTGCTGCCTCGCTCAGCATCCCTGTGTCCTCCTAAAAACTGCATTGAGCAGCTTTTCTCGCCTTTTCCCCATCACCACAGTTTCCTGCCCATGGCCACATCTTGGGGTAATTAGATCTTTGGCTTTAATTAGCCACCGTTGCCATTAATAAGTTTATGCATCTTTTTGGCAGCTTATTTTGGCAATGGGAGATTAATTATGAACGGGTCAGTAAATTGCAGTAAACACTAGCCTATATCTAATGGCTCATCCGCTTGGCTTTTTAGCTAATTGTTAATTATCTTCATTGAATTGGAAGGTTGGCTGGAGCAAGGCAGTGGGGGAGCATCGGGGAGCAGGGGGGTGTTTCCCCACCTCTGCCTCAAGTTGCTTCCCGGGGAGCTGAGGACGGCCACAATTCATCGCATGGGTGAGGTCTGACTGAGAACAGCCACAACTCATTGCACAGGGTGATCCCGGCTGACAACAGCTGCAACTCGTTGCACAGGTGAAGCCTGGCTGAGAACGTCCACAACTCATTGCACAGGGGCGATCTCGGCTGAGAACAGCCACAATTTGTTTCACACTCGAGCCCCAGCTGAGAACAGCCACAGCTCATCGCTTGAAGCGACCCGCTGCGGGGAGGGGCTGAGAACAGGCACAAATCTCTACAGGAATGACTCTTGGAGGCAGTCGGTGGGTTGAGGGGGGACCCACGAGCTCCCCACCGCCGTGTCATTAGCAAGCGGTCAAATGGCCCTAATGGGGATGCGGGGCTGCATCGCAATCAGCTGCTCTAGAGGAATAATGAATTTTTCAATCCCTAATTAACCGTTAACCTCATTTGCATTCCTCCCCCAGCTTACAGCGAGCCCCTCTAATTGGGGCCTGATTAGCTCCCGGGCAGGGGTGTTTCCATGCGGCACAGCGCCGGTGGGCTTGGGGACAGGGGGAAGGGGCTGGTGGTCTCCCAGGTCTTGGGGACGCGGGTGCCCAGGCGTGGGGACACACTGGCAGTGGGTGCGTCCCCATGGGCTCTGGGGACACTGGCAGCGGGAATGTCCCTCTGGGGACACTCCACAGGGGTGGAAGTGGGGACACCTCTACAGCGACATGCTGCAGGGGTGGCAGGGGGTGCAACCCCTTGGGGACACGGTGGCAGCAGGGATGTCCCTTTGGGAACACACCAGCGGTGGGTACCTGCCTCTGGGGACACGCCACAGGGGTGGCAGTGGGTGCATCCCCTTGGGGACAGCCTGCAGGTTTGGCAGTGGGGACATGCCATGGGGGTGGCAGGGGGACATCCCTTTGGGAACACAGTGGCAGCAGGGACATCCCTTTGGGGACATCCCAGCAGTAGGGACATCACTTTGGGGACACAGTGGCAGCAGAGACATCCTTTTGGGGATACCCTGCAGGGCTGGGAGTGAGGACATGCCACAGGGATGGCAGTGGGGACATCTCTTTGGGGACACCGAGGGTTGGCGGTGGGGACATGCCATGGGGGTGGCAGAAGGGATGCCCCTTTGGGGACATGCCAGCAGTGGGGACATCCCTGTGGGGACATGCCACGGGGGTGGCAGTGAGGACATCTCTTTGGGGACACCCTGCAGGGCTGGCAGCAGGGATATCTCTTTGGGGACACGCCAGCAGTGTGGACATTCCTTTGGGGACACGGTGGCAGCAGAGACATCCTTTTGGGGATACCCTGCAGGGCTGGAAGTGGGGACATCTCTTTGGGGACACCCAGGGCTGGCAGTGAGGACACGCCATGGGGGTGGCAGAAGGGACGTCCCTTTGGGAACATGCCAGCAGTGGGGACATCCCTTTGGGGACACAGTGGCAGCAGAGACATCCTTTTGGGGACACCCTGCAGGGCTGGAAGTGGGGACATGCCACGGGGGTGGCAGTGGGGACATCTCTTTGGGGACACGGTGGCAGTAGGGACGTCCCTTTGGGGACACCCAGGGCTGGCACTGGGGACATTCCCCTGGGGACAGGCAGCCGGTGACAAAGAGCCTGCCATCCCCGCGGCCCCCACCCGGTGAGGGGGGCGGTTAATGTCCCCGTCCACCCCTACCCCCCCGCCCGCAGCCTCTCACCGCCGCCAGCGCCTAATCCCCGTAATTAGAAGGGGATAATTACGGCCCCTGATTGCTCCCGAGCCGCTCTCCTGCCAGATGTGCTGCAGCAGGCAGGAGCAGGCAGGAGCAGGCAGCTCCCCCTAATCCTGCCCTTTCTCCACCCCCCACCCCCCCACCCCCTTCCATTTGTTTAACCAACACGGCTCTAATTAAAGCGTTTAATTAACGAGCCCGGGCGGGCGACGCCAGTCCGGTGGGGGAACCCCCCAAAGCCATCCCCCTTGGATGGGGGGTGGCAGGAGGATTTGGGGGGGCATCCACCGAGGCCAAATCTCATCGAGCCTCGTTAGTCTTTGGCTTAACGAAGAGTTTGGGGCCCAGCTGGGGTGCTGGGCCCCCCCGCCGGCGGAGCGGGGCCAGCCCCCTGCCCCCCTTCATTAGCTGCCCCCCCCGAGCTCATCAATCAAGGGGCCCCCTCTGGTCCCAACCCCGTTAATTAGGAGCTCGGCGGGCGAGGGGCTGCAGCGCACATGCCGGGGGGGGGGGGGGGGCGCCTTTGTGCGGCACCGGGGTCGGGGGGCAGCAACCAGCCCCCTCCGGCCTGCGGGGACAGAGGGGAAAAGGGGGGCTCTGGTCCCCCCCAAAACGAGGGGAGCCCTGATGTCTTGGGGCACACAGCCCCGGTATGGGGGGGTGGTCAGACCCAGTAAATGGGGGCGCTTAACCCTGGTGCCTCAGCCCCGGTACGTGGGGGGGTGCGCAGCCCCGCTGTGGGGGAGATGCAGGGACGCTCAGCCCCCCCGTTTGGGGGTGCTCAGCCCCGGGGCGCGGACACCCAGCGGTTACGGAGGGTTTGGGGGTCGCTGCCCCGTAGCGCTCCGGTGTCACGGGGTCCGTGTCCCCGGGGGTCTATGCGGACCCCGCCTGGGAGGTGTCCCGGTGCCACGCCCACTCACGTTAGCCACGCCCATCCCCGTTAGCCACGCCCACTGCCCGTGTCCTCACCCTACGAGCCAAGCCCCGGCCCCACTCCGCGCCCCGAGCCCTGGCCACGCCTCCTCCCGCTAAGCCCCGCCCCAGCCGCACAACCCCCAAATGGCCACGCCTACTTACCACTGACCACACCCTCACCCCTTTCGGCCACGCCCCCTGGAGGCAGGCCCCGCCCCTAGCATCGCTGGACACGCCTCCTTCGCGGCTAGCCACGCCCCCATCGCCGTCCCATGCACGACCACGCCCCCTTTCTTGACCGCGCCCCCGCCCGCTCGCGGCTGCGGCACGTGCTCCCTCCCCATCTCCCACCGCCCCCCGCCCCGGGCCGCCGGAAGTCCCTCCCGCCCGGCCGCTCGCGTCACTTCCGCCCGCTCGGTCCGGCATCTTCAATATGGCGGCGTCCTGCGGCTCCTCGCAGCTCCCGGCCGCCGAGCCGCCGCTGAAGATCCCCAAGATGGAGGTGCTGTCGCCGGGCTCACCGGGAGCGCTGAGCGACGGCAACCCCAGCCTCTCCGACCCCTCCACCCCCAGCGGCGCCTCCCCCCTCGGTCCGGGGCCGGGGCCGGCGGCCGGCGGGGCCGGGCTGGGGGGCGGCGGCGGCGGCGGGGCGGGGGGCCGCGGCGGGGCCTCGCCCTCCGTCTCCTTCTCACCGGGCGGCGCTGCCGCCGCCGCCGCTGCTGCCGCTTGCCGCGGGATGTCCTGGACGCCGGCGGAGACCAACGCGCTGATCGCCGTCTGGGGCAACGAGCGGCTGGTGGAAGCGCGGTACCAGCAGCTGGAGGGCGCCGGCACCGTTTTCGGCAGCAAGGCCCCCGGGCCCGCCATGTACGAGCGCGTCTCCCGCGCCCTGGCCGAGCTGGGCTACGAGCGCACACCCTCGCAGTGCCGGGAGCGCATCAAGGTACCCCGGCGGGAGGCGGGCGGCTCGTCCCCGGGGAGGTGACAGGAGAGGGGGGAAGGGGCGGCCCGGGTGTTCCCGGGCTCATCTCCTGGGGCACCTTTTGGCCTTGGGAGTGGGGGCAGCCCTCCCGGGGGATCGCCCTTCAGGGTCCCCCCATGCGAGCCCATTTTCTGGAGCCTTTTTTGGCCGTGGGGGTGGGGTCGCTGTGGTCCCAGGGCTCAGCCCAGCCTGTGGCCTCGGGTGTGGGGGCACTGCGTCCCCTGAGCTCAATCTCTCCAGGATCTTCCCTGAAGCATCCTTTGAGCCTGGTTGCGAGCATCCCCTGGGCTCAGCCCATCTTTTGACCCTGGATTTGGGGGTATCGTGTGCCCTGGCCTCATCTGATCAGGGTCTCCCCCAGCAGACAGTTTTCTGGAGCATCTTCAGGCCCTGTCTGTGGGCATCCTCTGTGCTCAGACCCATCCTTTGGTCCTGAGTGTGGGGGCACTGCAGCCCCTGGGATCACTCCATCAGGGTCTCCCTGTGCAGACAGTTTTCCAGAGCATCCCTTAGTCCTGGGTGTGAAGCACCTCATCCCCTGGGATCAACCCGTCAGGGTTTCCCCATGCAGACAGTTTTCTGGAGCGTCCTTTGGCCCTGGCTGTGGGTGTCCTCTGGGTGTGAGGCACTCTATCGTCTGGGCTCAGGTGCCTGGCTCCCAGCAGCACCCAGTTGGCATCTCCTGGACCGGGGCAGGCTGGGTGCCACGTCCTGTGGGTTCAACCCTCACACCTGCAGCCTCCAGAAGTGTCTTTCGCACCCAGGCACTGCATCCTTTGGGTTCAGCCACTCGGTTCCCCCATGTGAGTGGGCTGTGGCAGCACTCTCCAGCCCTGAGAGTGGGGCATATGCTGTCCCAGCTGTTCGAGTCCCCTCACATGGATCACTTCCGCTGGGATTTTGGGGCACCACATCCCCTGAGTTGCCTTCTTTGGCCTTAAGTGTGGTGGGCACTGTGGCCCTGGGTGGGTTGACTCAGTCCCTTCCATGTCCACCAGCCTCTTCTGTCTATGAAAGGGTGGCACTAGCCACTCCTTGAAGCCCCCATGGGAAAAGGGGGCTTCCAGTTGCTCCAGTAACAAGTGTGGCTCAGGCTCTGGTTGCCCTCTTACACTTGGGGCTCCCTCTTTTGCTTTGCAGTTGCTTTACAGGGTACAGTGTCTTCCCTTGGCTCGCACCGGAGCATGTTGCAGTCTCAGAAACCTCTTTAAGAATTGAGCCCTGTTAAACAGCCCGATGGGCTGCATTTCCTCTGGCGGCAGGTTTTAAAGAGGGATCTTTCCACTTGCATCATTCCCTGAGGAAAAGGGAGAGGCTGGGTTTGGTGTCCAGCTTGGGAGCAGCAACTCCATATGTCCCGCTGTTATGAAAAGGGATATTTGGAGAGACTGTGGATGGCGTGGGAATTGCTGTGGATTTTCAGTTTATAAACATGAATGAAGCTTGCAAGGGCAATTAAATGTTCTGAGCTTCCTCCAGCTTTTTTCCCCTTTTGTGACCCATTAGACTGCCCATGCAGCCGCTTAAAATGCCGACTGATTTTTAAAAAAATAACATCTTGTTATTGCTAAAGATCAGTGAGGCTGTTTGCTTCTCTTCTGTTAAATACAGCTGTGCCAGCACAGTCAGGCTGGGAATCTCCAGGTATATACACCCAGGCTGCCTTTGATTTGCAAAATATATTAAATAAGGGGTTCTGCAGTATGGAGGATGCTCAGGAATAAGTAAGAGACTCACCTTTCAATCCCTGTTAATTAGAACAGTCTCTGTCCCTGAAGGTAGCTGGCCAAAATGAAGCAACCCCCCTTCCTATAGCTGTTTTAGTTTCTTAATGTATTTTCCTCTTGTCATCTTGGTGCTTCTGTGTGTTTGCTGCTCAGGGGTTTATTTCCCTTGAACACATCCAAATATTTTTTGAGAGGGACGTTGCTGCACGGCGAAACCTCTTCCAGACCCTTGTTTTCTCAGTGGTTTTCAAGGTGCTTCTTGTTTAAATCACTTCTTACGTGAAACTTTGGGCTTTGCCAGTGGCTGATGCACGCTGGAGAAGTTTGGTTTTGTCCGTAAGACTCTGATGGTTTTGGGTTGTGGGGGGTGTTTATGCAGCAGCTGTATAGGACTGCTACCCCAATTTTGGCTGCAGGCTCTGCGACTTACGCTTTTGAGGAGGCTAAGCGTGGTTGTGAGGAGAAGTCTCCCTAGTAAAGCAGCCCAAAACTGGCTGTTCAGGTTCAGACAATGCTTTTGTACGGAGCTGGTCGTGGGTTGTGGCTGCTTTGGGGCCAGAGCAAGCATTTTGGTGACTGCTGCAAGATCCCATCTTCCCAGGAGTTGAGGAGCTTTTTGCAGAGGAGGACTTCTCCCCCTTTCCTTTAAGAAGTGGTGCTTGAACACATCTTTGCCCATGAAATGTTCAAGCTTGAAAGAAACCGCACATCACTTACCTATCAAACAGGGAATAAAAGACCCCAAGGCTTATGTTTTTGACCTTGCAATGGCTCCAAGAGCAGCTCTTGACAGACCTGTCAGAGATTCCTGGATCAACACGGGATACGTTGGGACGGAGTCCTCTCCAATACCTGGTTGAAAGGTCTGGCTGGAGGGGAGTTGTCAGCTTTCCATCCGCGTGCTGTCCTGTGCCTGTACTCGTTTGTGGGTTGGCCTCTCCTTGGGCTGTCTGTCAGGTGAGGAACAGCTGTTCAGCGCCAGCTGTGTCTGGTGCTCATTGGTAAAGACCCTCACGGGGGGCTTTTGCATCTCAAATGTGCTACAGAACAGGGCTGGCTGCCTTGTCCTACAGCCATCGTGCTGCTGCCTGAGCTTTTGCGTGTCCTGGATCCCCACTGCGAGCGTCTTCATCAGCGCAGTCACCTGGAGGCACAAAAAGGTGTTTTTTTCCCAAAGCCTTTGGGCTTGCCGTAGGTTTTTCCCTGGAATCACTGTGAAATCAAACCTGGGGTTTCTCGTGAGAGCCAAGCGCTGACCTTGTCCTGAAGATTATTGAGATAGTTGTGGTAGCTGCTGCCAAAGCTAAAATCCCTTTTTTTTTTTTTGTGTGTGTGTAAGATTGGCTGCTTGACTCTTTAATGCTCAACCAAGAGCAAAAATCGCTTCTGGGTGTGGAGGGGTCGATGCCTGGAGGCATCTTTAAGACAGAGTAGGACCACTTGAATGAGCTGTTGGAACAAGGGGAGGTTGCAGGCACTTCGTAGTCCCCACCGTTGGCTGTCCGAGCTGAAAACAGAATCGGGGAGATGGTGGTAAAGGAGCACATAGCCTCATCGTTCCGTTTATTACCCATAACGTTCCATATTTCCATGATTTTATAGGATGCTTAATGCCCATCAAGGGACCGTGAGGATTTGCTGATGTGTTATAAATGTAAGTCGTGCTTAAAACGTAGTGGATTCAACTTATTTTATAAATGCATTTTAGATAAGAACTCGATATTGGCTTTCTTCAGGACACCTGCCTTCCCCGGACTCTGCCAAATCTTGAAGAGTGAGTTAGAAATGAGCTGGAAAGGAAAAAGTCAACTCCGAAGAAGAAAGTTTTCCAGTTGATCGCGTAGATGCATTCTCTCCTAATTCAAACAGGATGCAAAGTAAGGTCCCAGTTCAGATTTTCGTCTGTCTCTTAACATCTGCATGTGCTTTTCTGCACATAAGCAGCATTGGCCTGCAAGCTGGGAACGAGACCGCTGTTGGGTTTGAGCCACTCTGGAAGTGTCTGTTTCAAATTTAGGGATTCAGACGTAACTGTTTCAGCAGCTTTTCCTGGTTTCTTCCTTCAGAAAGAGACCTTGAAGCCGACTTTGTGGCTCTCAGGTCAGTGGACTGGTGAGTTTGGCAATTGGGAGCTGCAGGAGGGCTGAAACATCTCGATTTCTGCCAGTTGGGTTCCCAGAAAAGCTGTCTTGTGCTCTGGAGTTTTCTCATCCTGCCATGTCAAGTTGTAGCTTAATCCTTGCTTGTTTAGTAATTTATTCTGACTGTCCTTACAACACAGAGCTCTCGTTAGAGGAGTTTATTAAAGCGCACTGCTTTACATCCAGCCCTCCTCCTGTTTCCTAAGTGTGTTCATGGTCAAGGATTTAGCCTGGCTTGTGTATCCTGAAACTCCTCACCTCTCCGCAGCAGCGCGTGGAGAGCCTTTATGTTTTAAGGTTTGACCTTAGCGCTGGTGTTTTAAGGCAGATGATGGAATACTTGGCAAAACCCTGCCTAGACGTGCATGCTGATTTTGTGCCCTTCGCCTGGCGGTGGTGTTTCAGCCGGAGAGCAGGAGGTCAGCTGTTAACTCAAGCTGCTTTTAACCACAGAAAAATGAGCTGTCGCCTCATGCTGTGAAGCTGCCGTCTGAAGGCCAAAAGCCAACATATCCAGTCTGTATTCTTTGAGATCACTTTCCATCGGGTAATACGCGGGGACGTCGTCGTTTCATCCTCTTCCAGCCTTCGCACGTGGCTGCAGTGTCAGGGGGATGCTCTGGGGAAGCGCAGGTGAGCTCAGGTTTTATGGTGGCTGCTGACCAGTGCAAGTCAAGGATAATTTTCAGGCAGTAAAGTCGAGTTTTATTTTAAAGGAGTGCTCCTGAAATTGCGTGCTCTGGTCGTTTGTTCATGCTGAACCTTAGGCATTTTTTTAAGCCTGTGGAAGAATTTCTGCTTCTACTGCATGCATCGTTCTTCGTGGAAGGTGAAATCAAAGACTTGCTCTCCTGAAAGTGCTTTGCTTAGCCGAGCTGCAAGAGCGTTTCAGTGCTAGGAATTCCCTGGCTGGGGTTGCAGCTAGCGAGCTTTTCACGAGCAGAAAGAAATCACTCCTTAAAAAGTTATCGTTCAGCTGTGAGAGATGGTTAAAATGAATTCAGGGGCCTTTGTAACGTGTCATTTCTTCAGCTACCACGGAAATGCAAGATCTGCTTTTATTTTGCGAGCGAGCTGCTGAAATTTGTTTGCCCGGAGTTGGTGCCAAGCCATTTGTTCAAAGAGAAGCAGCTCCAACATCTAACTCCCAGCTGCAGGAATTCACAAACCTCACTGCCGCTCGCAAACTTGCTCCCCTGGTGTTGGATTTTCTATACGTAGCGACCTCCTCCTCACCCCAGACGGGTGACTGGAGGTTTCTGCTGAGTTGCGGTTGTCTGCGAAGTGTGGTGTTTGTTTTTCAAAGAAAAAATAAATACCTTGAAGATGCTGGTTAAACACTTGGAGAACATAAGGACAAAGGGGAAAAGTGAATGCTGCGAACCCACATGAAACGGAAAGGAATGAAAAATCACGCCTGAGTATCAGCCTTTGGTGTTCTCTTGCTTTAAGCTATATGTAAAGTGATGATGACAGGGGCTTATTTGTAATGGGGCTGTGGTTTTAGATGCTTTACGATGTAAATAATCTATTTTTAACTCTTGTGTGAAGTTGTTTTTAAGGAAGGAGAAGTTGCAGTAGCTAGACTATCTCAGAAGCGACGCTTGTCATAATCTAGTTTGACCGTGATACGGGAGATTGGATTTCGCCCAGAATTTCATCGTTGGGTCCGATAACATTAAGCAGAGTAGCTGTCTTTTAATTTGAAGATCTCAAATGATGGAGCATCAGTTTGTTTTGTAGCAATCAGCCAACTGTCCACCTTCAAAACAACTTTGCCTTCTATTTCTTTTGAATGCATTTTATCTTTGTCTTGCACTTGTTATCTCAAGCCCAGATCCTCATCCAGGTAGCTCTACCAGCTGCAGTGTTTGCAGGCAGCGTTCAAGTTACCTCCGGATCTTTCTTTGGCTTAAATCCATTCAGATGTGCTGGGTTTTCCAGGCTGGGTCACTTCTTGAATCCTTTGCAGCAACTCAGCTTCTTGCTGGGGGATCTCATGGGCCCTGGTAGGTTGGAGCAACTTTTTATTGACATTTATAAGCTGGAAGAAAGAAACTCTTTGGTAACAGATGAGGTTTATTTGGTTTTACTCCTTGAACGTATTGTGGGGCTGTAGCAGAGGGGCATCTCCGGGGGGTGAGTGTCACATAGAGCGAGACCTCTTGCAGAGCAGCTGCATCCTCTCTCTTCAGCCGGGGTGTTTGCAGAGCGGTGTTATACTGGTAGGCATCTGTCTCTGCACGTGCAGGACAAGTGTCTTTCCTGTCCAGTAGCTTCCGCAGCTGTGTTGTACATCTGAAATACTCTGGGCTGGTTGTTGTGGCATACCCAGGTCATCCACTACTTACTGCATGGGTGCAAAATGATTCCTGGGGGGAGCTGGGAGCCAGCCGGCAGATTACACTGTTGACAGAAACAGTTGATGGGCAGGAACTAATTGCAGAAGGGCCAACTTGCTAAGCTTGAACACTGAATCTTAATTTGGGAGATTTGTGAACATTAAATCTTAGTTTGGGAGCAAACAGTTTTTTCCTGTTGTACTCTTTTGCCTATGGAGGACTTGGAAAGGTGTTAAAAACCCTCCTTCTGATTTTTATCACTTGTCCTTAGCCAGCACACACAGGCAGGCAGAAATTTCCGGCATCCCCTTGACATCAGTTATTGCAGAGGCTGCTTTGATGTCAGGAAAGGGTGCCAGCAGCAATGATGCAGGAGGTGTTGGATGGTTGATTGTGGATTTTATTTATTTTAGAAGCAACTGGATGCACCTGAAATATTCACCAGAATGAAGCTGGTGTGAGAGTGTAAAGCTTTAAGCGCCTGTGTGGGAGCAGATTCGCTTTCGTTACTCTTCCCTGTTACGCTCCATCCTACTAAGTGTATAAATTTGAGGGCCAAGTAGGTGCTGCTCTCTGGACTGCTCTGGTGTCACCAGTTACCAACCCTTGACCACTGGTCCTGGTGAAAATTGAGTTAAAGCTGCCTTTGGTATTTCACTTCCAGCTTTTCCCATGGATGTAGATATTGGTCTCTGCTGGTAACATTTTCTTAACACAGCTGAAGGCCAAGTGGCACAGACCTTCCTCCAGAGACCTCAGGACCAGCAACGACACACTTCTAGGATGGTGTTACTCATGAAGTTTTTTAGCTTTCTGAACTATGCAAGAATTTTCCCTTGTGGTGCTGCCCATGTTGATGCTTTCTGCTGCTGGGCTGAAGCTTGTTTTGGAGAGGAGCCTTTTCCCTCCCACCTGTGGGAGGGTTTGTGCTGCTTTTCATCTTACAGAGGGGTGCGTGGCCTCGCTCTGCTCCTTCATTTGAGAGTGAGAACCAGCAGGGATTTGGGGCGGTGTGGTCTCTTGTGGCTTACCGGCAGCAGAGATGTGACCTCCTGAGTATGTCTCAGACCTCTTTGGTCCGAACTGCTGCAGTTTAGCTTTGTGGATGGCATAAAGATGTTTGTCCTGATCACAGCAGATATGTGAAACTTCAAGTTTCATTGTAGGAACAAGCATGTTTCCAAAGGCAAGACAATCTACTCCAGTGTGGCCTTCGTTGCTCTAAAGTAAGAAGTGATGGGTTTGAGCAGGTCACTCCAGTAGGTTGAACCCTCGCTCCAAAAAGGCCATTGAATGACTCGAGCGTGTCCAGAGAAGGGCAACGGAGCTGGGGCAGGGTCTGGAGCACAGGTCTGCTGAGGAGCGGCTGGGGGAACTGGGGGGGTTCAGTCTGGAGAAGAGGAGGCTGAGGGGAGACCTCCTGGCCCTCTGCAACTCCCTGCCAGGAGGGGGCAGAGAGGGGGGATGAGTCTCTGGAGCCAAGGAGCCAGCGCCAGGCCCCGAGGGAATGGCCTCAGGCTGCCCAGGGCAGGGTCAGGCTGGCTCTGAGGAAGGATTTCTGTGCAGAAGGGGCTGTTGGGCGTTGGAATGGGCTGCCCAGGGCAGGGGGTTTGTCCCCGGGATCCCTGGGGGGGTTGAAGAGTCGGGCTGAGCCAGCGCTGAGGGATCTGGTGGAGTTGGGAACGGTCAGGGTGAGGGTCATGGTTGGACTGGAGGATTTTCAAGGGCTTTTCCAACCCAGATGATTCTCTGATTCTATGAACCTTACTCATGTGTCTCTGCCAGCTGAGTTCTGCCTGTAGGACGCATCCATCCCATCTAAACTCTTGACAGAGCCAAAAGTGATTGGCAGTGGTGGGTATGGGCATGGCAGAGGGTTTTGCTGATCTCCCTTCTCAAGCTCTAACTAGTTACTCTTCTTTTCCTCCAGTGCTGTCTTAAACCAGAAGCTCAGTCCGTTGGGAGATGGAGGTGCCCAGCCGTCTGCCTTTCCTCAGGCAATACTGGAGAGTTTCTTCTCTCTAGGTGTCTAGCCCGATTAGCATCAAATCCCTGAGAAGGGTATGAATAATTTTATTCTCAGCTCTCTAACAGCAGCAACCGATGGAGCATCTTTGCAGGTGGCTATTTTGAGATGTGAGGTGCAGGGAAGTTCAGCTCTCGGCACCGCGTATCACTGCACAGCTTCCTCACTCGGCTGGGCTGCGGCTTGTTATATCCTGGGTTTGTTCCCTCTTGGCTGCTGGCAAAGTCCTGTCTCATCTAGGTTGACCTCTGCAATTGGCTGTAGTGTTTCTGTAGATAACTTCTGTCCGGGCAAGAGCTTTTTTTTTAATATAATTAATTGTGATTTAGAAATGGGCAGTGGTGGTGTTACCGTAAAAGCCGGTGCAGGAACTCTCTAAGACCCATTTTGGAGTTTTAGAAAGCAGGTGTTCTTTACTGCAGCACTGGGTGCACACATTTTGGCTTACAGTAGAAAATCCACTGTGGTTTTTTGTTAAGTTCTAGCTCTGGCTAACTAACCCAACCTAAAAACACGTGCATTGCCTTGCCTGACATCCCTTCTCTGTGTCTTCTAGGGTGACTCTGCTTCTTCAGGTCATTGTCCAAAGAGATCTCTGGTTCCTTGCTCAATCAGATGATCAACGTGTCTGTGCTCCCCTTCACCACTCATCCCCCCTTGGGACGTTCCCGTGGCTTTCCTTGTTCTGTGTTGGAGCCACATCCTTCAGAAAGTCCCTGTGCATTTGGGCCCATTGGGATACGATTGAGGCTTTGCTCTTTGGCGCAAAGTGTTATTTATTTTGACTGCTGGCGTGTCCCCGAGTGCTGCAACGTGCAGCCACCTGTGGGACTGGAACCTTTGCAGAGCCAGCGCGTGCCTGCAAAGTTTTAAGGGTGAGTTTGTGTAGGGCTGCTTGTTTTGTGGAGAGGAGTGTTATGGCCTGGTGTCTTATGTTGGAGACATGTTGAAGTCATTGGCTGCCTTTCTGCAGTGGTGTATGGCGGTCTCGAGAGTTTAAGGTGCTCTCTCTTCTCCTTTTGTTCTGGACAGACCACAGAAATAGGATTTCTTGTGGCAATATCCTATATAAGTCTTATGTTCTCCTGCCTTGCACACATCTTTTAATCTAGAAGTTCATGAGCTAGCAAGTTGAGCAGAGCTGTCAAACTGCTGTAGTCCTGTAGTTCTGTTTCCTTGTGCTCCCACCATCCAGCTCAGGAATGAACTTGAAGAAGGAAGACTTTGCCAGTCATCCCTACATATCCTACAACCACTCCAGGCTTCAAAAGCTGTTTCTTTTGTCCCCGTGTAGTTTCATCTCATGTTGTTTGTAAGTATCCTGCCACGACAAGGGAGGAACCTATTTGGTACTGCTGTTCTTAATTCAGGATGTAAAGCCAAGACTTTCTCCCATTAAGTAAAAGAGCATCTCCGGAGCTGAGCGTGGTGCTAAGTAGTGCTCTGTGCCATCGGGACCCCTTTTAGGCCAGCTGCTATCATTTAATCGACTTAAATAGATTAATGTGGACACGCCTGTAGGCAGCCTAACTGCTCTGCAGAGCCCATAGTGTCTCCCTGAGAAAGAACATGTCTCGGATCAGGGATCTGGAGTTTCTTGTGTTGGACCACCTCTGGGGTTATATATAAAAAGCTCGCTGTGGTGTGATTCTCCCTCATCTTATTTTTTTTGCTGGGAGGAGGACTGTGTCCACAGCCTTCCTCAAAGTCACTTCCTAAGGCTTTTCTGATTGATGTGCTGCAGTTTCTGTAGAGTGATTAGTTCTCCTGTGACTTCACTTGTAGAGAAGATGAGGGATCGTAAGTTAGAAATGGTGAGAAAACCCACGTTGAGCTTTTTTGACTGTCTCCCTCCTTTGGATTTCATAATTACAAATTAAGCGGGGATAATCTGTCTTCGTATTGCAGGCAGTGTTGCAGAACAATAAGCAAAGGCTCGGTCTTTTCCAGTCTGTGCACTGAACAGTTATTAGGTCTGTTTTCAGTTACTTGTCCTAAATTTACTGGTTTCTTGTCTATCTGTATCAATATATGTATGTGCACTTTAGGAACCACGGAGCAGGAGTTGAGCTGGACACCGAGAGGAGTAGAGGAGGTGCGTAAGAAAAAAAAACCTAGATCTTAAATCTTGGCGATCAAAATAACCTGCTGGGAGAAAGGTGTCTGAACCAGAGTGCTGTAAAACATCCAGGGGAGGTTTCCTGAAGTCTGAGCTATTAGTTAAGTCTTACAATGGTCTCTGAAGAAAATAATTGTGCGAGGTGCCGGCAACTGCAGAGGGAGAACCATCGCTCTGGTCCACCTCACGCCTGCCATGCAGAAGCCTGTGGGCATCCGTGCAGTGGAGCTGCCCTGTGTTACTCAGAGGTGAATGTCACTTAGAAAAGTGGTACGGTTGGAGAAACTAGGCAGTGCCTTCTGGAAGAAGAGCTAGTGGCAATCCCAGTTCTCCAGGAAACAAGACCAAGGAGCCACCAGTTGCTAGGTTATCTGCTGGCAGAAGTGGAAATAAAAGATGTCTCACGCAGGCAGGTCCAGAAGCGTGTAGGCAGTAACCTCGAAACTACTCTTAACCTGCAAGAGTAATGAGCAGCAAGAGCATTGCTCGTTTATTTTTGCCTTCTTTCCACGTGGCCCCCTTTAATTCTTGTACTAGTCTCCACTGACTTGATGCTAAATTATTTTCATGGTAAAATAAACCAGTCTGCAGCCCGAATGAAATAATTACTAGGCTACAACCCAGTGTGAGGTACTTGATAACTCCACGGGTAGGGAGGGATGTTTTGAAGCACACGCTTAAAACAGCAAGTGGCTGTTGAGTGTTCCCAAGTGGGCTTGGCCAAGAGCATTAATGTTTTTTGGTTAACTACACTGGAGATGGTTTGTTTTCATTAAAGGCTGTTAATAAATCTAAATCTAATGCTGATGGATAAGCCAGGGCAGACTTAGGAACTGGGGTTTAGGAAATAGATTTCAAAAAATCTGACTTGTGTGCAATTTTAGAAAGAGTTTGGGAGTGCAACAAGAGTTTGCCTGTATCGCTCGGTGAGACTTGAGCTGAGAGGAGAGAGAAATTGGAGTGAAAAAGCTGGGCAATGCATCCTCCAATGTGCTTTTCCTCTGAAAGGCAAGCGGGGCAAACCGGGCCATTTAAAACTGCCTCAGATGTTCCCAATGGGTTCTTGTTGCCAGATTTTAATAACCAAATTTGTCTGTACCCCCTGCCCTAAGGAACACAATTTACCTGCAATGAATATCAACAGATTTTTTTGGCTGGGTCCTTGGCTCCAGGTTGATGTAACCAGTTGTTTTTCACCCCGCTTGCAGACAGAAACTTAAAATTTGGTGGTGTCCAATTTGGTGGCAGAATCAGGAAGGGTTCCACCTTAAACTGCTGAATAATTCTGGTCTTATTGCTGCCTGTGTGTTTATATGGTGTGGGGTTTTTTTATTTTGTGTTATTTTTGTGTGTGTGTGTGTTGGTTGGGGGTTTTTTTTTTTTGAAACAGCAGGGTAAAACTGACTTGCTGCTTAGCAGTTTTGTTTCTGCCCCCAGGGCTTTGAATATCGCAAGGAAAGGGGTTAGAAATGTACTCCTTTCCTGCTGATGCTGTTAAACCAGTTATATGAGGAACATTAGGTAGGTTCGAGCTTTCTGGAGATGTAAAGGCGCCTTTTGGAGGGGAAAAAAGAGCGGTTTTTGCAGTGATGTGTGCTTGAAAGTCCATTACGCTCTTTTTCCAGGAAGCAAGGCAACAGGACTAGCTCTTTCCAAATTAATGTCTCGTTTGAACTCCAGAGGTGGCTTTGCCATTCAAGCTAGAACCTGGGCAATCTAACCAGTACAATATGAAAAAAAAAAAAATTTTCTAGCACTCTACCAATCTGAAAACCATCAAGATCCAGCAAACCTGGAGCACATCATTATCTTTCAAAAATAGAGTGGTGGTAGAATTAAAGCCACATTGAGGGATGCACATAAAGATTTTTTTTGTAATTTAACACCCCCAAATAGTTGCATGGTGCTCAGTTAGGGGAGGAACGTGGAAATCGTAGGCTTTGCCTTGCTGTCACGCAGCCATCCGCCATCCGTGCGGGATGCTACAGGGATCACCCAAAGTAGACGAGGTTTTTGCATCTGTCTGTATGGGAGGTTTTGGCCTCAGCACTGTTTTTAAAGGTTAATTAGACAGAGCCATCTTAGTATTGTTTCTTACTTAATGCTTGATATCAAAGTCTGGGAATTTGGAGCATTATTGATTTGACCTCTTTTAAATTTCAGCAGCTTCACAAGAGACAGAGTGAGTTAGTAAGGAATGCAAAATATGTAAGTAATATATATTTTCCTAGCTGAATAGCTTAGGCATATACATTTTGTACCTTGTGTCTTCTTACCAGAGTAAGGAAGGTTCGACCATCTTTGCTTTGGGGGACTCTTCTTTCTCTTTTCCTTTCTCTCTCCTCCCCGCTTCAGCTTCTCCAAGCTGTGGGCACAACACCAGCTCTGCTTTCTCCTCCTCGTAGTAGGTGTGCATTTTTCTTGGCTGGTTGGTATCTCTGACTGGGGGTCTCTTGGCATTTTTATTTTTTTTTCCCTACGTTACATAACAGATCTGGGGATTTTTTTGAAGTGGGGAAGAGAATAAATTGCCCAAGTTAAATCTCATGAACCTGTAGCTGCTACGCAGCTTTGTCCTGTGTCGTAGATTGCTGCATAAATTGCTGCAGTGGGAACGTCGGATACGTATGATGCTTCCTGGCGGGCGTAGATTGATTTGGGAACACTGCATTTAGCTGGTGACCGTGGGGCAAATACTGATCAGCAGAAGTAAAAAAACCCAGAAAAACCTTTAAACTCTGTCTAGCAGCCGTGTAATGTCTGCAAGTGCATGTGTGCTCTTCCAGCCTGTTGCCACGTGATGAACGTGCTTTTCTCTTGTCTTAGACCCTCCGCAGGTGCTATAGCCGCGTGAAGGAGCACGGCGTTGGAAAGAGGAAAAGCAGCTACACGTTTGAACAGCTGGAGCAGGTTTTTGGGCAGGGAGGATGGGACTCCCAGCCCTGCCAGCCTGTCCTCATCAACAGCAGTGGCTTGTACCAGGAGCTGGAGTCGGATGGCAGCACCATGGAGGAGTATTCACAGGAGGACTGGGGAAACCACAGTCAGGATCTTCATTGCTACCAGACTGGTGAACAGGAATTGGGTAAGAAATCCCGTTTTGGTGCATCTTAATACAAGAAAGATCTCGAGGGGCTGGAGCGAGGGCAGAGGAGGGCAACGAGGCTGGGGAAGGGCTGGAGAATCAATCCTGTGAGGAGGCAGGGCAGGAGCTGGGAGTGTTCAGTGTGAGGAGGAGGAGGCTGAGGGGAGCCCTCATCCCTCTCTGCAGCTCCTGACAGGACATTGCAGAGAGGCTGGGGCTGGGCTCTGCTCCCAGGGGATCAGGGACAGGACAAGAGGGAACGGCTGGAAACTGCCACAGGGGAGGGTCAGGCTGGGCAGGAGGAGAAAATGTTTCCCAGACAGAGTGGTCAGAGAGTGGAACAGGCTGCCCAGGGAGGGGGGAGTCCCCATCCCTGGGGGGGTTTCAGGGGCATTGGGATGAGCTGTGGGGGATGTGGGGTAGGGGAGAACTTTGTAGAGTGGGGCTGAGGGTTGGACTGGGTGATCCTGAGGGGCTTTTCCAACCTGAGTGACTCTGTGATTCTGTAACCTCTGTCCTCTGATTTTTACCTGTGCTCATTCCCATCTTGCACATCTTGGTACCAGCTTTCATGTGTCAGACATGATGCTCAAGATACTAAACACTTGATGTCCTTGGGGAGAAAAGGGAAAGAAATTCCCCAGTTCATTATCAAAGGCAAACCATGGTTTCTGAAATATTTTAGGATGGGGGCTTGAGTTTAAAGAGTAGAGGGAAGGAAGGGGCTGTGTGAAAGAAGGCTCCAGAAAGATGACACGTTCTCTGTCTCTGCTTCCCTTGCTCAGTTCTACTTCCCCTTGTGGTATTGGGGAGATGTTTTCCCTTTCAGTGGTACCCAGCTTTGGAGGTTCTTGGGCACTGGCTGAATCTCTGAGTTACCGTTCAAACACCATGCGCTTAAATTATGAACAGAACTTCAAATTATTACTGTGTATAAAATAAATGTTGCTCCTTCCTGTATACCCTAACTGGTTGGTTTGTTTTGAACTTGTAAATATGCTTATATCCAGATGTGTAGCCTTTTTCAAAATAAAAAAAAAAGCCAATCAAGCTCAACACTCCAGGATTGAGACCTGAACTGAACTCCTCTGCATGCTTTGCTTGCCTGAATTATTGGTGTCTCTGTATAATAGTAAATACATTAATTAATCTGGAGATTTGGTTGTTGCTCGTGGCTTATTGAACGTTGTTAAACGGAGCAGGGTACTACATACTTGATTGAAAACACACGCTGATCCGAGCAGTTTTGTGAAGAAGTGGGTTTCTTTAAGCATATTTATACCTCTTGAGCCACTGATCTTACAGGTGCGTGTTCCTCCCTTGCCTGAGCAAGGGGGTTATTTTCACAGCTGAATCTTTGTTGATCAAATTCAGCAGAGACCCAAGAAAAACTGTATTGGAAGGCAAATTGGATAAAGGCTCTTGGTGCCATGAGGGGTTTTTTTTTTCCCCCTTCCCCTCGTGATTTGTAGCATGAAACAGGGAGAGGAGAGGCAGTCGCTTATCAGTGCACAACTGTTCAGGGGACTGGTGAATTAGGATGCTTTGAAAGAGGCTTAAATCACCGTTTAGTGTTAAAATTTGCAAGCTGGCTGTTAACCACGTTCTGGTTCTCTCAGACTTCTTCCCCAGGGGATTTAAAAGTCAGAAATACGTGGGAGAGAAATGGTGGGGAAAAGACATTACAAAACGTATGTAAACGATGGCTAATTCTATCTAGTTTGACTCATTCTGGTGAGTCAAACTCTGGTCTCCTGGTTTGTCACCGTTTTCCTTCAGTCAAATCAGAGACATTTGTGTGCATTTGGGCTGACAATATTCTTAATGTTCAGAGAAGTTATGAGAAAAGCACTTAGCACACAACATCTAAATGGAATACAGATGCATTTGTTCTGGTGCTTGCTCTTCAAATGTGCCATTGAAAGCAGAATAGCCTTTTTTCTTTCTTTCTTTTTTTTTATTAAACAATGCAGTTTGCAATTAAATTGATTTGTGATTTAATAGCAGGAATTGTAGTCTTGTCCTTGAAAGGTTTTGCACTTGCAGAGATAGATTCAGATCTTAACTGACCACGTCTTCTCCAATGAAAAAAAAAAACAAACTATTCAGTTATGGAGGATTTAGGAACTGGAGCTGTCTTGTGCAGAACTCTAATGGACTGACTGGCTTAGGAAGCAACTATAAGTTTTTTAATTTCAGCCTTTAAAAAAAAAAAAAAAGGCCCCAGGAACGTTATTTAAAATATAATTATGTGTTGGAATTTTACCTTTCAGATGAAATGCCTACCACAAAAAGAACATTAAAGATAAAACAGGAATCTTCAGAAGACACGCAGTAAGTAATTTATGAATGTTTTACCCTGGAATGTATTTCCCTGGGGATGTTGTGCAGGAGGGGAGGATATTTGAAACTTCTGATTATAATTATAAATATATTGTGAAAGACTATTCATACAGTTGAATCTGCTTTACGCATTATTCCAGTTACCTCAGAACATCTGAAAAGCTTCACAACTCTGTTTCTTCTTGGCTTCATCATTCAGCAGACGAAACAAGACTTACTATATGAATGCAAGGACTTAAAATGCAGATAAAATACACATCAGATTTATTAGGGGGGGCTGTGGGCAGGCTGCAGGTGTCGTGACATGAGGCTGAGCTCTTGGATCTATTTGTAATCTGTTTTGTTTTGTTTTTCCTATCTGCCTCTTTAGATGTAAGAAAAAAAGAGAATGTAGGAGGAGTGGAGGAAAGAAGGGGGGAGAAGAGGGATGCAGCACCCCTGTAGTAGTGTGTACTGTTGGCTTGGTGTGCGTAAGGCTTGCAGGAAAAGTTCATTCATTTCCCCTCCTTGGTGGGAAGGCATGCCAAAGCTTGTGATTTTTTTTTTTTTATTATTATTTTTATAACTTTCCAGAGCTGACTTGAAACCTTTTGGATCAGTTTAATCTGACAAATACCGGAGCATATCGAATGCTTCGAGCATGTGAAGCTCCCTTGCCTCGCCAACAATAACACAGAGCATTTTGAAAAATGAAAGGAATTGTGCTGTATTTACTCAGACCAGGGCTATTTTCTTCCAACCTTTAGGGTTTTAAAACCCCAGGGTGGTTGTAGATCTGTCTGCGATGGGAGCGAGCCATCGCAAGTTGGCTTGCAGATCCTTTTTGAGGGGGTTCCACACAGGAGCTCCCCCCCCCAGCAATTTGTAGTGTCATCTGAAGTCAGTGTGGTATTTCCTATGCTGGAACACGAGCTGCTGTAGGGGAGGAAATCATCAGCACTGTATGCATTAACAGTGTCTCTGGTTAGTAATACAACAGAGGCTTTTTACTATAGCTAAATGAAAAAAAATCCTCCAACACACCCCACCCCACCCCCCACCCCAAAAAAAAAAAAATAGAAAAGGAAAAAAAGCTTTCATTGTAATGGCCTAGCTTCATCAGACTCCTCACTTAAGATGGATTTTTGTGGTACCCAAAAGTGCCTTTTTTTTCTTATTGTGAAGAAAATTCAGTTTAGCAAATCAGGGATGACCTGGAGAAAAATAACTTTTTTCAGTAGAATTGTTATTATTCTCTCTTAGAACTCTTCTGGGATAATTTTACCTTTCAAGGCGTGCTTTAGAGAGCTGCGTAGAAAAATAATCCTGAATTTTCAGAGGCAGGGGCTCGGACTGCCTGAATCTTCTCTTCTAGGTCGTCACGGTTTAAACCCGCCCGGCAGCTGCTCTCTCACCCTCCCCTGCCCCTGGGGAATGGGGGGAGAGTTGGAGGGGTAAGGGTAAGGAGACTCGTAGATTGAGATAAAAACAAGTTAATCATTGAAATAAAATTAAAATAATAATGATAATAATAGAAAATACAAATGGGTAGTGCACAGAATGTTCCTTCGGCTGGTTCCGGTCCAGTGCTCCGGCTGTGCCTCCCCCCCAGCTTCTTGTGTACCTGTACACTGGCAGGACGTGAGAAGTCCCTGATTTCTGAGCAACAGCTAAACCCATCAGTGCATTTTCAGTATTTTCATATCAAATCCCACACTGAGTCCAAAACACAGCCCTATTCTAGCGCTAAGAAGGAAGGAAAAAAAACCAAAACAAACAAAACCATTAGCTCTATCCCAGCCAAAACCAGGACACAGGTTTTGAAATGTAGATGGATTACTGGATTAGATTTGGTAGATTAGACCTTTCAGAGTTTTCTGATCTTTTTTTTTTCCCCCCCAAGTTCTGTCTAAAATGCACAGAAGTCTCTGAACTCTTGGGCGATTTGTGAAGTGTGCAGGTGATAAGCCCATTTTTTTGTGCTCAGTGGAAGCACAAAGCATCTTCGAACACAGAGATTTGCTGAAAACTTCTTTTCCCTGCTCTGAGAGCGAGGAACTTCTAAACTCTAACTTAGTAGATTAAAAGCATTTGGGAGAACGTATCTGATATGAAGATAAACTGGGTATTTATTTATCTTCAAAAAATAGTATTCCATCTATTCCTAAAAGGCTGATAAAGATGATAAATAGATGCCAAACTTTTTTACCTCTTTGGCCAGCATTTTAAAATACATATCACTTATTTCAAAGGAGGTTGAAATAAGGCCATTTCATCTGCTTGCTTGGTTGGATGAAGATTTGCAGCAGAAATAATCTCAATAAAATCCGAGGGTGTGATGGTGTGTTCTGACTCTGCTGAACCTTGCACTGCAATTTTTGAGGTGAAGAAACTATGATGCATGATGCTGGACTGTAAGCACACATGTTGCTGAAAATCTTGTCTTTGCTTCCCTCTTTCCTTCCCCTGGGATTTTTGGAAGGATTTTTTGGAGCTAAGCAGCTTGCATTAAAACAGGGGAACAGATGTGCACTGTGACATTATTTCCCTAGCAGAGAGGGTGGGAGAGTGCCACCGAGATGCTTGCTGCAGGAAACGTATCGCTGAGCTCTCCGGGTGCTGGAATTTATTCCAGCTCTTTTTTTTTTCCTGATCAAACACACACGTGTGAGGCTGCTGTTGCTATCAACTGACCACAAACCTGTGCAAAGAGGGGGAGCTCGCTTTACTCCTGCTGCCTGCGAGGGGTTCGGCCGCTCCTGCCTGCTGATCGTGCACACCAGAGGTTGTAGCTCCAAGCAAGCTGCACAGCACATTAGCACAGACCTCTCTTAGCTTCAGGTAGTAAATAACCAGCCTCCACGGACACATAAGGCAACCCAGGAAATAAGGGAAAACCTTATTTTTGGTGGTGTAGGAAGAGGGGAGCGCTAGGTAAGCTGTGTCTGGGTCTTGTGCTCTGTCAGCTGAACTTTCCTTCCCCACATCGGCTCTGCTGTTGCATCCCTTTGGCACGCTGCTGCCTCCAAATAAACTGTTTTAAAAAGTGAAATGCTACTTAAGACTCTGTTCTGCTATTTTAAATTTATTTTTGAGGAGCGGTTTTATTCGTTTTGCAAAGATGAACTAGAAAAAGCTTGGCGAGCTGGGTCTTTCACTGAAACCAGCTGTTCCAGCCTCTTTGAAGTCTGCTTTGGTTTGGAAACAGTGCCTTAAAACAAATTTGCACCATGTCTTGTCTCGCATCTTTCCTCATTTGAATTGCAAAAGCTTCCGGGGGAAAAAGAAATGCTGATGGCTGGTCTCCAGGCCTCCAGCAGGGAGGTCATGGTTTGACGATAGAGTAAAACCCAGCTCTAGGGCACCTTCTGCAGATGAAAAACGGGATTGCCTTGTGACACACAGTGCTGACAGAGGGTGAGCCCTCCCCTCGCTTAGATTTTTCTATTGAAAAATAAATAATAGTAACAATTTGTCTCTTACTGCTTATAATACCTGTGTTTGGCTGAATCATGGAGATGCTGCGTAGAGCCTGGGAAAGTGAAGCTCCACAGTGTCCTGGTGTAAGCGGGAAGAGAAGATGCTAAAACTGAAAAGCAAAGCTTTTTAAAATTTCTTTTTTTCCCCTATTGCTTCCTCTGTGCTCAAAGTGATGGATTCCCTCTGTGGAAAGCCTTTCTCTCCCATACGTGAGGTGCTGCCAGAGATCATCTGTAGTGAAATTATTCCTCTCCCCAGCAGGAGCAGTTTGAGTGACTAATTTTTTTTTTCACCAGAGCTTCAGCTCTATTTTGTGCTGAACTAAACTTAGCGAGAATATTTATAGTGTAATTAATAAAGGTGGGAGCTCTTTTTTTTTTTTTTTGGTTCTTAGCTCTGTTCCTCCACTGTTGAATGAAAATCTACCCACGCTGCTTTCTTCTGTCTCTGGTTTGGATGGGACTGCTTTCTTTAAATTGAGTTCAGCTGTCTCTCTTGAGTCGAAGGAGTGTATAACAGCAGTGAAACGCAAGCTCTGTGCTACCAACAGCCCTGCGCTTACTGTGTCCCCTTGTCTGGCTGGTGTCTTGTCCCCGGAAGGTGAACTTGCATTTCCAAAAGTCTAAAAAAAGACATTTTTCCAAGCGTAGCGATGCTGTGATGCTCAGCATCTGAAGAAGCAGCGGGGAAGCTGTAGAGAAGCTTTGAAATGGTTCAGTATTGCCTCAGTGTTTGTATGTAAATACAAATGGATTTGGGTAAATACGCATTTTTCTTGTATGGTGTTTTTCTCCTTTGCTGCTAGGGAGGGGGAAGTGTAAATAACTCCTCAGAAGTAACTTAAAATAAGAAACAGGAGTTTGTTGGTGATGCAGCAGGCGTTTTTAAAAGCCTCTGGGGTCAGACAACAACTTTTGCCAAGCAGGTCCCCTCCTTGGTGCTCTAGAAACTCGGTTACGCTCTGATTGTGGCAGAGAGGCCCGTGCTGAAGTGACTTTTAAGGTCAAACCAAGAATCTTCTGGCGTGGTTGCTGCTGCTAAAGAGAAGACGGGCAGCACGCTGGTGGATGTGTCCCTCCTGTGGCCGTGAGCAGAGAGTGATCTCAGCCGGGGGTCAGGGGGGTTTGTACACCCCGGCTGCGGTTTGCTGGGCGGGCATGTGCTGACTGCTGGGTGTCCAGCTGCTCGACACCGAGTCCAGCGCCCTCAGTCCCGGAGGCACCATGTCGCCTGAAGGACAGCCAGCACGTGGAGAACCTTCCCAAAATCACACGTGTTGTATTTACACCTCTAAAAGCCAGGGGGTTTGAGACCAGAGGCTGTGAGGTTGGACCCCTCCAGCACCACGGGAAGGGTCTGCAGCTCCCAAACCTTATTTCTTTGAACTCTTACATCAGTACGCAGGAGAAAGAGGCCACCTGATCCATGCAGGGATTTACCGGGCAGAAATGCAGCTGCTGGAGTCTTAACCCCTTGTGCGGTTTGTGGGGTGTCATATCTGCTTTTGCCTAAAAAGCTTCAGTCCCTCACCAGTCTCGTGCCCCAGCTATGGGGCAGCTGTTGGGAAAAGCTGCTTTGAGGGAGTTTAAGTGATCTCAATAAACGCAGCAAAGGAACCCACAAGAGGAGGGAAGTTTGTGCGTGCCACGGAGAAGAAAACCCCGTAGGAGAAAACTGGTGCCACCTGGTGCAGGGATTAATGACACAGTATTTTCTTCTGGTGGGATATTGGAGGAGGGAGGATCCTCTTGGGGATGTGGTGGCCCCCTGTGCAATTGCAGTTCGGCACGACAGATAAAAGAGAGTTGCGTGGAGCAAGCTTTCAAATCCGATTTGTTGGACCAAGAGAGATTTCTCTATTACCAAATGAGTATTGCATTATCTTCCTACAGCTTTGATTACAGGACAATAACTCCTAAAATTAGTAGTTCTCCCTACTAGCTAATTACACCCTAAGTGTCTCATTCATCCTGGAGGAAGCTATTCCAGCTTGCTTCAAGCGCACGCGAACGCTCGCTCCTGATGGCTTAGCAAAGCGTAAATCCCCCCGTGGAAACTCGCTTTGATGCTGCCATCGCTGCTGGGAGCGAAGAGAAATCTTGGGAAATGCAGGGAATTTTTTATTGGCAATCCAGAGGGATTTCTGTTATCCATCCCACAGCAGGTTATCGTCTCGGTTGCGTCTGAGCCATCTTCTGCTCCGCAGGGTCAGTCCCTTGAACCATGTTCCTGATCCAGCGCCGGGACCGACTTGGCCCTTGCTTTGTGGGTTTTTGTACAATTACAGCCCCGTTCACTCACATTAATTTTGGAGTAATGATGAGGTGGGAGTGTTTGGAGCGGTGGATGCAACTCTGGGTGCTGCTGGGGACAAGTGGATGTAAAGAGTAACTCAGTAACTGAGTTTGCATTTATTTAGCGGCACCAGACATGTGTTTGCTCGTGGTTTGTTTGAAGCAGTGCAGGTAGGAGCAGGACATTTCCACTGTGTGTTTTTTGGGGATTGGGAAGAGCAGAAATCTTCCTTGGAAGCTGAACTTGGGAATTTATCCGCTCTCGTTTTCTTTACTGGGTTATCTCCTGCAGAACTTCTTGCATTAAATCTTATTTCCTGCAGAGATTGTTTGCTTGAGATATTGGAAGGAGTTCGGGTTGGGTTTTTTTCTTTAGTTTTGTTGAGATTAATTAAAAAAACATCAGTGTGGTGTTATAATCCATACACTCACCTAGCAACATAGGATGTATAGAGTAATAAAATACCCACTGTCTAAAAAGCAGCTGAGAAAGCTGAAAGGGATTATTACTATTTTCCAAAGGTCGTTGTGTTGGCCGGGAGGGTTTTGCCGCTCCGGTTTACTGATGCCTTTATCCTTTTCTCCGTGTTTTTTAATCTCCAGGAAGCGCGACGTCATGCAGAATATTATGCAAATCTTGGAGTCAGTCCAGTTGAAGTGGGAGCTGTTTCAGAGCTGGACAGACTTCTCCAGGCTACATCTTTCTAACAAACTGGCCATTTTCGGCATCGGTTACAACACCCGCTGGAAGGAGGATATTCGTTACCACTACGCGGAGATCAGCTCCCAGGTACCCCTCGGCAAGCGGCTCCGGGAATATTTCAACTCGGAAAAACCAGAGGGTCGGGTTATCATGACCAGAGTGCAGAAAATGAACTGGAAAAACGTTTATTACAAATTTCTGGAGATCACCATCAGCGAAGCCAGATGCCTCGAGCTGCACATGGAGATCGACTGGATACCAATCGCTCACTCCAAGCCCACCGGAGGAAACGTTGTTCAGTATTTATTACCGGGAGGGATCCCCAAAAGCCCTGGCTTGTATGCCATCGGGTACGAAGAGTGCCACGAGAAGCCCCCCTCCCCTCTCGCCGAGCACAGGGGGCCCGATCCTGGCAATGAGACTCAAGGGGAGCTGGAGGTCCCTTCGCCACAAGCCTCCCTCCGGGTAGACATGGAATCCGCCCGGATTATCTACTGTTACCTCGGCATCGCCGAGGTCCGGACTCTCCAGCAGTGCCTGTTTTTACACTTTCAGGCAAACACCAAAACCTTCAGCAAAGATTGGGTCGGGATCAACGCCTTTTTATCTCAGAACTGCGTCGTAGAGCCTGGCGTGTCGCCCAAATCCATCTACATCAAATTTGTGGAAGTGGAGAGGGATTTTCTTTCCGCCGGCTCTTTGGTAGAGTGCCTGGAAAAAGCCATCGGATACCCCTTAAAATTTAACAACTGAGTCTCGTCCTTCATAAGGATTAGGGCTTTCTGCCCCTTTTTTCCATCTCGCTACCAGACGCTTTCGGATCCTGTCCGTTCACAGCCGGGCGAGTCGGACTTTTCCGCCTGGAAACGAGTTTTGGGGTGATAAGAAGCTTGCGGGGCGCTTCCCCCGAGCTCCCCCCAGCGAGCGAGCATGTCCCGGCTCTCTGGCCGGACAGACCGACCGGTTTTCCTACCGGAGCGGCGCGGCGAGGAGAAGCCCCCGGCCCGTGAAACGACTGTAGGTACATTCCACATCGGACAAGCGCGTACACGTGGCATTTTCATATGAAAAGCTGTTTTTTTGGTTTTTCTTTATTCCACGGTGTCTCGTTTTTACGCATCCATGTCTCTTAAGTGTTATTACGGATCTGAATAAATAAGCAATAGATAACGGCAAGTTAAACGTTGAATCACGTTAAAGGAGACTGTTTTTCAAAGCCACCCTTAGATACTATTGTATATAATTTAGAACTTCACTTTTTTCACCCATCGAGTGTTCTCCTCTCTCCAAACAGTGTTGCCTGCAAAAAGACTTTGGTTTCTGTGATGTATTCCACTTTACTAGTAGCGTTGCCATATCCGCTTTTATTTTATTTTATTTTTTAACATTAAAATAATTCCTGGCCTTTTTATTTTTATTTGTTTTATTTTTGTTGTTGGGTTGTTTGTTTGTTTGGGGTTTTTTTTGAGTTCTAGTTAGCCTCTTTGTGAGAATAACCTGGCAGCTGGGAAACTTTTTTTTTTTTTTCTGTTGAACCATGCTTATGGATACAATCAAAGCTGTGAGAATGGGGAAGGGGGGTTTGGGAGGGGGGGGACACAGGGACGGGGGGGGACACGGGGATGGGGGAGGACGCATTTAATGCCTTTTTCAGACGTGTTACTATATAAGCCCCATTATCTTGCTGGCTGGCGCTGGCAGTTTCGGTTTTTTTATTTTCTAAAGCTCATCGATCGGTGAAGTTGTGACATACAATGAATGTGTCGGTCCTAATAAAATCAAGCAAACACGTACGGGCTTCGGCAAATCTTTCTCCTCCTCGAGGGGGGAATTTTGGGGAGGATGCGGAGGTCTTCTCCTGGGATATTTCCCCCGGGGCTTTGTTCCAGGAGTCGTTATTGCGAGAGATGTTTAATTTCCTTATTTTACGGTGGGTGAGCGTTGCTGGAGCCTGTTTCCTTCCCCGTGGAGATGCCTGAAATCTTTGACAAGGTGCAACCGCTGCCCCCGTGGAGTTTAGCATCGCCTTCGACTGCGACTGAGCCCTGAGATGGAGGAGAGAGGAAGAGGAGGAGGTCACACCCCCCCTGCCCCACTCAAAATAGGGTGAATTGCTCCAAAATAGGGTGAGTTGCCCCAAAGAGGGGAAGCAGGAGGTGAGATCCTGGCAGAATTGGGCTGGGTTGATCCCTCAAAGCCTCCTCCCTCTCCAAGGCCGGATCCTGCAATCCCAGTGGCCAGGCGGGATTTATGAGGGATGGGGGGGGGGTGGGGTGGAGATGAGGCCGAGAAGGGATTAATTCCTCCTCCCCCCTCTTTTCCTCTTCCTCCTCCACCGGCAGCGTCTAATCTCTGCTCGTGCTTCGAGGTCTGACCCTGGTTGGATCAAGGACCAGGATAACCTCGGCCAAACTGGGAAGGATTTGTCCCAGCGCTCCCTAAAATCAGGGACCTTGATCTGGAGAGTCAAAAATGGCCTTTTTTGGGTATTTTTAAGGGTTTTTTTTTAAGGATTAATATCCAAAGTGCCCCAGGGGTGTCAGCAGGAGGAGGGTGAGGGATGCTGGGGGCATGTGGCTGGGGAGGGTTTAGGGGTCCCTCTGTGCCCCCTGTCCTGATCCGATATTGGGGAGGGTTTTTAAACAATCCCAAGAGTGAGATTAAGACAGAAACAAGATCAGATGCCATCCCACCTTGTGAACTTTATTGTACACACAACTGGTAATAGAGATAGGACAGAGAGAAAAAGGAAAAAATCAGATTCCCTAAGCAAGAAAACGGTAGAGATGCAGCAAGATTGATTACCACCACCACGAATCCAGCGATGTACCCTTGGCTCGGTCTTGGTGCAGGTGATGGTGCTCCAAGAGTGATGACAAGAGTGAGAGAGTCCGAGAGAGGAGTACACAGTCCTTTTATTGTCCCAGCCCCCACGATTTTTCCGAAAAGTCCACCCATTTCCACGGGGCTCATTGTAATACATGCAGCCTCAAGGTCCCCCGTGCGCACATGCTCACCATCACGGTGGTCGTGCCAGCCTGCACGTCTTCCTCACCTCAGTTTAACTTCGGGTGAATGTCGTGGTTTTGTCAAGGACTGTTCCTCTTCTCCAGAGTGTACTTCTCCATGTCGACAAGACGTTGAGGCCAGGAAGTGGTGGTGGTGCAACAGCAATGATTGAGGCATACAGTCCAACACAGTCCCTTACACCAACCTGTGCCTCAACATTGCTGTCTTTGTGGGGGTGTGAAAGATAACGGTACAGAGCGAGAGAGAGAGAGAGAGGCCAGAAGTAGCTCACAATACAGTAACAGACAAAATTTCCAGCAAATTTTCCATCAATAAACATGGCCTTAACAATATCTTTAACAAATACAAACAGCTTTAGCTAACAAACATATAACTAATAACATCTTTAACAGATATATCATGCTTAAAACTCACTTTATAGAACCAAAACCATATAAACCAATTTTAAGGCTCTGACAAATCAGCAGAAGAATGCGACAGCAGTTTACATGGTTGACATTCACAGGGACAAGAAAGAAGTATTGCAAGAGCAAGTAAGAAAATTATTATTATGGCTAAGGCTATGAAGTGAATTGAGATTATTTCCAACATATTCCCGTGATTCTTAACAAAATACCACAAAGTGTCTGAGGCCCTGGTTGTCCATGCGATCTGCTGCTCTGGTCTGCTGGGGTTGGGGTCAGCATGTGCGGTGGGAAAATCCCTTCCCACACCCCCTTTATCCTAAAGCACATGTGTCATTTGGGCCTAGAAACTTCTATCCCAGATTTAAACCAAAATAAACAAACTATACCAGTATTTGTAGCAACCTTAACAATATTCTAAACAAACATATAAAAAGGTAACAGTAACACTACCAATTCAAGTCTTTTAACCAAACATACTTAAACAAAATGCATCCCAGGCCCAGCCAAGGGATGTGCTCCTGGTCTTTGGGGACAGGGAGGGGAAGGAGGTAGTTGTTATGTGTGGTTCAGGCCTAAAAGCATCTATCCTAAATTCAGACAAAGACAAATGAAAAACACTAAAAGATATATATATGTATATATCAAGTTTTAATAATTGATACAGTGGCAGATTTTGATTGGCGAACAACACGAATCTGCTTTACACCAGCAGGTGAGGCGGTGGATATGAATTGCATGTTGGATGCAACGTGTTGGATTAGCTGGATAAAGCAAGGAATAATACAGGGCAAAAACATCAAGGCAGCAAATGTACATAACAGATAAAATCAAAGCTGTTTTACCCATGGTGCTCTGGATAACCAAGACCATAAATCACACTCCAGCCATTCCATGTTTGAACAGGGACATGGGCCAGTTTCCTCATGTCTGTGGTCAGTTGAAGGACTACTACATCGTCTATTTCCAAACAACCATTAGAGACATTTAGCTTCAGCTATTAGATAATCCAAAACCATGCGATGTTGAAGGATTGCAGTGCGCATCTGTTGAGATTGTGAGTTAAAAGGTCTATAGCATTAGCAGCTTTATTGGTAATAATTTCTAAGACTGCTTGTAGTCGAATTATACGGTTCAAATTATAAATCGGTTCTCTTGCCCCTGATACTGATTCACTGGGATTCCAAAAGGCCTTTTTGGGCTTTGGCACCTTTAGCAAATGGTCCAGCTGCAGCCTTTGGGAATTGGAAATAAATTGTGTTTTCATTTCCCAAAGGTCTGAAAAAGCTGTTTGGGCTATTGCTTGTCCGGCCGGTACAATACCAGGCACCAGTGTAGTTATTCCACTCGCAGATTTGATGGTAAAAGTAGTTTCATTTTGGCATATAAGGTTTCATTTTTGTTTGACCAAAACCTTTTAAACCTTTTGTTGCACCCGGTTCCATCAAGCCACATCCATATGTAAACACCTCTGTCTTTGTTAACCAATTTATGTGTGAGTGTCCGTTGACACCTGCTTTCCCCCACATTGACTCCTCCCTTCTGGGTGTGATTCGAGCAATATTGACCCACAGTAGAAAATTGGATTGGCCATGTTCCACTATCATCCCGGGTGGTGTTATCAGTTTCACTATATTTGCTTACAATTTGTGCTGGAGTGAGGGGTGCAGAAACCCATGGCCAGCTTGATAATCCTAGACATCCTCCACAGACCCAACAGTGACTTAGATTAAAGGTTTGGCTTACAGCTTTTGCTAACAAAACAAATTCATTATCCTCAAGGGGGTCATACGGGTTGCGGGGAGGTGGGAGAATTGGCTTCCCTTCACTCTTATAGGTAAATCCCCAAAATAATATAACAAAAATTAACATACACATCCTAACCAAATTACACTAAAATCTGTGTCTGCTTCACTTCTTCTGTGGGTGCGTCTGAGTCGCCTGTTTCCTCAAATTTGCTTCTCGGGTTAGAAAGAGGGAACAATCCATCTAGTGTGAATCTTGTGAGTTTTTCCACAGGCATCTGTGACCTTCCAGGTGTATTTATTAAGAGGTGTGTCCAACACCAGTGGCACTTTGCCCACTGTGGGGAGTTCAACCAAGACAGGTTGTCCTGGGAAATGGGATGGATTGCTGGCGTGGTCAGGACTGTGTGGGGCTGGCATGATTGCTGGAGGTTTAGGACAGAATGCTGTGATCTTTGGGCATCCATTTACCCCCCAGCGACTGTTGATGCTGGTCACTGCATCCCACACCCGCTCAGCCCATCCTGGCTTATGCGGTTTGAGGAAGTGTTTTAGTAGACCATTTGTTCTTTCCACAATTTCATTCGCTTGGGGGTAATACGGAGTATGAAACACCTACAAAATTCCTTCCTGAGCTGCCCACTCTCGGACCACTTTGGCTGTGAAATGTGAGCTGTTATCTGATTGGATCGGCTGTGGTTTGGGGACAATTCCAAACCATTCTTTCAGAGCTTTTACTGTGTTTTCTCCTGTTGCCTTAGCACATGCTTTAGCTTGCACTAGCCCAGACACTATCTCTACACCTACCAGTATATAGTACTTTCCTTCTGACTTTTGAAAGGGACCGATGCAATCGATCTGCCAGGCCTCCCATAGGCTTTTCCCTCTCTCGAATGCAGGGGATCGCCCCCAGCAGGTGTCTGTCCAGGCAGATGCGGCATTGCTCACAGGAAGATACACAAGTTTTACATTCTTCCCTGGCCACCCTCGGGCTTGTGCCTCACAATAGAGGTCCTTAACTCCTGAACGTTTCAGTTTTGTGTGTAACCATCCTAACAGACTTTCCCAATTTTCTGCTATCTGGGTGCTTTGTAGGGCAGCTAGCCGGGCTAGTTCATCCACCTCGGCGTTCCATCGGTTCACTGGGGTATCATCCTGCTGATGAGATGCTACCCATGCTACTGCAAGTTTCCCTTGTCTGGCAATGGTAAGGATATCCTACCATTTTTCCTTTTACCATACAGGTATTCTATTGACCTCCCACCCTTTTTGTTCTCAGAACGGAAGCCATTCAGCGCAACCTTTGAACACAGCAGAAGAGTCAGTATAGATATAGACAGAAGAAGCAGTCTGAGCCTTGCGTTGGAAAACGCTCCACACAGTTCTCCTACTTGTGCGCTACCTTCTCCTTCGGTAATGATCTGTTCCTTGGTGTCTACCCGAAGTGCCACAGCTTGGTATTTCCAGATTTTTCCCTCTCGCTTTGACGAGGCATCCATAAACCAGACATTTTGCAATTGTCCAGAAAATGGAGAATCTACTTGTATTACAGACCAAAGCTCGGGTGTTTCCCTACTCGGGTCTACCTCATCCTGTATATTTAACACTTCTGTGGCTCCTTCAGTTACAGAAAAGATTTCACAGTAGTGTTCTATTTGTGCATACCATTTTTGCACAGAGGCTCTCTGGGCCCCCCTGTCAGGGGGTTGAGTTCCTGCCCAAACTGCTTTGATCACTTTAAACGGGCCTCTGAGGACTATAGGTTGTTGCCGGATGGTGTGTTCGGCTTATCTCAGAGCTAGACTAACTACAAATAGACCCTTTTCCCAAGTTGTGTACCTTTTTTCAGCATCTTTAAAGCTACTAGAATAAAAACCAGTGGGCCTAACCAGCCCGTCTGAGTCCTTTTGCCACAAATGGATGCAGAGTCCAGTCTTGGCGAACTCCCATTCAATTTGAACCAGATCTGTTGGGTGAATTGGACCCAGGGCTTGATAGGCAGTCACTTCAAACACCAAGAACTGTAAAGCCTCATCATGGACCTGAGTCCGTTCCCACTGACCTCTCTTTCTCAGTAAGTCATACAAGGGCCTAGCGATAATTGAAAAGTCAGGAATGTGTTTCCTTCAAAACACAAACAACCCTGGTGCATGCTGCAAGTCTTTCTTTGACTCTGATTGAGAGAGGAGAGAGTATCCGGTGGGATACAAGTCATCCCTCCCTTCCACCAGATTCCTAAAAATTTCACCTCACTTGAAGGGATCTGTATTTTCTCAGGTGGAATTGTCAGCCCTATACTTTCTAGATGGGTGATGATGTCCTTCTGAGTTTCTCTAACTTCTCTACCTGGCTCCCTCCTATGAGTACATCATCTATATATTGATAAATCTTCACCTCTGATTTTCTGGGGATCGTTTCCAGCTCTTGCACTAGAGCATGGTGAGCTAGTGTGGGGGAGTGCTTGTATCCCTGAGGAAGTCCTGTAGAGGTGTTCTGTGTCCTTCCCAGGTGAAGGCAAAGCGATCCTGGTCCTCAGGTTGTAAAGGGACCATTAAAAACCACATATTTGACACCAATTGTTGCCATGACGGGGTGGGATTGTTCCTGAATGCTATCAGTTCAGCAGTGGTTGGTCCAGCAGCTGATAGTGGCATTGAGTCTGTTGTCAAACTCCATTTGCCGTTTGGTTTTTGGACCAGCTGTGCTGGAGAGTTGAAGGGGGGGGTGAGTGGAAACTACAACCCCTTGCTTTTTCAAATCTCCCAGAACTGGTGTAAGTTCCTCCCTCGCTCCTAGAGGCAATGGGTAGGGTTTAACGTTTGTCAGTTTGGGGGTTGGTGCCGCTTGCAATAAACACACCTCAGTGCCTGATGTTCCAGCCTGGTCTGGGAGACACCAAAAGACCACGAGTTCCCCGGGGTGTCCCGCCACTGCCTACCCTTCAGAACTTCTATGCCTGAGAGATTCATCGGGGAAGATCCTGTGGCCACCACGGTATTAACGGGGTTTTCCTCTCCTGGTAACCACAGTGTCACCAGAGTCAGAGGCACTGGCTGGGGTTTCCCATTTAGGACAATTAGTTTCTAGATGGAGCGGAGAGTCCTCATTGTTCTGCTTCGGTAATTTGTGCCCCAGCATCAGTCAGAAATGTTACCCCTGGGGGTAACAACAACCTTAATATCATAATTAATTAATAACCCCAGTAATTAATTAATCCTCGACATTTGTTGGGGTGTGGCTGGGATGGCTGGGGGGGTGGTTTGAACCCGCGGGGGGGGCACTGCTTGGGGCTGGGACACCCTCTCTGTGGGGTGGGGTGGGACGAGACCACGCCCCCTTCGTTATGCTCCGCCTCCTTTACTATGCCCCGCCCCCACCTGCGGGGCGGGGCCCCCCTTCCCGGTTCCCCCCCCGGCCCCGGCACCTGCTGCGGCGGCGGCTCCGGCCATGGTCGCGCTGCCGCGGGCCGCGCTGGCTCTGGCGGCGCTGCTGGGTGAGCCCCGGGGCACCGGGGGGGCGCGGGGTGGGGGGGGCCCGAGAGCAGCGGGCAGGGCGCTGGGGAGCGGCGGGGGCACCGGGAGGGATGCGCGGGAACGGGGGGGCACCGGGCAGGGCACGGGGGGAGCGGGGGGGCGCCCGGCAAGAGCCGGGGGAGCGTCGGGGGACAGCGGGCAGGACGGGGGATACCGGAGGGGCATTGGACAGGACTTGGGGGTACCGGGGGGGCACCGGTCAGCACTTCGGGGTACCGTGCAGGATGGGGGGGTCCCAAGGGGGGCACCCGGCAAGACGCGCGGGAGCTTTCGGGGGGCACCGAGCAGGACGGGGCGGTACCGGGAGGTCACCGGGCAGGGCTTGGAGCTGTCGGGGGGCATCCAGCAGGATGCGCGGGCGCCGGGGACCGGCGGGTAGGACCCTGGGGAGCTGTAGGGGGGCACCAGACAGGATCTAGGGATATTTTTTGGGGGGTGGGGGGGGTGTCACAGCACCCACCGGCCGCTCTCTGTGCCCCCAGCTCCCCCACTCCAGCAGGTAGGTGGGGGGTGTGGGGGCCCAATCCACACCTGTCCCCTCTTCGGGGTGCACCGAGAGGGGAAAATCTGGGTCCCCGGGGAAAAGACGCTTTGTTCCTCGGAGCTGCCGAGCCCACCAGCACCCCCAAACCAAAAGCCACTCCGGGAAGAGGAGGATGGGCACACCCCAGGGATCCCGGGGTGCTGGGGTTGATAATTCACCCCCCTGCCTGGCATCAGGCAGATAAAAAAATCAATTTTTTTTCTTTATCCCGTGATAAAAACCTGCCACCTCCCTTGTTTACTGGTGCTTTAAGGCCACCCCAGCTGGTTTTGGAGTGACGGGTCTTGACCCCTTTCCATGGGGTTTTCCCCTTCTTCCCCACCCTAATTTTCTACCCGGTTTGATTTTTTTCTGGTTTGATTTTTTTCTGGCAACGCCACAGTTGCTCCGAAGGGAAACGTCCTTTGGCGTTCCCGGCGAAGGAGAGGCCTTTGGGGAGAGGAAATGGCCCCAAAAACAATGGCAGCAGCATTTCCTCCCCGGCGGGATGCTGGGTGGGGGTCCCCGCTCCCAGAGCCACTGGGATTTTCTCCTTGAAGGTTTTTTTCCATGATAAAAATTAATTAAAGGGTGTTGGGATGAGGCACAGGGGTCACTTCGATCTTACAGCCCACCAGCATCCTCTTCCACCACATCCTGCATCCCAACGGCGTGAATTGCCACGGGCTCGTGATGGAGCCCCCTAAAAAAATTTACATCCGAGTCCTGGGATGTGACACTTTAGAGACCAAGAGTACCAAAATGCAGCAAAAAAATGGTTTTGAGCCCAAAATTCGTGGTTTGCCTTTACATTTGCTTTCAACCATCCCGTCCCCACCCTGTGGGGTCCATACGGGATCGTGACGGGGAAAAGCAAAATGAGGGGTGATGTTTGGCATTTCCACCCCCATTTCCATCCCATTTCCACCCCCCCATTTCCATCCCATTTCCATCCCATTTGCACCCCCATTCCTACCTCATTTCCATCTCCATTTCCATCCCCATTTCTGCCCCATTCCTGCCCCATTTCCACCTCAAATCTTATCCCCATCCCATCACCACCGCCTTCTCCCACATCAGGGGTTAAAGCGTGTTTCTATCTATAGCAAAGTCACGTATTATTACTATTATTTTATTTATTTTTTTTTTTTTCCCAAATTTGGTCTCTCCGGAGGATACGGCGCTTTCTGCCCCCCCACCCCAGGGTCGTGAGAAAAGCCGCTGTGGATTTTCCCAACGGACGCTGCTCCACAGCCCGGCATCTCCTATCTGCCCGTTTATAAATAGTCAAAGTTAAAAGAAGGAAAAAAAAAAAAATACCCCCCCAATATGTATATAAAAAAAAAAAAAAACGTGAGGCTGTGTCGCATGTCGCATCGCTGAGATGCTCCTTGACCTTTTTCCGAGGTTTTTTTTGAAGGATCGTTTTTCCGGCTGGATTCCCGCTGTGTATTTTAAATCCCAGGCTTGGTCTCTTGGGATTTAATTTGGGTCTGGGTTTCACATGGCTCCAGTGCCTTAATCCTATCGAGCGGGGTCATCAAACCCCAGCCGCCTCCAGCCTTTAATTCCCCATACGGTTAATAGCTTATAGGGTCAGGCGGGGGGAGGATATGCTGGGTTTTGGGGGGTTCAGGCTGTGCCTTGAGCTGGGAAGCCTCTTTTTTGGGGTGAAATGATGTGATTTTTAGATGAGGATGGGGTGTTTAGCATAGGCGCAGCGATTGAGGTTGCGGTAGGTGCGCAAGGATTTAAAGGTATTTTTTTCCATAGGGGAAAAAATGGAAAGTTATTTGGAAAGGTGGATTGAAAGGGGTTTTTTTTCCAATGGGAAAAAATCGAAAGTTATTCGGAAAGGTCAATTTAAAGGTTTTTTTTTCCATGGGGAAAAAATTGGAAAGGTATTTTTAAAAGTAAACGTAAAGGTATTTTTTCCATAGGGAAAAAATCCTGGCAGATGGGCTGGAGCAGGGGGAAAACACCCGGGCAGGTGCTTAGCTCAGGGCGGCTGGAGAAAAATCAAGGTTTTTCAGCCCAAATAGCAGCTGGGAGGTCCCGAGTTCCGCCCCCCCCCCCCCCCCCCCCCCCCCCCCGCCGATATGTGTATGAGCGCCGGAAGCGGCTTAATTTTTTCGATCTGGTTAAAGCATTAGAGGATTTGAAGCGGCGAGGTGGCTAAAGCTGGAGCCGATGCCAGAGTTCGGTCCCATGCCCGCAGCTCAAGCAGCGACACTCCCAGCCCTTTTTAGGGTCAAATTTGTCCCAGATGAGGAATTTTGGGTGAATTCTGCAAGAAAATAGAGGATTTAGGTGAGTGAGCATCCTCCAGATCCAGATCCGTCCACCCACCTCTCCCCGATGTGCTGGAGGGGGGATGATGGAGGCGTGATCTCCTGTCGCCATGGCTTTAAGGATGACAGAGCAAAGCTGCAGCATCAAAGCACTATTAACATAGTCACCATTAGGTTTCAGAGTTAACACCCCCCAGGGAGAGCATGAGGAGCCTGGCCTGCAGCGGGTGTGGGTTGGTTTGCCACAGTTGAAACACAGGGGGCTGTTTTCATGCCTCAGGGTATGACGGGAAGCCCCCGGCCGGTGCCGGAGCATCTTTTCACCCTCCTGAGCCTGGATTTCCCACAGCACCCTTTGGCCCATCACCTTTTTTGTGCCCCAGCAGTGATGCTGGTGGAGGAGCCGAGCTGAAAAACCTGGATTTTCCCAGCTTTTGGGATGCACAGAGGTTTAGAAGCTGTAGCATCATTTAATGATCGTTTGCATCATTAATGAACATTATTATGATATTATTAGTAGTACTATTGCTATTATTATTATAACTATTACCATTATTCTTATAAAAATATAATTATATTCATAATCATTATATAACGTATATTATATATTCTCTCTTTTATTATAGAAATGACAATATAATTATTATATGTCATATATTTTCTTATAGATTGTCTAAATTTAATACAATTATATTTATAATGGTGGAGGAGCCGTGCTGAAAAAACAGCTGTTGGGGATGCACGGAGGTTTAGGAGCTGTGGTGTCATTTAATAATGCCGTCTGCATAATTAATGAACTATATTATTATTATTAACATTAGCTTAATTATTCTATCATTATTATCATAATCATTATTACGATCATCACTATTATCATTATTATGATCACTATTGTCACTATCAAATCCCCATATTATTACTATTTTATGAAAATATGTTTATAATTACTATATAATATATTATCTAATATCTATTTTATTATAGAAATTACAATATCATTATTGGATACCTTATATTTTCTTACATACTATCTAAATTTAATACAGTTGCCTTCATAATGACAAATAATTCCAATATAATTACCATTATTTTTCCACTCTGTATTTTATTCCACACAATAGCTCAAAATAATTAATAATAGTACTAATACCAATTAGTTTGCCCACGATATGATTCACGGGCAGGCTCCCCGCTGCCATCTCCATCACCCAGCAGCATTTTTTTTCCCCCTTCGCCAGGACTTAAGGGTTTATGTTCTTAGCCCGGGTGAGCTATTTTTAAGCATCCTTACCAGACCGGGGCTGATTTCTCCCAGTTTTTCACCAGAGAATGGATTTATTTATTTTTTTTTTTATTTTTTTCCTTTCCTTAATTCCTGGGAAGACTTATCGGCCGGAGCAGAGTTTCCTGCCCGGAGCTGGAAGGCTCCGTCCGGAAACCGCGCCGATGCCTTGCCGGGAGGGGGGGATGAACGGATGCGGGCACGAGGCTAAGAATACCCCCCCCGAGCCTTTAGTTCCTCCTCCCACCCTGGAAAAAATCAAATTAAAACCTCTGAGTTCATAGGGAAGAGGGTGAGGCCGTTGGATCTGAATCCTTCAGAATTGGGTTTTTTTTCCCCCAAATCCCAGGTAGCAGCAAGGATTCGGGGTGATGGGGCAGCACCGTCCCTTCCCCCCTGCATCCCGATCTGGAGCGGTCCTGGGGCGCTGGCAGGACTGGGGCCAACCGGGGACACAGATCGATGGGCGGGATGCAGGGATGGAGCCACCGGGATGCAGGTCCTCGGTGGTGTTCCCCCGGGGGAAAAAAAAACAAAACAAAAACAAAAACAAAAAAAAAAAAAAAAAAAAAAACACAAACAAAAAACCAACACAACAAAACCAAACCAAACCCCGGCACAAAACCTGACCTCGCCTGAGCTGATTAATTTTCTGGCTGAGCCTTCTGGGCAAAGCTGGGGAATAATCTTCCCCCGGGAGCCAAACATCCCTCTCCAGCCCGGTACCGCCTGTATCCCGCTGCTTTCTCCCAGTGGGATTCTGCTGGGACGCCGGGGACGTGGGGATGGGATGGGGGTGTCAAGAAAGGGCACCCATGAATGATCCCAGCTGAGTGCTGGCAGCGAAAAGGGGATGCTGGGGAGGGCTCGAGAGGTGTCTGTGGGTGCTCCCCCCCCCCAGTAAATCCCAGGGAGTGGAGGATCTGGTGCAGCAGCGTGGGGGAGGGCTGGGGGTACCCCTACCCTGGGCTAAAACGGGGTGTCCAGGCACTGGAGCCCCTCAGGGAGAGGCAGTGGTTGCTGGGTTGGGGGGGATATTCAGCCGGAGGTTCTCCCAGCCCAGGCAGGGGGAAATGGGGATGGGAGGGAACGGCATTGTCCGGCATCCTCCGGAGCAGCCATAAAACCCTTCCCGTGGGGGAGAAGGAGGAAGAACGCCTCCCCGGCCCAGCCGCCCGGCGATAACCTGGGATTGTTGGGTTTCCCCTTGGGAAGAAGGAGGTTTTTCCAACAATCGGTGGGTTTTTACAGAAAAGCAGCACCTGGGGTTGAGTCACGTCCCGTTTTCTTCCCTCTCTGGCCGCGGGCAGGCGTCTCCTCGGCGGTGCTGGAGGTGCACGTGGGGACGGGGTCGGTCTTCTCCGTGGAAGGGCAGCAAGCGGTGCTGCCCGCCTGGTACACCAGCCACTCCCAGAAGAAGCCCTATGTCACCTGGCTGCTGGACAAGGAAGATGCTGGCCCCTTCCAGGTGAGCGGTGGGGAGGGGCTGCGGTGGGGGAGGGAGGGCGACGAGCCAGGAGGTGGCGGTGGCGGGGGCTGCTCGTGGTGCCCACTGTGGGGTGGTGGCTGTGATGGGGAGGTGGCCACCACGGGGGGAACCTCCTGGTACCTGCAATAGGGAGGGGGCCATGGTGGTGCGATGCTCCTGGTGCCCACCATGGGGAGGTGGCCATGATGGGGGGAAGCTCCTGGTGCCCACCATGGGGAGATGCCCTCAATGGGAAGGTGCTCATGGTGCCCATGATGGGGAGGTGCCCGCGGTGGGGGGCTGCTCATTGGTGCCCATGATGAGGCAGTGCTCATGATGGGGTGAAGCTCGTGGTGCCCACCATGGGGAGGTGCCCATGACGGGGAGATGCCCACGATGGGGTGAAGCTCATGGTGGCCACAATGGGGAAGTGCCCACGATGGGGGAAAGCTCAGGTAGCCCACCATGTGGAGACACCCACCGTGGGGAGATGCCCACAATGGGGAGGTGCCCACAGTACTTATGATGGGTCGATGCCCGTGATGGAGACATACCCATGGTGCCTGCAATGGGGAGCTGCTTGTGGTGCCCACCATGGGGCGGTGCCCACCATGGGGCGGTGCCCGTGGTGCCCATGATAAGATGAAGCTCACGGTGCCCACCATGGGGCGGTGCCCACCATGGACTCAAGCTCGTGGTGCCCATGATGTGGACGTGCCTTTGTTGGCGGGATGCTCATGATGAGGTCATGCCTGTGGTGGAGCCTGCAAGGGGGAGGTGCTTGTGGTGTCCATGATGGGGAGATGCCCAAGATGGGGAGATGGCCATGGTAGGGAGGTGCTTATGGTGTCTACGATGGGGAGATGCCTGCACTGGGGGATGAGCATGGTGCCCATGATCAGGAGATGCCCACGATGGGGAGATGCCCTCAGTAGGAGGATGCTCATGGAACCCACAACGGGGAGATGCCGCTGGTTCCCGCGCTGTGTTTGCTGGGGGCAGATGAGGATGGAGGGAGCTTCCGCAGTGACGGCCACTCCACAAAATTTAGGACACCGTCCAGAGGTGACCAAGCGGACGTTTTCCCCCATGCAGATCCTGACCTACATGGATGGGGTGATGAAGGTGGAGGAGACGGAGCTGAAGCCCCGCGTGAGCTTCCTGTACCCCATCCTCACCCACAACATCTCGCTGTTCATCAACGCCACCCGGGAGCGCGACTCGGGCCAGTACATGTGCACCGTCAATGTGGTGGACGACGCCACCAGCACGGGCAAGAACATTGGCGTCATCAACCTCACCGTGCTGGGTAAGGCTCCGCCGGTCACCCCGGCTCCTCCCACACCCCACCCCATGGTGTCCCCTCGGGACTAACGTCAGTGCCTGCAGTGCCGCCGGCCCCCCCCGCCTGCCACCTGCACGGTGACCCTGCTGTGGGAGCCAACGTCACCTTGAGCTGTGCCTCCGAGAAGGGGAAGCCCTCGCCCACCTACCAGTGGCAGCGCACGGACCCCACCCTGCAAGTCTTCTTCCCCCCTGCCCAGGGTAAGGTGGCACCAGGGTGGGGAATTGGGGAGCAGGGAGGGGGCTGGAAAATCCTGGGAGGCTCCGTCTGTGGGGCGCTTTCGGCTTCGTCCCCTTAACTCTGCCCATTCCTGTCCTTGCTGCCTGAGCAGGCAGGGGACTGTCCCCTTAACTCCACCTGCACAAGAAGGTGGGGGGGAATTGGGGGCGGGTGGCCGCCGGGCAGCACCCAAATTTCTCACCCGCAGACCGGGCCAGGGGCACCCTCAAGCTGACCAACCTCTCCCTTGACTTGTCGGGCGTCTACGTCTGCGTGGCCGAAAACCGAGTGGGTTCAGCTGAGTGCAGCATCGTCCTGGAGGTGCACTCAAGTGAGTACGTGTCCGCAGGGCTGGGGCAGGGCTGGGGAGGACACACACACGGTCCCTGTGGTGTCCCCTGGTCCCCGTGGTGTCCCCTGGGGGGATAAGGGGGGTATTGACCTTCTCCCTGCTGCCTCTCTGTCTCTCTCCGGCAGCTAGCACCAAAGCCGTCATTGCCGGTGCTGTGTTGGGTTCCCTGGGTGCCCTCGCCACCGTTGTCTTCTTTGCCCGCCATGTGGTCGGCTACCGGAGGAAAAAACGTGACAGCCAGGAAGAAGCAGCCAACGAGATCAAGTGAGGCGCCCCTCCCACAGAGGAGGTTTAAATTGTCATCAGTAGGCTTCAGGGTTAACGGGGGGAGGAGGAGGTTTCCATCTCTGGCCAGTCATCACTAGGCTTCAGAGTTAACAGATGGGGTGGGGAGGTTTCCATCTCTGGCCAGTCATCACTAGGTTTCAGAGTCAACAAGTGCATTTTCTGTCTCTGTTTTCCCCCCGTCCCCTCTTGCCCCCCTGCTTTGGGGTTGAGGAGCTCTGCAGAACCTCGGGGTCCCTGTCGCTGTTTTAGGGGGTGGGTGGGGGGCGGATGCCGGGGGTGGGCCTCGCGGGGCTTGCTGGTGCCGATCTCTCCGACGTTGTCCCCCCCTGGCAGGGAAGACGCCGTGGCCCCCAAGACTCCCTCGTGGGCCCGGAGCCCGGCTGCGGACACCATCTCCAAAACCAGCACCTTGTCCTCCATCGCCGGCCCCCGGGAGAGACCCTACGGGGCCAAACCCCCCTCCGACACCGCCTCCATCCTCACCACCACCGGCAGCTACCGGGGACCCCCCCCGCCCCGCCGAGGGGCGCACACCCCCACCCTCTCCCCCGCCCCTGCCGTTAATGGGGCCCCCCAACGCCGCCAGGACCCCCCGGGGGGGTCGTTGCCCCCTTCCAGCCTGGCACGGGCGGGCGCCGTCCCCGTCATGGTGCCGGCGCAGAGCCGAGCCGGCTCCTTGGTGTGACCCCCCCGCTAAAAAAAAAAAGGGGTGCAGGTATCCAGCACAACCTTCCCCCCCCATTTTCTGGGGGTGGTTTTTTCCCTTTTTGTTATTTTTTTCTTGTTTGTTTTTCTAAAAGACGCCTCAAGCAGCTGGACTCATCATGGGGGTTTTTTAATGGCTCCCTGGTTTTGGGGGGGCTCCCCGGGTTTGGGGGGGACCGAGTCTCCCCGTAAATATAACACCCCAAAATAGTCCCGGCCCCACCCAAGGGGGGTGTGTCCTCTTTTTTTTTTTTTTTATTTTATATATATATATATCTCAGTTGAAATGGGGGCTTTTTCGTAAAAGAGCAATAAAGCGAGGAGGGGGTTGGGGTTGGGGGGGGGCACGGGGGGGGTGGGAGGAATATGCACTTTTTTTTTAGGGGTTTTCTGATTAAAAGCTGGCCGTGCTGTCCGGCGCCGTGGGTTTGGGTGAATTTGTGGGGATTTAGGGAATTGTGGGTCCCACGTCTCTCCTGGTGATGTCACAGCGCCTGGGTAACGTCACAGCATGTGCACGATGTCACAGGGCCTGGTGTGATGTCACAGGGCCTGGCGTGACGTCACGGCGCGCCAGCCAGGCCGCAACTGTGTCGTCACACCCCAAGGCCTGTGGCCGTGACGTCACACCCTGCCGTGTGTCGCGCTGCCCGTCGGTGCTGTGCGCCTGTATGACGTCACGCCCCGGTGTGACATCACAGCGGCCATCCCGCATCCCATGGTGACGTCACGCCATGTCCCACGAGCCGCCGCCTCCTCCTCCTCCCCGTGCCACACGCGCTGCCGTGATGTCACCCGTGCCCATACGACGTCACGCGCCGGCTGGTGACGTCACGCGTGCGCGGATGACATCACACCACCACCCCCACCCCCCCGCCCTGCCCACCTCCGCCGCTGTGACCTCACCGCTCCGCCGGGTGACATCGAAAGGTGCCCAAGGACAGGCCGGGCCTCTGGCAGGGATGTTTATTGGGGAGGGGGGGGCCGGGGGGGGGGTCAGGGGGCAGCCGGGGGTGGGGGGGGCAAGGCCCGGCTGCGGGGGGGCCCCGGGAGGCGCATGCGGGGGGCAGCGGGGCGAAGCGGGGGCTCCTGGGCCTCGGCGGTCGGCGGGGGCTCGGCGGCGAGGGGGGTCCGGGGAGCACCTGGCGGCCCCTGCGAGCAAGGAGAGAGTGGTCAGCCCTGGGCCTGAGCCCTGCCTGCACCCTGCCTGCCTCCTGCCTGCACCCAGCTGCTGCAGCCTGCATCCTGCTGCTGAAACCTGTGCCCTGCCTGCACCCCGCTTCGGCACCCCGCTTCGGCACCCTGCTCCTGCACCCTGCCCACACCCTGCTCCTGCATCCTGCACCCTCTCCATGCCCTGTCCCCTCCCTGTTGGCACCCCTGCCTGCACCCTGCTCCTACAGCCTGCCTGCACCCCACTTCTGCACCCTGCCTGCACCCTGCTCCTATGGCCTGCCTGCATCCTGCCTGCACCCGGCTGCTGGAGCCTGCAGCCTGCTGCTGAAGCCTGCCCTGCCTGCACCTGGCTTTGGCACCCTGCTCCTGCCCTGATCCTATGGCCTGCCTGCACTCTGCTCCTGCCCTGCTCCTGCCCTGCTCCTGCACCCTGCCCACACCCTGCCTGCACCCTTCTTGCACCCTGCCCACACCCTGCCTGCACCCTGCCCGCACCCTGCCCGCACCCTGCCCGCACCCTGCTCCTGCATCCTGCACCCTCTCCATGTCCTGTCCCCTCCCTGTTGGCACCCCTGCCTGCACCCTGCTCACACCCTGCCTGCACCCTGCCCACGCCCTACTTGCAGCCCGCCCACCGCCTGCCTGCACCTTGCCTGCGCCCTTGGCCTGCACCCTGCCCTCCCCCAGCCCCATCCCAGCAGCCGGGGGCTGGGGGGGGACGCCCAGCCTGGCCCCCCCGGGGCAGAGGACACTGGTGGGAGTAGGTGAACCCAGCTCACCTGATGCAGACCTGCTCAGCCCACCTAGTGAGGCGGCCCTAATGAGGTGACCCTAACGAGGCGGCCCTAATGAACCTTGTGGCCCTAATGAGTTTCACAGCGCCTGCGCTTGGCAGCTGCTTCCCTGTCGCATCTCCACTGCATCCCAGTTGTATCCTCACCAAATCCCCATTACTTCCCAGTTGCTTCCTCACTGAATCCCGACTGCACCCCAGTTGTGTCCTCCCTGAATTCCCATTGCATCCCAGTTGTGTCCTCATCAAATCCCTACCACACGCCAGTGGCATCCACGCTGAATCCCCATTGCACCCCAGTTGAATCCGCACCGAATTCCCATTGTATCCCGGTTACACCCTCACCGAATCCCCATTACTTCCCAGTTGCATCCTCACTGCAGCCCCCTGGAATCACCCCCTACTCCCCCACTTCATCCTCAGTTCAGCCCCACAGCACCCCAGTTCCAACCCAGTCGCGTCGCCCCCCCCAGTCCCGCCACACCCACGTGGCTGCGCCGGCAGCGCGACCTCCCCCCCGCTCACCCCAACCCCTCCTTCCCGCCAGCCAGGGCCCCGCTCCGCTGGCCAGCGGGCACAGGGCACGGCACAGCCACCCCCCGGGCCCCGATGCCACGCGGCCTCGGCGCCGTGGGCGCTTTTTTAAATTTACCTTTTCCTGCCAGGAGACTGTGACACAGGCTTTTAAAAATAGCATGTGCTGAGGCGAGGCGTTCGGGGTGGTGTTGCTAAGGGAGAAATTAAATTCAAATCTAGGGCTTCGCCTTCCCATGCTAACTACTACGGTGCGCTCCCAAAATTAGGGCAGGCAGGGGCTGCCTGTCTCCATGCTTTCACCTCCTGGGAAGAAAAACCCCTTCTCCATCCCGAACCGCCGTGGGGAAGGATGCTCGGAGCAGTAAAATGTAAAAACGTCCCGACTTTGGGGCGGGGGGATAAGGGAGGTTTGGGGCGTACCTAGTCGCCGTTGCGGAGGTCGCCGCCGCGGGTGCTGTTGGCGCACTCGGCGTCCTTGGTTTTCCGATCGATCTCGCCCCCTTTGATCTTCTTGCGGGTCATATGGCCGCGGAAACTAGCCTGGATCTTGGCGGCCGCCGCGTTGGCGTCGGGATCGTCCAAGGGGATGTCCAGGATGTCCTCGTCCAGCTTCGTGCAGGCTCCCTCCTGCCAGTGGCAACGGGAGGGTTACGGCCAGTGACACCCCAAAAAGGCCACTCCCCCCCTTCCTCAATTTAATTTATTAAATAAGGTTCTAAATTAGCCTCTTTGGGGCCGGATCCTGCTTCCTCGAGGGTTGTGACAGAGGGAGAAGAGCATCCGTGGGTTTGAGGAGGGGGATTTTCCACACAAGCTGGCCGTGCCTCAGTTTCCCTTTCCCTGCACAGCCTGTTGCATCCTCCCGCATCCCTCCTCAGGGCTTTGGTCATAAAACATAACACATTTGGGAAAAAGTCCCCCAGCCCACCCCGTGCCGAGGATAAATCACCGCAGCCCACTCCCCTCCTGCCGCATCCCGGTTGGACCCGGCGCTGAGGTCAAGGGCGGGGGGGGGAACCAAACAGGAAAACTAAATGAGCCGGGAGTGAGGCGGCATTGGATGCTCCGGTGTCGGCAGCGGCGCGGGTGCATCCTTTGCATCACCCTGGGTGTGCGTTAAAGGACTTAAAGGAGGGCTTTTTGGGGGGGTTATTTGGAAGCTGCAGATTTAGGGGGAGGGGGACCCTGCTCGTCCCCTCAGAGCGCGCCGTGGCTCCGCAAAGTTGTTCAGGTTGTTTTACCGCTGCGAAAGGTGAGGGGAGAGAAAGAGCAGCAGCAGCTTAAGTGACAGGTCCAAGGTGGAAATGATATGTCCAGGGTGGAAATGTTATAGCCAGGGCTAGAAATCCTATAGCCGGGGGAGAAATCCTATAGCCAGGGCTGGAAATCCTATAGCCGGGGGAGAAATCCTATAGCCAAGGGGGGGAAACCTATATCCAAGAGAGAAATCCTATAGCCAGCAGAGAAATCCTATAGCCAGGGGGAGGAAACCCTATAGCTAGGAGAGAAATCCTATATTCAGGAGAGAAATCCTATATACAGGTGGGAGAACCCATATCTAGGGGAGAAAATCTATATATGGGGGGCATAGCCTATATTCAGGGGAGAAATCCTATATCCAGGGAGCAAAAATCTATATCCATGGGGAAAAACTGTGTATTTAGGGGGAGAAATCCTATATTTAGGGGGTGAAAACATGTATCCAGGGGAGAAATCTGATAGCTGAGGGGACGGAATCTATACGTAGGGGAGAAATCTGGTATGTAGGGGAGAAATCCTCTGTTCAGAGGGAGAAATCCTATATATAAGGGGAAAAATCCTATATCCAGGGGGGATAAATCCTATATCAAGGGGGGGCTTTGCCTCTCTGGATGTGTCCAGGAGGGGAGAGGGGGGCTTCTCTCTGTGCTGCCAGCTGAGCTGGAGGGGGAAAAGGGGAAAAAAAGGGGTGAAAAGAAGGGGGACAGGGGGAAAATGGGGGAAAGGGGGGGGAAAGGGAGAAAGGGGGGAAAAAGGATGCGGTTTTCTGCCGGATCAGTTCCCTGAGCTGGCTGGTGGCCGGGCAGCAAGGGGTGCTCGCCCTCAGGTGAGGATGGAGGGGTGCAGCCCCCTGCTGCCCCCCAGTTTATCCCCGTATCCACCAGCAACCTCCAATCTCACCCAGAGAGTAATTTTGGGGGAAGAAAAGCAGAATCAGAATACCCTGTCTGGTGGCTGGATTTGGGGATGGGGGGCACTTTCCTGCCCGGGATGTGGGGTGAGGTGGCTGCAGCCCCGGCGGGACGGATCCTGAACTGATGCGAAAAAGAGGGGAAGGGGGTTTGGGGGGGGGGGGGGGGAAATAAGGGCCTGGGGGTTTGCAGCAGCACTGGGTGCAGAGTTGAGCTCTTGGGTGCAGCACCCATCACAGCATCCCCCCCTCCCTGCAAACACCCTCCCCACCCCTCCGCCTCCACCACCCCAAACCCCCTCCACCGCCCCCGTACCCCGCTCCGGCAGGAGCCGACAATAAGAATAAATGATAATCATAATAAATAAAAGGCAGAAAAAAAGCGAGGCACTGGGGGAAAAGAGGGGGGACCTACGTTGCAGCAGTCCATGGCGGAGGACGGGTGGGTGGCCAGCGATGGGCGAGGGGCTCCGGCAGGGTCTCGCTTCCCCGGCAGCTCTCCCGGCGCAGGTGGCAAGTTGAGCGGAGCCGCTTGCCTACGTAATGCGCTTTCCTCCGGGCGAGCCTATCAGCCCTACACCCCTGCCAGGCTTTTTGGTGGGGGGGAGGTTGGTGTTTCTTTTTTTTTTTTTTTCCCTTTCTCTTTTTTTTTTTTTTTTTAACCTCCTCCAATTTTATTTCGCAGCCTCCAACTCCCTCCTAACGCTTAAAGGAGCCGGCAGCTCGCGTCGGAGTTTCGTGTAATATAAAATTACACGCGGAGGATGCAATCAAATATTTAACGGCGCTTTCGGGTTTCACCCGCAGTGTGGCGGGTTTAATAGAGCTGGTTTTGGGGGGCCGGGGGGGTGGGCGGTGTGTGAAGCTACAGCAAACAGGGGTGATGGGTTATTGGAGGGGGGGAGGGATGCTCGGCCCGCAGCAATGCCAGAGGGGGGATTTGCCCCCCAAGTTTCTTTGCACAGGGGACAAAACCTTCACGACCTACTTAGGGCTTGGTTCTGAAGGAGGGTGAGGATGAGGATGGTGAGGATGAGGATGGTGAGGAAGGGTGGGCATGGCAGGACACCACTTCCCACCGAGCATCCGCTGGAGCCCAGGGGTGATGTGTCCAAACGTGGGCTCCACGCAAAGGAGGGGGGCTCCTCTTTCAGGGTTTGGGGGTCCTTTCACTGCTCACCGGAGCATCCAACTCCCCCAAATTTGGGATATTTTCCAGCCAGACCTGCAAACCAGCTCTTTTTCCAGCCCTCAGTGCTACCTGCAGATCCCACTTCAGCCCTCGGACCACACTTAGGTGCTGGGGCTGGCGGGGTGAGGTAGGGAGGGACCCCAGAAAAGGGGAGACACCCCCAGGGCAATGCGGGGGGCTGCAGCCCCCTGCATCGCCCGCCTCGCTCGCCTCTAATCCGGGTTTGGGAGTTGCTAAGCAACTGCATAAGTTGCCCGTGGGCTCCGCACGCCGATGCCGGCTCCGGCCGGCCCCCGAAATGCGGCGTGGCCCCCCCCAGACAGGTACCAGCACACCCTGGCCCACCGGTGCAGTCAGGCCACGCAGGCTCTCCCCAGCTGGGCTCACTCATGGGGGTGTGCCCTGCCTGGGGACCTGGTGGCACCCACCTTCCTCTTTGCCATCACTGGCATCATCATCATCACCGTCACTGTCCCATTGACATCACCGTCCCTGTCCCTGGCACTAGCACTGTCCCCACTGCTGCCACCAGCCCTGTCGCCAGCCCTGTCCTCATCCCCGTCCCCACCCCCACCATCACCATCCCCACCATCATCTCTGTCCCCATCCCCAATGTCATCGTCCCTGTCATGATCCCCATCCCCATTCCTGTCCTCAACCCCCTCATCCTTGTCCCCATCTCCAACTTCAACCTCATCATCTCTGTCCCCATCCTTGTCCCCATCCTCAACTTCAACCCCATCCTTGTCCCCCTCCCCAACTTCATCCCCATCCGCTCTGTCCCCATCCTTGTTCCCCTGCCCGCACCACCCCCAACCTCACCCCCACCATCATTTTTGTCCCCATCCCTTTGTCCCTGTCCCCAACCCTGTTCCCATCCCCATCCCCATCTCCATCCCCGTCCCCGAGACCACTCCAGCCCCCACCCCCCAACACCTCCACCTTCCCAGGGCACCCTGCTCCCCACCCTGCCCCATCCCTACCCACACTTTCACTGACCGATGCGGGTAAGCCCCCCCAAGCCCCACACCCAGGAAGATGGGTGCTCCCGCAGCATCCCTTGATTCCCCCGCACCCGGCTCTCCCCGCCGGAGACGCTTTTCCACCACCACATCTTCCCACCAACGTGGCGGGGGGGGAAAAATAGCTCTGCTCCAGAAAACCCCCGCTCCAGCTTCCAGGCGAAGCCTCGGCCGCTCTGCTGGGATCTGTAGATGGGAAAACAATCCCTCTCCCTTTTTTTTTCTAGACCCTGCAGGTCCATCACTGCCTGCTCTGGTGAGGGAAGATGGGGTGTTTTGGGGAGAGCTGAGCGAAAAAGGGTTCTCGGAGGGACTCGTCTTTCAGGGATCTGGGAAAACTAGCCCCAAAACTAGGATGCAAAATGGTAGGAGGATCATCCCGGTACCAGTAAACCCCCCAAAATGCACAAAGATAGCGGGTTTGGGAGCAGTTTCCATGCAAGAATAGATGGCCCCCCATTTTTACCAGTGGCACACAGCCTCCCTGTCCCCAAAATCCACTCTGGCCACAGCCCCCCCAGTCCTGGCAGAGCCGCCAAGCGCCGGCGTCTCCCGCAGACTGCGGCTGCGGAGGAGGGATGCGAAATGCCAGAACATTTCTAATCATTAACGGCGGTTTTTGAGCCCGTTCCAGGCTCTGCATTTTTTCTCCCCGGGCCCCTTCATCCAAGAAAACAACCCACCCTGGGACGCAACATAATGGGGGGGGGGGAAGAAATATTGGGGTGATGATTTTCCAGGTGCTCCTGCACTTCCTAAATCAGAATCCTGATAAAATAAGTCACACTTTGGAAGCAGGGGACAGGCACCACGGCTGGTAATACCTGTTGGAAACATCCCGCCGTCGTGGTTTGAGATGGTGGCACCGAGGTGTTAAAAAATCCTTTTAAAAAAAAAGGGGGAATTTGATGCTGGAAAGGTGCCCTGGGCAGGCAGCGTTGCCAAAGCGGGAGCCGGCAGCCGGCGAGGCGGTGACGGGGGGGGGGGGAGGGGGGGGTCAAGGCGTAGCTGGTTGGCATCAGCCCCGGCGCGGGGTCCCCGCCAGCTTTTTTTCCCCATCCCTCCTTCCTGTTTTTCCAGGGAGAGCCGCCGCCGTGCCCCGTGCCGTGGGCGAGTGCCGCATGCTGCATATGGCTGGCTCCCCCCAGGAAAAAACAGGAAAAGGGGGGGGCAAAACTGGGGTGAGCATGGGTGGGGGGATCCAGTCCTCCCCCCAAAAAAAAGAGCAGCCGGTTTCGACTCAAACCCCATCACCCCTTTTTTTTTTCCAGCGCCCAGCTGGGATTTTGAAACCGCTCTAACAGGAAAACACAGATTTCATCAGCTGGGATGGGATGGGGGGGGGGGCCCACGTGCTCCCCAAAATGTCACGGACGCATCTCAGCCCTTGGGGTGGGGGGCGGGTAGAAGAGGAGCAATGTCACATCCCTCCTTCACATGGGGACACTATTAAATTTTTGACAACCTCCAGGGATGCAGGGGCCTAAATATAGAGCCTTAAAATACCATCTCGAGCTCAGCCCAGCTCCTAAACCCAGGTTTTTTTAGGGGAGAAATCTCAGGTGAGAGTCGCTAATAACGGTGGGGACCTCATTAATAAAAATTCTCATTAAAAAAGTGCCGCAGGGATGCTACAGGAGATCATCACCCGCCCCCAAGAGAAGGGCAGGAGCCTGGTAGGGAAATTAAGGGTTGGGGTTTTTTTTTTTGAGTCATTGCACCTCGATTTGGGTTCAGATGTTGCCAAATGGGGGATTTGGGGCGAGCGCTCGGGTCAGGTCTGCAGGGAGGTGTCCCTTTTAAAGAGGGTTATGGGGGCGTGCTCCCCTTTGCCCATGGGTTTGCTCCTCTCTGCTGCATTAAGGTGAGGATTTTTTGGGGAGGAATCATGGTGTGCCAACGCTGATGGGTGCTGTCAGCTACCCCTGATGCTGTTTTGGGCTCAGATAGCCCTGTTTTGGGTGTGGGTGCTGTGTCTCTTACCCTGTGTGTGGATGCAACACTGCCCACCTGCTCGCCTGACTTCTCCTCTTCGTCGTCCTTGTCCTCCTTCTCCTTGTCCTTCTCTGGCTTCTGGAGGAAAAGCAGGAAAACGTAAAATTTAGGTGGGATGGGACAAGGGCAGCAGGGCCAGGGTGGACACAGGGTTCCGAGCACCCCAAATTCTCCAGAGCGGGCCGGAGGGGTGGGCAGCCTACCTGGAAAGGGGGCTGGGTGAGAAGCTCGTCCTCCAGCCGGGCTCTCCGCACTGCCGGGTCAGCTGAGCTCTCTGGGGAGGAAGGAGGCTTGATGCCCTGTGGGATGGGCACACGGGGCAGGCCTGACACCCCGGGGATGGGCCCACAGGGCAGGACTGGTGGCACGAGGTGATGGGAGTGTCGGGAAGGCGCAAAGTCCCCCAGGATGGGCACAAAGGGGCAGGCCTGACGCCCTGGGTGATGGGCACACGGGGCAGGCGCGACGCCACGCGGGATAAGCAGGGCGTGGAGGTGCGGGGATGGGTGGTGCTGGGCAGGGCCACTCACCCTCTCTCCGCTCCAGCAGCGTTCGGAAGTGCTGAGCAGCAAAGGCCACCACGTCGGGCGGCTGTGCCCGCAGCACCTCCAGTGCCAGCCCCTCCAGCAGGGTTTGGAAGCCGGCGGGCAACCGCAGGGCGGTGCTGGAGAAAGGGATGGACATGGCCGCCTCTCCCGAGCCCCCTGCAGCGCCACAACAGGATTAAGTAGCGACCCGCACCCCGCTGTCCCGACAGGGCAGCGCCGGGACTCGAACCCGCGGATCGGAGGCCGGGGCCGGGGTGGGGGGCAGCGCCGCCGCTAGGGGGCGCTCCCCTCCCCCCGCCCGCCGCGCCTGCGCACGGCCGCTCCTGTTCTGCGCATGCGCAGCAGCGGCTGCCCGGGCGGGGCGGGTGAGTGGTCGCAGAGGGCCCCGGATCCCCCGGTCCCCCACGGGTCCCCCCACGGGTCCCCCCACGGGTCCCCCCACGGGTCCCTCTCCCGGTTCCCTCTCCCGGCTCCCCGCACCCTCCTCCTCGCGCCCCCCGGGCCCGGGCCCCTTCCCTCGCTCCGACCCGGCCAGGCCGCGCCGGCGCCTCTGGCTGTGCTGAGGACGCTGTTGCTTGGCAACGCCCCCCCCCGTATACACACGCCCGGCGCCGCGTGCCCAGGCCGCGCCCCCGCCCTCTGGCCACGCCCCAGTGGGCGGAGCCTGCCGGCGGGGGCGTGTCCCGGCGGGTCGCGGCGCCCTCACGCCCCGTTGTCGCCCCCCAGGATGGCGCCGTGGGTGCTGCTGGCGCTGGCTCCGGTGGCGGCAGGTAAAGGGGCTGCGGGCGGTGGGGGGGCTGGTCCCGCACCCCCAGCGCCGCGGGCACGCGCCGCAGCCCGGCCCGGGGGCGGGGCCCCCGCCCCCCCGAGCCCTGCTCTGGTGCCCTCGGTACCCCCAGAGCCCCGCCCCGATGTTCTTTGCACCCCCCAGCCTCACTTCGATGCCCTTGGCACCTGCCTGAGCCGCACTCTGACGCCCATGGCACCCCCGCGGTGCTGCTTTGACGCCTTTTGCACCCCCCAGCCCCTCTTGATGCCCTTGGCACCCCGAGGGCCCCGATTCGACGCCCTTTGCACTCCCAACCCCCTCTTCGACACCCTTTGACGCTCATGGCACCCCCCACTGCCCCTTCGATGCCCTTTGCACCCCCCAGCCCCTCTCCAACACCCTTGGCACCCCCAGAGCGCTGCTTTGATGCCCGTTGCACCCCCAACCCCCTCTTCGACACTCTTGGCATGACCCCTACACCCTCTGTGATGCCCTTTGCACCCCTCCCCCCATCTTTGACACCCTTGGCACCCCCAGAGCCCCACTTCAGTGCTCTCTGCACCCCCCAGCCCCTCTTCAACTCCCTTTGCACCCCCCAGCCCCTTTGCAATGCCCTTGGCACCCCCAGAGCCCTGCTTTGATGCCCTTTACACTCCCCCACTCCCTTTTTGACACCCTTGGCATCCCCCCCATCCCTTGTTTGACACCCTTTACACACCCCCAGCCCCTCTCCGACGCCCTTGGCGTGTCGCTGCCACCATGGGACGATGCTTTATGTAAGGTGGGAGTCGCATGCGGCTCCTCGGCAGCGTCTCGTGGGCTCTCCTCCCTTCCCTCCTCCCAGCTGCTTTTTATAGCCTCCAGTCTCTTCCCCGGCGTCTCGGGGTTTGTTTTTTTTTTTTTTTTCCTCCTCCGACTCATTTTTTTATGTAACTTGTCCTTCTTGGAGCCTCGTCGCATGAGACGGTGGGACTGGCGATGCGGCTGATTTCAGAGGGGCCGAGGACATCGTTTCTTTCCTCTGTTAAACCCAACCTGGGATGAGCAGTGAAGGAGATGGGGCTCCGTTAGCCCCGGTTTGATCTCTGCAACAGGGATCACCACCCACATCACCTCTCCTGCAGACATTGCCCTCACCCCCTTTCAAGCATGGTTTTATTTTCACACCCCAAAAAATGGGGCTTTTGGGGGTACCAGGGCTGAGACTTCTGCTTCCCTCCCCACTGAGAGCGTCTTTGCTGGTGCCATGTGCCTGGTGTTCCCTGTCCCACCACTCACCAAACTTTTTTTGCAAGGGAAAAATATGTCAGAAGATATTTATTAGCAAGGCTGGGCTGGCAGAAACGCTCCCATACTGTTATTAGAAAATTTTTTTACCTAAATCTTTATCCAAACTCTGCGTAAGACAAGCTTCTGTGTTTCGGGAGGTGACTTCCCTCGTAGGGTTGGGCTTTCCTGGGGACAAAATCGTGCTGCTTCCTCAGCTCCTTGGTGATTTTAACCACTTTAAGCTTGACCAGGGACTGATGGAAGCTGTAAATTAAAGTGGGATCTCTAATAATCTGCATTTAAGAGGGAGTCAGAGGCTGTGTGTGGGATTTTTCTCATCACTTTTCGCCTCTTGGAGAGGATGTTTGTGCTCTGTTGATCCTAGGGGCGATGTTTGGCTTCGCCTCCTACTACGGCGACCACATGGTGTTGCAGAAGGAGCCGGCGGGAGCCGTGGTGTGGGGCTACGGGGAGCCGGGGGCTGCCGTGACCGTGGTTCTCTCCGGAGCTGGTGGCCTCGTCATGAAGAAGATGGCGCGAGTTAAAGGTGGGTCCTGGACCCTCGCCGGTGGTTTTGGTGGCCGAGGAGCACCAGTCCGAGCCCAAATCAGACCCACTGGGTTTGTCCCATTGCTGGATGGGAGGTGGCTGCGATGGTGACGTCTCCCCTGGGGCCATGCTTTTGCCTTCTCCAGGAGATCTGTGGGGAAAGGGGGGGTCAGCTGTCCCTCTCCCCATCGGCCTTTGCTCACTTTGGTTTCCCAACAGCAGGTGCCGAGCGGGAGCCGAGCTGCCGCTGGAGTGGGTGGCACCGCGTAGGCTTTGAGCCGAATGATGAGGCTGCGGAGGGGAGAGGGGAGGGGATTCAGCTCCTCTCCCTGTCAAAACCATCTCTGGGGAAATCTCCAGAGCACTCCTGGCTTTTTTTTTTGGATGTCTCCCCCCTCGGAGGGGATCTCTGAGACCTGAAGGATGTCACAGAGCCTTCCTTGAGACTGGGAGGCATCTCAAATCTCATTCCCTGCCAAGTGAGTCGGGGGGCTGCCCTTCACCTTTCTGAGGGGGGGTGAAACTGCTGCCAAAAGAGCTCCTCCACAAGCTGGAGGCATTTTGGGAGAGAGCAGCGATCTGCTGCTCTCGGGAGATCTGCAGGATCCAGTCCCAGCCGGGCCAGAAAATCCATGCTAAGCTCCAGCAGAATATCTTTACGCCTCAAATCGGCGCCTCTAAAATTAGCTGGAGACATCTCGGTGTCACACACACCAAGCTGCTCCTGTAATCCTGGTTCCTCCCAGCAGCTTCTGCTCTGACACACATTTGTCTTCGAGATTTTCTTTTTAACCCCTACGTTCCTGCAGGAGGGAAGACCCTCCGATGGTGGAGAGCTTCCAAAATCCACTTCCCCAGCCTGGCTCTGCAGTGGGGGAGCTTTCCCTCGTCGCCTGTCTGGTTGTTGGCTGCTCATTTGCAAAGATCTTGAGATCTTTGTTGGGTTTGTGAAAGATAAGCACCATCCTCTTCTTCCAGGACCTTCTGGGATGTGGACAACTATCCTGGACCCTATGGATCAAGGCGGTCCCTACGCGCTGACGGCCGGGCAGGGCTCGGAGAACGTGACGCTGCGGGATGTCTACTTTGGCGACGTGTGGCTTTGCAGCGGGCAGAGCAACATGGCAATGACGGTCCTGCAGGTGAGCACCGCGGCCCGATCCTGCTGCCTCAGGCAGGGAAGTGCCTCGCACGCTCCCAACCCTTCCTTAGGTCGCCAACGCCAGCCAGGAGCTGGCCGCCGCCACTCACTACCCCTACGTCCGCATCTTCGCCGCGGCGCCCGCCCGCTCTGACATGGAGCTGGATGACCTGGAGCGAATCAATTTGCCGTGGTCCATCCCCACGGCTGGTGAGTGCAAGACACCTCAAAAAAACCCAAAAAAAGCCCAGAAATGGCTTTTTTTCCCTTTGCAGCCCACTGTTTTTTGAACAGAAAACCTGGGCCACGGGAATTTCACCTACTTCTCGGCCATCTGCTGGTTGTTGGGGCGCTACCTTTACGAGGCTCTGCGGTACCCCCTCGGGCTGGTGGAGGCAGCCTGGGGGGGCACCCCCATCGAGGCCTGGTCTTCCCCCAGAGCTCTGCGGGCGTGCGGGCTCCTGGGGGATGTGGAGAGGTGAGAGAAGATGCAGGGGAAACCTTGCTGTCTGATTTTTGGGAGTATCCTCACCCCTGCCACTCTCGGGGTGGCATTGTCTGTCCCTTTCCATCCCAATCCCTCTCCCGGAGCCCCGCTTTCCCCTCTATGCACCATTTTACCCGCTCTGGGTAAAATCCCCAGATTTACGCTCATGCTGAGGGCATAGGGCACATCTGGGCAGGTAAAGGGAGCGGTGGGGGGAAGAGGGGGACCCCAGAGCTCCCCTTTTGCTTTAACCATGCAAAGCTGGTTCCTGAAGGTGTGGCTTCAAGCCTGGCCTCGTGTTTTGCACCCCCCTAAACTCAGCTTTGTTTTCCAGCATTTCCCCACAGCGGCAACTCTCGGGCCCGCAAACGCCCTCGGTGCTGTGGAACGCCATGATCCACCCGCTGCTCAACATGACGCTGCGGGGTGTCGCTTGGTACCAGGGTAACCCCCCCCCCCCACGCCACCCCCGTGCCATTTTCTGTCCCCTCCCCGCTAGCTTCAGCGGGCTCTCACTAGCCCCTTTTGGGGACAGGCGAGGCCAATGCCTTCCTGCACACGGACCAGTACAACTGCACCTTCCCTGCCCTCATCGCTGACTGGCGCCAGGCTTTCCACATCGGATCGTTCGGGCAGACAGAGCTGCTCCTCCCATTCGGTTTCGTGCAGGTGAGGAGGAGGAGGAGGGATGAAGGGCAGGACCCCCACCCTTTGTGGGGTTTTACCCGTCCTTCTGTGCTGGTGGGAGGGAGAGAATGCTGTAAATCCGCAGACAGATCCTGCCGGGGTGCCAAAGCCCAGGCAGGGACCGCAGCAGGTGGTTTTGGGAGTGATGGCTGCGCCATTTCCCGTTTTCACCCCCAGAAACACCCCTCTCTGCCTTGTAGTTGTCCACCTATCGCCAGCAGAGCCCGGCCGACAGCTTCGCCCGTCTCCGCTGGCACCAAACGGCCGATCTGGGGGTTGTCCCCAACGCCAGGATGCCACGCACCTTCATGGCTGTGGCAATGGATTTGGGTGACGAGCATTCGCCCTACGGCAGGCAAGTCCCAGGCGGAGGGGGCGAGGCTGGAGGGGATGAAGTTATCGACTACCAACCTCCTCCTCCTCGGCAGCATCCACCCCCGGGACAAGCAGAACGTGGCTCACCGCCTGCAGCTGGGTGCCAGGGCTGTGGCATATGGGGAGAAAAATGTGATTTTCCAAGGGCCGTACCCCACACGCGCCGTGCTGGAGGTGACCAGGGGGCTGCTGAACATCACCTACAGCCAGGAGCTCATCTGGCGCCGCAGGGACACGCGGGCGTTCGAGGTGAGGAAAAGGGGAAAAGCCTTCTTGCCCCCCAACCCAGGGCTGGAAGAGGGAATCTCAGCTGGCTGGAGCCAGCAGAGTGCCCAGGGGGCCAAGAAGGCCAATGGCATCCTGGCTTGTACCAGCAATAGCGTGGCCAGCAGGGACAGGGAAGGGATCTGAGCCCTGGGCTCGGCACTGGTGAGGCCGCCCCTCGGTGAGTGGGTTCAGTTCTGGGCCCCTCACCACAAAAAGGCCATTGAATGACTCGAGCGTGTCCAGAGAAGGGCAACGGAGCTGGGGCAGGGTCTGGAGCACAGGTCTGCTGGGGAGCGGCTGGGGGAACTGGGGGGGTTCAGTCTGGAGCAGAGGAGGCTGAGGGGAGACCTCCTGGCCCTCTGCAACTCCCTGCCAGGAGGGGGCAGAGAGGGGGGATGAGTCTCTGGAGGCAAGGAGCCAGCGCCAGGCCCCGAGGGAATGGCCTCAAGCTGCCCAGGGCAGGGTCAGGCTGGCTCTGAGGAAGGATTTCTGTGCAGAAGGGGCTGTTGGGCGTTGGAATGGGCTGCCCAGGGCAGGGGGGGAGTCCCCGGGATCCCTGGGGGGGGTTGAAGAGTCGGGCTGAGCCAGCGCTGAGGGATCTGGGGGAGTTGGGAACGGTCAGGGGGAGGGTCATGGTTGGGCTGGAGGAGCTTCAAGGGCTTTTACAACCGGGATGATTCTGGGATTCTGAACCCACTGTGATGGAGGTTTCTCCCCTCACCCAGGTCTGCTGCTCCAACCCACCGTCCCCATGCAGGTGGCTGCCAGCACCCGTGGTGGCCGTGGAGTCCCGCAGGGTGACACTGGCCCTGGCCGGCTGTGGGGGGCTGGTGCTGGCCTTGCGCTACGCCTGGGCTGAGTGGCCCTGTGACTACCAGTCCTGCATCCTCTACAACAGCTGGGGGCTGCCCGCACCCCCTTTTCTCCTGGACACCCTGGCCACAGGGGAAACCCCAGGGCGATCCCAAACAGCCAGAGGGAGGGAGATGCTTCTCATCCCTGGCTCCCGGTTCTCCCGGGGGATTTAAGTGAGGGGACAGGGAAGGGAGCTCAGACCTCATGCAAAGCTGCTGGCACTGTGCCTTTCAGACTTGGGGAGGCGGCTGGTTTGATTACTGTCTTACTAATTAAACACTTCCCAGCTTCTCTTTGGCCTGAAGTCAAGGCTGCAAGGGAAAAAAAAAAACAAAACAAAAGCCAATTTAAAATAAAACTTATGAAAAATGATGTTAAGCCAAGCAGCAGGACACACTGATGGGAATCGAACCTCTCACTGTTGCTCCTCACTGCCTGCAGAGCTGGCCCTGGCTCCCCCCATCCTATGACACCCCAACTTCTCGGGGCACAGACACCTGAGCCCCGTGGCAGGGTGCTCGCAGGACATGTCTATGGGGTGGAAGGCAGGGCGCGAGGAGCTCTGCCAAAAAAAACCCAAAACCCCACAACTAAACTGGGGCTGGGACGTGGAGCTGCGCAGGGTGTGTTGCTTTGTAGCCTTCCACCTCCATGTTAATATATAAATAGTTAATAAATAGTTAATAAACCAGCTAATTTTATTCTCGGGTCCTTTTTCCCTTCAGAGGAGCACCCGTTAGTCCTCCGTTCCCCCCCTCCTGCTGTAAAAGCAGGGCAATTTGTGTGGAAGAGGCACGATGTGGCACCCTCTGCAGAATAAAAAAAAAAATAATAAAAAATTGATCGTTTAACTCTTCTTTTTTTTTCTGGAAAACCATCCGTAAGAAGGGGAACCCCAAACGCAGGGAGGGAACCGGTGAGCGCAGCCCGGCCACCGCCGTTGCGTTACAGATGTGACCCCACCAGGCCGTATCAAAACTGGATTTTAATGCGCTGGAGCAACGCTGGCACCGAGGAAGTGGATCAAAAGTGGATCCCAGGATCCCAACCCCCCGGCCTGCTGCAGCCTGCTGCTGCCTGCTCCTGGGGTCAGGCAGAGCCAAGCGAGTCCCGGGAGGCTTTTCCCATCACTTCCACTCCAGGCTTCGTTTCTAGGCAAGGGGGAGGAAGAGGAGAACGTTATTTAACCGGGTGATCGCAAACATCTTGGGCTTTCTCCACCGATTTGTGACTAGCTCAAGAGCCAGTTGTGCTAGCCTCGCGGTTGCCATGCCAACAATGATGCTAAATCTGGGTATTTTTGTTTTGAAACCGCAGCCCTCAGGTGATGTGTTCAGGGCCAGGAAAGGAGCTCAGGCCTCCCAGCTCCTGCCCTGCCAAGGACGAGCCATCTCGCACAGCCTAGAAACTGCTGCTGTGGCAGTTTTGGGGTGGGTGGGGGATCCCTGTGGGACCGCAGAGGAGGCACCCCCAGCTCCCAGAACCCCCAGCACCCAGGAGAGGGTGGGCGCAAGGCCCTGGGGGACACGGCTTTACCTCATCTCCATCTCCCCACGCAGCCCCGCCAGTGCCGTGCTCACCGGAGAAGGGGGCAGGCACCGCATCCCATCAGCCGCCCCCCCCAGCCCAGGTTTTAAAGCTCCCTGCAGGCTGGGCTGCTCTTTCTGCCAAAAACAGGGACTCAGCCCCCCGGTTTTGCCCAGATTTAAGTGGCAAGCTCTCTGCTTTCTGTTCCTATAGCAACTCCTGCCCACGCCTGGGCTCGCAGTAGCATCATGTCCCAGCTGCCAGAACCCATCCTCGGCTGTAAACAGAACCATCGGCCCTCCCGGTGACCCCCGGCAGCCCCCCAACTCTCCCCCCAAAACCTCAAGGTCTTGGCCAAAGGTTTAGGGTGGCAGTGGATGGATCCAACCCCCCCACCTGCCGCAGGGTGGGATCTGGCAGCGTGGGACGCACGAGGAGAGCAAAGAAGTCTTCTCTACCCCAAAATAACCCTACCTAGAGCCCCGCCATTGGAGAGGGGAGTGCTGCCGTCGGCCTCGGGCGAGCAGAGGGCATGTTTGGGCTTGGTGGTCTCCAACCCAGCCAGCAGCGTCATGAAGTCGACGACGGTATCGATGTCCTGCTTGTTGGTGGTGGCTTCCCTCAAGGCATTGACAGCGTTGAGGCGGCTGAAGGAGGTCAGCTCGGAGATGTTGGCCCGGAGGAAGAGGAGGATGACGTTGAGGTCGTTGAGGGGGCAGGTGAGCATCTTGCGGCTGAGGAGGTCGAAGGCGGGCAGCATCTCGTAGACGGAGAGCAGGCCCTTGTCCCACTGGCAGAGCTGCAGGGCGTTGTAAGCGACGACGGGGATGAGGAGGACGTACACGCCGCCGATGGAGAGGCTGATGAGCTGGAAGACGGAGAAGAAAACCAGCTTGCAGGGGATGAGAGACGGGATGTGGGGCTCCGCCTGGAGCAGCCCCGTTTTAATGGAACAGCTGAATTCGTCCTGGAAGAAGATGTTGAGGTGGAGGAAGACAAGGTAGAGGCAGGTGGCGGCCAGGAACAAGAGCAGGAGCAGGTTCCTCAGGATGTAGATGAACACCAGGGAGTGGGCATGCTGCTTGCAGGTGAGGTAGCGCTCCAGCAATGGGAACTCAAAATACCTCTCTTGGCGGGCCCTGGGGGGCAAAGGGGACACAGGAAGTTAGAGCCACCCCCCCAACCGAGCTGCTTCACCCAAGTCCATCCTAAGCACAGCCACGGCCCCAAGGAGGGACTCTGGAGGGAGGCAGCGACCAGTCGAGGCTGCCCAGTGGCCTCCTCACCTCTCGTATTCCTCCCAGAACCGCTCCGGCTCGGCGCTGGCCTGCTGGACCTTCCTCATGTGCTGCACCAGACGCACGGAACGGTTGTAGGACTTGTCCAGCTCGTCGATGATGAAGAGGAGGTCGGAGTGGAGGGCGGGGGCGGCCGCGTAACGCCACAGCAGGTAAGGCATGTACATGAGCACTGCCACCACCAACAGCGAGTAGGGGAAGACCTGGGTGAAGGAGACCAGCAGGGATTTGAGCAGTTGTTTCACCTCACCAGGTGGGATCCTGAGGGCACCCAGACATGAGCTCGGTCCCTACCTTGAGAGCCCAGAGGGACTTGGTGATGGCACGTCCCTCGGCGTCGAAGCCGTGGTGGACGAGGGAGTCCCAGCAAGCTGTGTCGACGTAGGCGGACTGCTTCCCCGTGAAGTTGCTGGGAGAGAAACAGCTGATCTGTGAGCCTAAGGGAAGGAGAAGGGTGAACGTCAGCCACGGAGGTTGGGCGAGCACATGTGAGCGCTCTGTGGCCGGGTGCCGAGGTATTACAGGAGGGTGATTACATATAAGGCATCACTTTGAATTAAAAAAGCCTTTTTCACAGCCATTTTATAGCTGCATTTCCCAGCAAGGACTTTTCCAGTGCTTCCCAAACACAAACCCTTTGAGCACAGCCCTGGGTACACGGCAGGGGGGTGGTGAGGGGTGGGAATTAAAGAGACTGGCCAGAAACCGGAGTCAAACCAAATCCCCAGGGCCAGCGGTGGGATGTTGGCCGAGGCCAGATTTAGCCTGAGGTCACAACGCACCATCAATGCAACCTTCTGTGCTGCCCTCGTGAATCCCAGCGGGACATATCCCCTAAGCCAGACTGCTGGCACCCTCCTCCTCCTCCTCCTCCTCCTCAGGAACAATGCTGTGGCACCCAAAGGTGCTGGGGGCACACAGAGCAGAGGTGGGGCGCTGATTCACCACCGGTCCTGGTGTTTCCCAGCTGTTCCCGGGCTTTCCCAACGGCCAATAATCCACTAAAACCAATCAATAAATACCCCCCGAGATGGAATGGTTCTTAAAACAGGATTTCCAGGCTGCCTCGTCTTGGACCGCAACCACACCAGCACGAACACAAGGGAGCGCCAACCAAACCACCACCCACAACCCAAAGATCCCTGTGGCCAAAGCAGCAACTCACCGGCAGAAAACTCCCGGGCGAACGCCAGCGAGACAAGGAAGAGAGGCAGCCCCACGGTGACAAACTTCAGCAGGCGATCGCTTGGCAGCTCCAACCGCAGGCCCTTGGCTCGAGAACCGCCGGGATCTGGGAGGAGAGCGTCGGAGAGCATGTACTCAGCGGCCGTGTGTGAGAGGGACATTTTTCTAGCGAAGAAGAGAAGACGATGGCGACTGCTGCTGCTGCTGCTGCTGCCAGGGGGCTCTGGTGTCGTCTGAGGCGTGACCGGCTCGAGGAGGGACTTTGTAGGGCTGAAACTCTCTGTACCAAGCAGCTGTAAATAACAGCTTAGACAGTGCATTAAATTGACTGGTAATTACAGGGGGAAACCTTTTTTGCAAATAGCACACCCCAAAATAGAAAAAAAAAAGCCACCATCAGTCGCAGCACTGGGCTGGGAAGGCCACGTTCCTCCCCAGCCACAGCCACTCCCTGGCTCCTCGTGGTTTTATGCCTCTCTCTCATAAGCAGAGGTATTTCTGGCAGCACGTTTGAGGGGTGTGGGGCTCCCCGGCTATTCCCACCCCACGTGAGGAGCCGGGAGGCAGGAGACAGGGTATTACCCTACCGAGAAGCCCCAGCCGGGTACAGGGTGGCCCCATGGGGTACAAAAAACCCTAGAAGGGCTGGGGAAAGTCCTGCTGTCCAGCCCTGAGATTTTGGGGACAGGCCAAGTGATGCTGGTGGCATCGATTTTGAGGCAGAATATCAACTGTGGTTCCCCAGCTTTTCAGTTTCTCCACTCGCCTCCCTTGTGGGGCACAGGGGAAGGAATCTGGCTCCAAGGCAAGCTCCTGAGGGAGAGGGATCCCGATAACAGGATCTAGAAATAAGTGGCGAGGAAATTGGAAGTGGAGGTGGGATGGAAAAGTTTCTCCCAGCAGCGCAGCCAGTGCCCAGAAACCTGCGCCGACACTGCTGGCAGCACAGAGCAGAGGGATTCCCAGAGTGGCACGGCCAAGCCAAGCAGAGGAACTCCCCGCACAATCTCTCAGCACAGCAACAAAACCCCACAGCTGCTGCCAAATTGCACTTTCGATGGATTTTTCAAATGAAGGGAATCTCCAAATTTGAGCGCAGAATGCCAGGATAGGAGGGAGAGACTGCTGAATAGCTCTGGAGGGACAAGTGACAGCCCTCAGACCGGGAGGGACTGAACCCAGGCACGCTCAAACCAGCCCAGGGGCCGAGATCCACCTGGCCCGAGCACAGAGACACACACAACCCTTCACCTTGGCAGGAACCGCCACTTTTATTGCTCAGAGACCAAGTTCAAAACATGGATTGGGCAAAGCCTAGCCTCGTTTGTCCGAACAAGAGGCTCTTCTGCACTCCCAGCCACATTTCCACACCTAATCAGGGCGAGAAGCACAGGCAGGTACCTGGTTTGAAGCCAGCAATGCCGGTACCAACACAGGAGATCTCTGGGAAGCAGCAGAGACTGTAGACTTCATCACACCGCTGGCTCCAAGGAGGACACTGCTGCAGAGCGGCCAGACCCAGCGCTACCATGTGCTGGAGATGTGGAGACAGACGGTACCACGCCCACCCTGCCCCATTAGTCCTTGGCGATGTCCAGGTCCAGCTTCTTCAGAGTTTTTTGAAAGAAGAAAGGTGGCTTGCAGACAATGTTTATCTGCTCGCCCAGAGGCAAAGAGAGCCGGTGGGCATGGAGGTGGAGGGGCAAGTGGCGAGCCTTGCTCTGCTTCAGCTTCAGCCTCTTCAAGGTGATTTCAGGAAGCTTCTGTGGGCGAGGACAGAAAACTTCCCTTCTGCAACCTCATCTCCTCAGCTGGGACTTACACCCATCTCACGGGGAGTTGGGGGACACAAAGGGGCTGCCTAGCCCTGGATCTGGCTCTGGCTGCCCCCTCCTCGACACGGGACCTGCCTTACCTGGGGTGCAAGCTTGCTCCAGTGCGAATATTTGTGATCCCCCAGGATGGGGCAGCCCAAGCCATAGGCCAGGTGGACTCGGATCTGGTGCTTCACCCCTGAGGAGGGAAGATAAAGAAGAAAAATGTGACAACCAGCCGGGCCAGGCCTCGGCTCTCACCTGCCACCCTCGATGCTAGATAATCCTGTGCCAAAACCACCAGCAGACAGAGAGCAGCCTGGCAGCAAACCATCGCCCCGGGGTGGCTTGTTCCCAGAGCCTTGGCCCAAAGATTATTTCAGTCAGGTCTAATGACAAGTTCTCGCTTCCAGCACTGCTCTTGGCTGTGGAACTGCACCAAAAGCACAGCCAGGGTGGATCCAGCAGCTGATACAACCCCTGAGACACCCGGCCAGGCCTCACCCGTGATGGGCTGGAGCTCCAGCAGAGAGCAGGCGGAAGAGCTGGCCAGGAGGCGATACCGCGTCACGGCGCTCTCAGCGTTGCGGTTCTTGCGGATTTTCACCACCTTCCCGTCCTCTGGAGACAGGCGGTAGTTGGGGGCCAGCGTCATCTGAATGGCGGGGAGGTGAGCCCACGGGAAGGCAGGAGGGGGGTGATGGGGAGCGTGAGGCCAGAATGGTGGCCCCAAGGACATGCAGCTCACCTTGTAGTGCGACTGGTGGCTCTGCACCTCTTTCTCCACGATGGGGATCTCCACAATGCCCTCCGCAGGATCTGGGTCCCCCAGGCTAATTGCCCTGGGGAGGGAAACCAGAGGTCTGCGGGGTGTTGCTCCAGCAGGAAGGGAACCCTCCCCTCATCCCCTCTCCCGACCCAGCGCCGTAAAAAGTTGTTTGAGGGAAGATCAACAAACACCCACCGCTTCCACAAAGCCCCATGTCCTCACACCCTGGTGACAGTCCCTTCCCCCCTTCTTCAAACCCTATGGGCCCTTTAAAGCCACTTCTCCACCCAAACCTTTCACAGAATCCCAGAATCATCTCAGTTGGAAAAGCCCTTGAAGCTCCTCCAGTCCAACCATGACCCTCACCCTGACCGTTCCCAACTCCCCCAGATCCCTCAGCGCTGGCTCAGCCCGACTCTTCAACCCCTCCAGGGATCCCGGGGACTCCCCCCCTGCCCTGGGCAGCCCATTCCAACGCCCAACAGCCCCTTCTGCACAGAAATCCTTCCTCAGAGCCAGCCTGACCCTGCCCTGGGCAGCTTGAGGCCATTCCCTCGGGGCCTGGCGCTGGGGCCTTGGCTCCAGAGACTCATCCCCCCTCTCTGCCCCCTCCTGGCAGGGAGTTGCAGAGGGCCAGGAGGTCTCCCCTCAGCCTCCTCTTCTCCAGACTAAACCCCCCCAGTTCCCCCAGCCGCTCCCCAGCAGACCTGTGCTCCAGACCCTGCCCCAGCTCCGTTGCCCTTCTCTGGCCACGCTCGAGTCATTCAATGGCCTTTTTGGGGTGAGGGGCCCAAAACTGAACCCAGGAATCGAGGGGCGGCCTCACCAGTGCCGAGCCCAGGGGTCAGATCCCATCCCTGTCCCTGCTGGCCACGCTATTGCTGGTACAAGCCAGGATGCCATTGGCCTTCTTGGCCCCCTGGGCACACTGCTGGCTCATTATCAATCCCCCCCAGTCCCTCTCTGACTGGCAGCTCTCCAGCCTCTCCTCCCCAAGCCTGTAGCGCTGCTGGGGGTTGTTGTGGTTGATGTTTCCTACCAGTAGATCTTCTCCACCTGACGAGTTTTGAAGAGAAGCCGGATCGTCTCTGCCACCTCTTTGCTCCGTGCCAGCACCATCACACCCGTGGTCTCTTTGTCCAGCCGGTGGCAGAGGTGGAGGGGTTCAGCCTTCATGTTCTCCAGCATCTTGGCCAAAATCGGCAGCACATCAGAGATACAATTCTTGACTCCAGGGCCGCCTGCAAAACCCACAGGCAAAGCAATCAGGGGAGATGTTCACCTCTCCACGTACCTTAAATTACCCCCAAAATGTGAGACGAAGGCTAACGGTGACAAATCTAAAAGTGACAAACTCCCCACATCCCCTCCCTGGGAAGGAAAACCTCAGCACAGGGAGGATGGAGACACAGGATCCCCTGTCAGTGCCATGGAGCCATTTCCCCCCCTATGGCATCGGTGCAGCTGTGGCACGGCCGGCTTGCCCTCACCGTGCACAGGAAGGCCATAGGGTTTGTTGATCACCACAATCTCCTTGTTTTGGTACACGGTTTCCTGCTTGAGCACTTTGGCCAGGACGTTGGGGTGAACCTGCTGCAGCCACTTGCTCAGCATGGCAAGTTCCCGCACCCGTCTCTGCACTGGGTCTTTGGGGATCTGAGGAGAGAACAAAACGCCATGGGTGGAGGATAAACGGCTCTTTGCTTTCGCCCAAAGCTCCCGCATGACCTTCAGCAACTCGCTGAAGCGATGTTTGTCCTGCGACCAGTCGCTACGGAGACGAAGGGCTGAGGCTGTCGCTGCAGTCCCACCCCATCACCCAGCTCGGTGGGCTCACGCGCAGGGGTGGCCACCCACAAATCCCGCTCCAGATCCTCCCCCGTTGCCCGGGCGAGGCGGGGAGAGAAAACCCGAAGGCGCGACGGCAGTGGGTGCCCATCCCACCCACAGCCGGGCCGGGGGAGCACCCGGGGCGGGCAGGGCCGGGGCCAGGGCCCCGCTCGGCCTGTGGGCCCCGGCGCCGCGGTGCACGCCGGGAGTTGTAGTCTCCCCCTCAGGGCCCGGCCGGGCCGCGGCCTCGCCCACCGCTCACCTCCCGCTTCCCCTCCTCGCTCCGCCGCGCCCGCAGCCGCTCCGCCAGCTCCTCGGCCCGCGGTGTCTCCGCCGCCCGCCTGCCGCCGCCGCCGCAGACGGTGCGCACCGCCTGGGCCAGGCCCGCAGCGGGCCGCCACCGCCGCAGCCCCCCGCTACTCGCCGCCGCCATTTTCCTTCCTCCTGCCCCTCTTTCCCCTTCCGGCCAATGGCGGCGGCGCGGGGGCGGTGCCTCAGCCCGCCCGTCCAATCGGAAGCGGGTGGCCAGCCGAGCGACACCCAAGTCGTCCAATAGTACCGCCGCGAAGGGCAGGCCTCAGAAGTAGGCCCCGCCCCTGCCCGGCAGTTTAAACGCCGGCGACGGTTGGTGGCTGGTGACGGCGGCCGCGGGACGACGTGAGTAGCCGGGCCCTGCGCGGGTACCGAGGGCGCCGCTCACGTACCGGGGGGGGCATGTGGGTCCCGCGGGGACGCCGAGCAGGTGGGTGGGCCCCGGCCGCCTCAGCCCCCTGTCCCGCCCCCTTCCCCCCCAGCCCCGCATCGAGGTGAGCGGCTCTGAGGGGGCTGAGGCCCCGCCATCCCCTCCCAGAGCAGGACACAACAGCACTGCGTAAGATTTCTTGAAATTTATAAAAATAGAACTGGAAAACTACGTATTTTTCAACTTAAAAAAAAAAACAAAAAGGCAAAGCAGCAAGCTGCCCTTCTGCTGAGGTGACCCATCACTTGATGTCCACGCAGACACTCTTGGGAGGCTGCTCCGTGGCACCGCTGCTCCCCAGAGCATCGCTGCGGTGGCTCCTCTTGCTCTCAGGGGGCTGCTCGTCTCTGTCCCCCGCCACCTCCAGGCCCGGCGGGCTTTCGATGCGGCCCCTCCGCACAAAGTGGCGGATGCGGGCCTCCAGCCCCTCACACTTGGGGCGGGCCAGTAAAGGCTTGTAGGTGCGGGCTTTGACACCTTCCACGAAGCCGCTGACCTGGCTGCAGAGTGGAGGCTTCATATCTCCCCAGAGGACAGTCGTGTTGTTCCCTGGGCCTGCAATATAATTGAAAAAACACCAGTGGTTTGAACAATCTAATTACCCTTTTTTTAAAATTATTTTTCAAAGCCAGTTACCCCCATCCCTCTGTGATTCCAACGTATTGCCACAAAACCATCCCTTACTTTTTCCAGTAGCCATGGGCGCAGCATCTAACCCTCGTAACATGTTATGTAGCACTTGAGTTTTGACTGCATGGTTGGCCCAGAGCTGCTGTAGGTGGGTAACGTTGAACTCCTGCACTTCTCGGTCATAGAGCCACTGAAGGTTTTCGAACTCGCAGTCATATAGGACAAGGGGAAACTCAACTGCCATGCTAGGGAAAAGGAGAGAAGGTGTTACCCTGTCTGAAGGGATGCTGTGACAAAAAAGGCTTAAGCAACAGTGCACGGGCCTGTCCTTTCTGCCAAAACCAGCCCTGTCTTCTATAAAACTCCTTTTTCCAATAAAAAAATTAGTTTTAACCTAATACCAAGGGCTAAAGTTGTTGCAAATTTGTCTGAGAGCAAGAAAAATGAGATCCTTACGGGTGCCTCCCTGAGAGGCCACTGGCAGCTTGCTTCCATATTGTGAGAGACTGCTTCACAGGCTGGCAGAGAAGTGGCTTGCCAGCGGCACTTCGCACGCAGCCGTCGCTTTGAGAAGCAGCCCAGGAGGTTTCCCCCAAGCTCTCAGTACCTGTACTGCGGTTTTCGGGGGTTCTTTTCCACATCCAGCAGCTCGTCAATGATCTCTGGGTTCTCCATCCTCTGGCCGATGAGGAAGAGGATCGCCATCATGCAGCGGACTTGGTGGTAGAGGAACGCCTGGCCTGTCACTTCAAACTGGCACAGACGGAAGGGATCCCGCAGCCCGGTTTCTCCTCCTCTCTCCACCCACGTCACTCCGGCGCTGAGGATCGTCCTCTGAAAGTTGACCACCCCGTTGGCGACGTCCATTTTACACAGATTCCGGAAATCGTGGGTCCCCACATACCTCTGGGCTGCAGCATGCATCAGGGCCACGTCCAGGTCGGCGCAGGGGAAGAAATAGCGATAAATCCTCTTGAGGCAGCTGAACCGGGCACTGAAATCGGGCTCCACGGGGGCCCAGGCCAGCACCCGGATGTCGGGTGGGAGCACCCTGTTCAGAATATGGGTGTAGCGGAGCTCCTCCTCCCCCTCGCTTTTGCCTCCTGAGTCACCCTCGTGGCCGTTGAACTTCTTCCCCTCCGACAGGTTCGAGCGGAGATCTAGGGAAATCACCTGCAAAACGAGGAAAGCCAGGATTAGATCACAGATGGGCGTATTCGGCGTGTCAAGCCAAGTCTTCCTACACTGCTGTGAAATAAATTCAGGATCTCCTACAGATGAAGGTGTCTTAAATCAGGCAATCTTACCACTCCTTCCTGCGGGTAAAGCTGCAAGTGCCTCTGCTAAGGTTGCTAGCAGATGCTATGGATTCCTTTAATAAAACAGAGAAAGTTGCAGACTGCCTACGTAGTCCGGTCTCGAAACAGCTTCAAATTTAATCACTGTTTTTAGGATATAATGTGCTTTTTTTTTTTCCTAGAGGTGATGACTTGAACACAGTAACAGCCTGGCTGTCTGGGAAACCTGGTGTGGGAACAAGTTAATTAACACCGCAGGTGCCTGTGGACTTTAAACGGTGCAAGAAAAGGCAGCTCGCATCCCTTATTTTCTGCAGCTCATCTTGTGAAGGAGAACAGATCGCCCATCTGAGCCAAAACCACCCTGGCAAGGCAAAAGCAAAGCCAGCTCCGCTTCCTGAGCAGGGATGGAAGGAGAAACTGGCCTGACAGCGAAGCCGGCGCAGTGCAGGAAGGGCTCAGCCAGCCCGATGGCTCCGTGCCCACTGAGCGGGCCGGCTTGCTCCCCTCCCTCCAGCTCCCACTCCCACGCTCCCTTCCGCTTGCTGCACCTCCCCTCAGACCCTTCTGCGCAGGAATTCAGCTGCCTGGCTCCACAGGAAGCTATCCATTTCTTGGATTTTTTTTTTGGGGGGGGGGTAGCCAGTTAAATCAGCCGAAAGGGGCTCTGCCAAGGAAGGGGCATCTCCCCTTTTTTGGCAGCACTGAGCTTTAGGGGAAGCTGCAGCCTAGAACACATTTCATCCTTTCCAAGCAGGCCTCTAGAAAAAAAAAAAAAGCACTAATATGGAAAAAAAAAAATAAGGGCTAACAAGCACTTTGAGGGTCTAAAATCATCATTCTGTGTTCAAGATGCCATCACCAGGCTCATTTTCAGATTTCAAAGCCGATGGCTTTTAAAAACTTAATCCAACCTGTGCTGTTGTGGCTCATCACTGCAGAACAGTAATGCCACCACCTCTCCATCCCACCAGAAATTTGGGAAAGCCTCTGGGGGGGGATCCTGACCTGTCCAAAAGCACTGACTCCTTTGTCTGTCCGCCCACAGCGGTGGTAGTTGGAGGTCTGTCTGTCGTTCACCAGCCGCGTCTTCTTCAAGGCTTCGAAGAGCTTCTCCTCGATGGTGTTGCTGGTGTTCTCCTGGCTGGCAAACCCCTGGTAGCCCCAGCCCAGGTAGGCGATCTTCAGCGCCACGTGTCTGCGCCCGTAGGCACCAAAATCAAAGGGCCGTTGGTGGCGTTTCTTGGCTTTCCCAGGGCCTGAAGGAGCCTCTTTTCTACACGCGCCCTCCTTGTCCTCTTGGAGCTTCTCCTTCAGCCTCTTCACCTCCTCTTCCAGCTCCTGCACCCTCCTCAGGAGCCGCTCCTGATCAGTAGCCACGCTCTCCTCTGCCATAGCCACCGTCTTGGAGCCTTAATTAGTTGCCAGTAGCTCCTCAGGGTCTGCAAAGGAAGAAGGAAATCAGAAGGTTTGAATTTTAATGTGGTTTTTATTACACCTAGAGGCTTACTCTGTAAAATAATTGTTACCCATGGAACAATTCTTTATTTTTTTAACCCCTTGGCATTCCTAGCAGAGCACAGGAAGGACCAAAGGGCCTTTGCTCGGACAGCTTCATCTTACTCAAGTCTCCTTTTTTGGCACTTTTGAATCACTCCTCTTCCCCCAGCTGCCGCTGCACGATCGGCTCCGCTCTGTCAGCCAGGCGTGGCGGCAGCACGTTCCCGACTAGCCTTTTGCTATCCACGCCGAGCCCTTTCCATTTTCACGCCATGCTCATCCAGCATCAACACTTCAGACAGCCCGCTGACGGCTGCCACTCATCTCACCGCGCCATCTGCTCCGACATTTTGTAACGGCATGGTTAAAACTCGCGTTTTTCCAACCCGTTTTCGCGGCGTACGGATATCCCAAACCCGTGGCACGAGTGGAAACCGCCTCTGGACCCCTTTTCACCGCAGATCTTGAGGTTTACTACAACCAGACTCAAACAGCCTTTGGGCTGTGGTTGCCAACATCTAAACAAACAGCTGGACACACCGCCCTGAGCCTTCTCCTCCTCAGTAGAAGTAAAAAAACCCTCTCGGATGTCCCTAGATTAAACTGTGTCTGGATACTGTGTTTTTAAAAATAGGTACAAGGGGAAAATCATTACTATCTCTTGCCCGGCACTTACAAAGCAAACTGAATCTGCCCTGTGTTTGTCCATTATCTTGCTATTACATGACTGCTCATATAATTAGTTTTAGCGTAGTTCTTAAGCAGGAATTCAGGGGGGTTATAATTTAATTATAATATAAATTATTATATATGTAATATATTATAATTTAATTATAACTTTAGAGGCTTTCAGGACTTTATAGCAGCACTGCATTTCCATTTTGCTGGAGGGAAGGAGCCTTCTGCTGGTGGTGGGAGGTCTAGCAGCGCAGCCAGCGCTCCCAGACCCCCCCATCCCATTCACCGCAGCCTACATTGACACCCCTGAACCCCAGAAATTGTCAGAGACCCCTTTATGTCTTTAGCCAGCTCAAACGTGCTGCAAGAAATTAACTCTGGGTTAATTTTTTTTTTTTTTTTTTTGACAGAATCCACCCAGTGTGGCAGAAATCATGGAGGAGGTGATGGGGCCAGAGAGGTTTGGATGGGCCGCTCCAGAGGATGAGGAGCAGCTGGCGGCCGCACTGGCCCTGAACCGGCTGTACGCCCAGAAGCCAGCCTGTCCCCGCGACGATCCCTACGCCGAGGCCTCCCATGTTTTGGGGGTGCAGCCAGCCCTTCCTACACTCTCCAACAATCAGAGGGGACCCAGGAGGCTGGTCATGAAAAGGAAGGTGCTGAGGCGCAGACCTGATGGAGGAGTGGAGGTCTCTGACGAGTCGGTGAGCAGTGAGCCGGAGAGTGATGCCGATGTTTGCAGCCTGAGGCGGAAAATGTTTCCGCTCCAGACCAGTCTGGAAGACAGCATCTCCGAGGGGGAAATCGAGACGAGCAGCAGCTCCCTCGATGAATCCCCTCACCGCTGGCCCTGTGGGGACAGTCCCCGCTTTCTCCTCGGGGATTTCAGGAGCCGGAGCTGTTCCGCTTCTCACTATGTCGCTGCGGCGGGACAACCCAAGTCCTTCATTCCTCCACGGTTTGAGCCGCTGGGTCATAACCAGAGAAAAACCGACCGAGTGGCCAAATATTTTGAATATAAACGAGAATGGGAGAAATTCCGAATCCCGGGGGAGGATCAACGGCAAGAACTGCGCTGGGGCATCCGGGAACAGATGCTCTGCAAGCCCGAGCTGCCCAGCAAGCCGCAACGCCTCCACGTCCCCAACACTTACACCGTGCCGACCGAAAAAAAGAGAGCTGCCCTGCGCTGGGAGGTGCGCTGGGACCTGGCCAACGGCTTCCCCCCCCGAAAAAACACCTCCTCCTAGTTCCTGAAGGAAAACAAATGTTTTAACCACACACATGCGTGCTTTCCCTCCTCTAATTTGGAAAAATCCCCTTTTTGCATGTCAAGTGGGTTAAATTCTCATATTAAAAATTGACCCCAGCACCTCGGATTGTTAAAGGAAACATCCCCGCTTGCCTCCCACGTCATGCGGAGCGGCTCTCTGGGTTAAAACCAGGAGTTAGGGGAGCAGGCACCCAAAAACCACCCAGGCTGTGAGACTTTTCAAACAACAGGAGAAATAAGAATGTAACGAGCCTGGTGACTTTTTTTTTTTGGCCATGTAATTGCCCCCGGATTGTTGTGTGAGCTTTTAACACTTTTTTATTTCTGGCATCTCGACAATATTTCTTTAATAAAGCGTGTGGGAAGGTTTGTTATAGCTCTGTGTGTTAATTAGAAACGTTGCCTCACTCCCTCTGTCAAGGCCTGTTGTTCCAGACCTATCCAAACTCTCAGCTCCCCTTATTTCACTTCATTTTTAAAATAAATGAGCTTTAGGATGAAGTGAAGATAATATTATTGTTATTTTTTTCCCAGGTATGGGGATGGACTGAGGGGATTTGGCAGTTCTTGTGCAGGGAAAGGCCTCTAAGCCACAGTGAGAGGTTGGGGGGCTCTGGCCCCTCGGCCCTGTGGAGAGGGTCCCCAAAACCTCATTGGGGTGGATGGGAAAGGGGCTGGAGGGGAAGTGGGTGACCCCCGAGTCGGGGTCCCCCCAAACTCACTCTGGAGGGGAGTGCAGGGGTGACAATGTGGGGGAAAATGGGGGCTGGGACACACACACATGCTTCCCGCCAGCTTGGGGACCCTACTGTCACCCCACCCTGGGGGGTTCTGGCACACCTTGCGGGGTGTGGGGGGGTCCCAGGCTCTCCTACACCCTGCGGACCCCCCATCCACCTATAAGGGGGGGTCTGTCCCCTGGGGACCCCCCGAAACCTACGGCGGACAGCGCCACCTCCCTACGGGCTCCTCCAGCTCCCCACAGACATCCTCCCCCAAAAATCCCCTACGGGGACCAGTGCTGGCACCCTACGGGGTCCCCGTTCGCGGCGGGAGCCCCTCCCCGCCCTACGGGGTCCCTTGTCCCCGGGACCCTCGGGACCCCCCAAACCCCACGGGGGCAGCGCCGGCACCCTGAGCGGTCCCTGCCCCTCCCCACCCCCGGGCCTGCCATACCTGCCGCTCGCTGGTTCGGGTGCCCCGGAAGAGCCCGCCCCGTCCGGTGACACCACCACCCGCCTTAAAAAAATAAAAAGGGAAAAAAGAAAAAAAAAAAAGAAAAAAAAAGAAAAAAGTACCCGCGGTCCGCCCGCCCGCCAGGGGGCGCTGTCCCGCCCCGCGCTGGCGCCACTCGTGCTTCCGGCCGCCGCGGCGCCATGGCGGCGGAGGGAGACAGCGGCAGCTGGTCGGCGCTGGGCCGCTCCCCCGATCCCCGGAGCCTCGTCCCTTTGCCCGCATTGCCCCCCGCTTTCCGCCGCCCCGCATCGGCCGCCTCTGCCCCCGCCCCGCCGCTGCGCCCCTCGCCGCGCCGCCGCGACCCCTTCGACTGCCGCCGATGTAAGGGGAAGCCTCGGCCCCAGCCCCGGGGAGGGCTCCCGGGCCAGGCCTCGGCCTCACACCGCCCCCGTTTCTCCTCCCTCAGCAGGCCGCGGCGATGAGAAGGAGGAGGACGAGGAGGAGGACGAGAAAGGTGGGTCCCTGCGCCTCGCCGTGCGGCCGCCGGGGTGTCGGGGCCGTCCCGTGAAGCAGGCGGGGAAACTGAGACAGGGAGCGGGGCTGCGGGGTTTCTGTGGCGGGTCCCGCTCATTACTCACTGACTCCGTGCAGATCTTACCGGTGTCCGGGATCCCAACAAGCCTCCAACGGCATCCTGGCTTGTATGAGAAATAGTGTGGCCAGCAGGAGCAGGGAGGTGACAGTCCCCCTGTGCTCTGCACTGGTGAGGCCACACCTGGAGGTTGTGTCCAGGTTTGGGCACCTCAATCCCAGAGAGATCTGGAGGGGCTGGAGCGAGGGCAGAGGAGGGCAACGAGGCTGGGGAAGGGCTGGAGAATCAATCCTGTGAGGAGCCAGGGCAGGAGCTGGGAGTGTTCAGTGTGAGGAGGAGGAGGCTGAGGGGAGCCCTCATCCCTCTCTGCAGCTCCTGACAGGACATTGCAGAGAGGCTGGGGCTGGGCTCTGCTCCCAGGGGATCAGGGACAGGACAAGAGGGAACGGCTGGAAACTGCCACAGGGGAGGGTCAGGCTGGGCAGGAGGAGAAAATGTTTCCCAGACAGAGTGGTCAGAGAGTGGAACAGGCTGCCCAGGGAGGGGGGAGTCCCCATCCCTGGGGGTGTTTAAGGGCCGTTGGGATGAGCTGTGGGGGATGTGGGGTAGGGGAGAACTTGTAGAGTCGGGCTGAGGGTTGGACTCGATGATCCCGAGGGGCTTTTCCAACCTGAGTGACTCTGTAATTCTGTGATCCCTGCGAGAAGGGATGGCCGGCGACCCCAGTATTTGCAGGAAGTGGGGACTTTTGTGAGAGACTTCTCATTAAAATGTCATTTTTTTTCAAATGAGTCTCTGCCTTTTCCAGTGGACTTGGCAGAAGTCTCGCTGCTCAACAAGCTGATCCGCACGTCCCTCGTGGAGTCCAGCCACTGTGTGGAGGTCCTGCAGCAGGACCCCAGCTCCCCGCTCTTCTCTGTCAAAAGCTTTGAAGAGCTGCCCCTGTGAGTCACCAGCGGCCCCCAGCCCGGCAAAGAGCGAGAGCCGCTGCTGTTCGTCCAACAGGCCCTTTCTGCTGTTGCTTTTTTCATAGGAAGAAGGAGCTTTTGCAGGGGGTTTACATCATGGGCTTCAACAGACCATCCAAAATCCAGGAGATGGCTCTGCCGATCATGCTGGCATATCCGTGAGTAGAATGCCAGGCGGGTGAGCCCCCCCTTGAGGCATCCCCATCATGGGGACGCCCCCCCCCCCCCCCCCCCCCCCCCCCCCCTCCCTTTTCATGCCACTAAGCAGCCTTTGCCTTGCAGGCCCCAAAATCTGATTGCCCAGAGCCAGTCAGGGACAGGGAAAACAGCAGCTTTTGTCTTGGCGATGCTGAGCAGAGTTAATGCCACTGAGAAATACCCGCAGGTAACGCAGGAAAGGGAAAGCTGATGCAGGAGGGGTTTGCCCACGTCCTCAAGACACTGCCTGGGGGCAGAGCTCTGTTTTTTGCCCCGTCTCTGGGTGATTTTATCTGCTGGAGGGGGGTAATAAACCCCCAGGTACCATCGCAGCAGCAGGTAGGACAGAAAGCGTGGTGCCCACTCAAGGGAGGTACTTTTAGTTGCTAGTGGTGGATTAAGCCAGGCTCTAGCTATCCTGGAATTTAAATTTTGAAAAGCGACTGCAGAGACTGCTGGTTTTCTGGTGGTTTAAATGCCCCCATGAGCTCCCGTTGCCTCTCCATACGCAGAATCAGCTTTGTGCCCTGGTTACTGCAGTTTGAAGTCCCTCCTCAAGCCTACAGGGCGATCTAAGCCGCGGCTTTAAAGCTGGATGCAGAAACGAGCCACACCATGCTTCGGGAGACACATATCCCCCTCAAAAATAGCTACAGCGATTTCTTCCTGCTTCCACCCCTCGAGCTGTGCTGCATTCCCAGCTCTCTAACCTCTGCATGTGACCAACTACCTGAACCCCCCGTGCTTCGGAGGGAGTTTAGCTTGTGGGATTTTCCTCTGCTCTTCTTTCCGTCCCTTCGAAATACACTGTTGCCTGCCCGGTGTATCCCATCCCGGGAGCACCCTTTAATCGAGGCGTTTCTCCTCTGACAGCTCTTTTATCTCTCCCCCAGTGCCTCTGCTTGGCTCCCACCTACGAGCTGGCCCTGCAAATTGGGTGCGTGATTGAGAGCATCGGGAGGTTTTGTGCTGATGTCAAGGTTACATACGCTGTCCGGGGAAACAGAGGTGAGTCCAGCCCTGCCGAGCAGAGCTACCGGCGCCGTCACGGGAGTGTTGAGTGGTTACAGGGATCCCCTCTTAGAGCCTTGAGCCGCACAGACCCCGGTGAAGGCCAGTAAAATAGTGTCTGTATTCCCCTCACTGCCTAAGGAGTCTTTTTCACAATTGCTGGCTGCTTCCAGTCTCCCTCCTTCCCACGTGGGGCTGCTTTCCACCCCACTCCCCGAGGCTGTAGGGAAGCATCAGCCCTGTTTGTAATTTTAATCTCAAGATCCAGTTTGTGGAATCTGAGATAACCAAGGGGAAAAACGTGCCCGAGCAACAGAAACCCATCGTTTTTTGGAGGCGCTGGGATGCAGTTTCCCCTCTCACAGTTCTGCAGGGCACCAGGCTGCAGGAGCAGATCGTCATCGGGACGCCGGGGACGATGCTGGACTGGTGCTTCAAACGCAGACTCATAGACGTGAAGAAGGTCAAGCTGTTTGTGCTGGATGAAGCCGACATCATGATGGACACTCAGGGCCTCTGCTGTCAAAGCATGCGTGTTCAGAGGTGAGGATTCCTGAGAGCTGCCATCCGGCTTACCCATTTTTTCTCCCTTTTTGCTCAGTTTTGAGGGAATCGGTCGCTGAACGAGCAGTCTGTGTCCCTGTGATGTCGAAGGGGCTTGCTGCGGTGAGAATTGGCTTTTGCACCTCAGCAGGCTCTGACCTGCGTAGGCCAGGGGTCCAGCCTGCTGTAAAACCTCATGGTGAGACACACAGGAAGACTTTTACCTCGCTTACCTTTCCTTTGAACCATTAGGTGACTCAAAATCAACTTTTCAATTTTTTTTTTTTGCTTCCAGTGAGCACATCTGGGCATCAGGCTGCTCTCCTGGGCTGACAAGTCCTTTTTCTCCCCTCCAGGGCTTTACCCAGCGGCTGCCAGATGCTGCTGTTCTCAGCCACATTCAAGGAAAACGTGCGGGCATTTGCTATGCAGATAATCTCCAACCCCATCGTGATAAAGCTGCGCAAGGACGAGCTCACCCTGAGCAACATCCGGCAGTACTACTTCATGTGCAGGAGCAGGGAGGAGAAGTACAGAGCCCTCTGCAACATCTATGGCAGCATCACCATTGGCCAGGCTATGATCTTCTGCCAGGTGAAGTGCTTCGGCCTGCCCACAGAGATCGTTTTTGCCTTGTACATATGTTTTTCTGGGTAAAAAAGTGGCTGAATGGCCGGGCCCAAAGAGTTGTGACTGGCTGCTAACTGGATTTAACCCTATTCACCACAAGTGGTGTCCCCCAGGGCTCGGTTTTGGGGCCACTCCTGTTTAACATCTTTATTGATGATCTAGACGAGGCGATCGAGTGCACCCTCGGTGGATTTGCAGATGACACCCAGTTGGGTGGGAGTGTTGATCTGCTCGAGGGCAGGGAGGCTCTGCAGAGAGACCTGGACAGGCTGGAGCCATGGGCTGAGCCCAACTGGGGGAGTTTCATTGAGGGCAAATGCCAGGTCCTGCCCTTGGGCCACAACAACCCCCAGCAGCGCTACAGGCTTGGGGAGGAGTGGCTGGAGAGCTGCCGGTCAGAGAGGGACATGGGGGTGTTGATAATGAGCCAGCAGTGTGCCCAGGGGGCCAAGAAGGCCAATGGCATCCTGGCTTGTGTCAGCACTGGCGTGGCCAGCAGGGACAGGGAAGGGATCTGAGCCTGGGCTCCGCACTGGTGAGGCCGCCCCTCGATGAGTGGGTTCAGTTTTGGGCCCCTCACCCCAAAAAGGCCATTGAATGACTCGAGCGTGTCCAGAGAAGGGCAACGGAGCTGGGGCAGGGTCTGGAGCACAGGTCTGCTGGGGAGCGGCTGGGGGAACTGGGGGGGTTCAGTCTGGAGCAGAGGAGGCTGAGGGGAGACCTCCTGGCCCTCTGCAACTCCCTGCCAGGAGGGGGCAGAGAGGGGGGATGAGTCTCTGGAGCCAAGGCCCCAGCGCCAGGCCCCGAGGGAATGGCCTCAAGCTGCCCAGGGCAGGGTCAGGCTGGCTCTGAGGAAGGATTTCTGTGCAGAAGGGGCTGTTGGGCGTTGGAATGGGCTGCCCAGGGCAGGGGGGAGTCCCCGGGATCCCTGGAGGGGTTGAAGAGTCGGGTTGAGCCAGCACTGAGGGATCTGGGGGAGTTGGGAACGGTCAGGGTGAGGGTCATGGTTGGACTGGAGGAGCTTCAAGGGCTTTTCCAACTGAGATGATTCTGGGATTATTTTGGGGTGTTAACAAGCACCGCGAGGTCCCTCAAAAGGATCAGGGGCTCAGGAGTGGGGGAAAATAAAACCTGATCCCGCCTCTCCCCCAGACTCGGAGGAGTGCGGACTGGTTGTCGGTGGAGATGAGCCAAGATGGGCACCAGGTCGCCATCCTGACAGCAGAGCTGACAGTAGCCCAGCGGGCCCACGTCATCCAGCGCTTCCGCGACGGGAAGGAAAAGGTCCTCATTGCCACCAACGTCTGTGCCAGAGGTACCCCCGAAAATCCCAACGCCCCTCGCCCTTCCGAGGGGCATGAAACATGCTTCCTCACCACCGGTTCTTCTGGTGTCAGCGTGGGCTCGAGCGACAGATCCTCCCCGACTTGCGATGCCTTTCCACAGCCCCTTTCTCCCCATTTTATTTATTTTTTTTTTCACAGGGATTGACGTGCAGCAGGTCACCATTGTGGTGAACTTCACCCTTCCCACCGGGCAGAAGAACCAGCCGGATTTCGAGACCTACCTCCACCGCATCGGGCGAACGGGACGCTTTGGGAAGAAGGGCATCGCCTTCAGCATGGTGGAAAGTCAGAACTTGGAGCTCGTGCGGATGATAGAGGAGCATTTCCGTGAGTATCTGCGCGTCGACACCTCACCAGGAGGTGGGTTTGGAACTGGTCATCCCCCTCTGCTTCATTTCCCATCTGCAAATGGACCTTGTTGAGCTGCTCCTCTCCCCGGGGCTCATCCCATCAGTGCATCAGATGCAGCTTTCAGCCCTTCTAGGATGTTTTTTCTTTTTTTTCCCCTACCGGCCAGATTTTCAGAGAAACAGCCGAGGAGGTGGTGCATGACTTGCAAGGGACATTTCAGGTACCCAGGGTGCCTCAGTACCTCTTTTTTTTCCCTCCTTCAGGCATTTTATCTACCTTTACCCTGCACGTCCCGGTCCGGGGGGAGCTGGTACCCCAGCTTAGCCCTGGATGGGGGAGAAAAGCCAGCAGCTGAAACCTTACCTGACTGCAAATCGCTCGTCACTCACAAACATCATGAGGATTTCCACGGAGTTTTCAGGAGGCTGTCGCTGCACCAGTGGCTTTTCAAATCCCAGTGCCTGTTTTCCCTCTGGTTATTTTAAGGGAAAAGACAGTTATCTTCTGAGTGGCAGAATTGTCAGGCAACGGATGAGCAGCTCGAATAACCACGAGGTGGGATGAGCCTGACCACAGGCACGGCCAGAATTAGCCAGAGGAGCCCAGTGTGGGATTTCCAAGGATGAAAATCCAAGCAGATGAACTCCCAGCCACCCAACTTTTTCCTTCTTAATGTTGCAATTCGAGGGCCAGGGCCTGGATAAAGGAACTTCCCCTTCTGGCATCACTGTGGAGGTGGGAGCAGAGAGCGGGAGCGTGGCTGGAAGCTGAACCCGACGCATTGCTTCACGCTTGGGCCACCTCTTGCTTTCTCAGCAGCTTTCTCTCTCAGCAGCTTTCTCTCAGCCACTGCCCTTTATCCACTTAACACTTTACTTCCTGCAAGTTTATTTTTCTATTGCTTGAAGGCCACAAACGGGAAATACTGCATCGAGCGCTTCGGGGAGCTTCCTAACGCGCACGCAAATGGTGGGTTTTCACCCTGGTTGTGCCAAACACTGACAGTTTTTTTGTTTGTTTTTTTTCTCTCAGAGACCAAGATCAAGCAGCTGGACCCGGACAACATGGACGAGCTCGAGAAGCTTGAAAACTGAGTGAGCAATGGGGATTCGCTCTCCCAGATCACAGTTCTGGTTCAAAACAGCAGGAAAAGTTCCAGGGGAAAATCTCCCAGTTCACGTTTCCTCAAGCTGTTTAGTTTTGTTACAGTGTTTTAGGAGGCGGCGAGGGGGAACCTTCAGCCCTAGCGGTTATCGTTCTTGCTTTTGTCCCTTGTTGTATCCCCAAGGTTTTCATAGCCTGAGGGATCCCCTGAGGAGTTTAACATGAGGTAAAGCTCCCCAAAAATGGGTCTAGATGTGCTCGGAGGGGTCAGAAAACAGGCAAAATCCAGTAACTGGCCCAAAAAATCCGCTGCTGGTCTGCAGGCAGCAGTGGCGGGTGGCGTTTCTGTCAGAAACAGCTCAGAAAAAAACTTCTGTAACTTGCTCCTTTCTCCTGATTTTTTTCTTATTAAAAAAGCCCAAACTAACCCATTCTCGCTAGATGGCAGCAGGAAGCCGCCGCCGTCCCCAATCCCACCGCGGCCTAAACGAGGGACCCGTTTGTCCCCAAAAGATTTATCCCGGCGCAGCGCCGGTCTCTGACAAAAAGGAATTATTTATCCCCGAAGGCCTTGGGAGCCTCCCGCTCGGTATTAATGGTGTCGGTTTTGGTAAAGAGAAATTAATTGTAATTAAGGAAGTGGCAGCGGGGTGGGGGAGGAGGGACACCAGGGAATTTTCTGCTGTTTTGGCCAGGCCAGGCCAGCAGGTGGAAGAAGGCCGGTCTTGAGCCTTAACACTGCCCCCCCTCAGCACCTGGGCCTCATCCTGTGCTGACACCAGCACCCTTGTGCCAAAAAATCCTTATATTTGGGATCTTTATTTATTTTCCCCTGGGTTATCAGCATCCCAAGACATTTCACTGCCTCAGTGAAACACCCCCATGGTGGTACCCCTACCCCAGAGGGCAGATGTTTTGGTTTTTTTTAAAAAATCAAAATATTGAGGGATGATTTTGTGCAAATGCCCTATTTTGAGGGGAATTTCAGCCCATGGGCTGCCACCTCCTGAGCATGACTGGCTCTGGCCACGGCCTTTCCACAGTGGGTGCTGGCTCTGGAGATGTGTGTGTGTCCCTGTCATCTGAACCCCAAAATCCTCCATGGGGGTGCTCCAGCCCCCCCACCCCCCCGGCATTGCATTACAGTGCCGCCGCCCCACCGTGAATGTTTGATGGGCCGGGGCGCGGCACAGCGCGGGAGATGAAATATCAAACCCCGCTCGGCGCCGAGCACCCGGCTTCCCCCGGTGCCCAAACCCCCCGGGTTTTGATAGAAGGGAGGGGAGTGTGGCACCTTATTTTCTCCTTTTTTAGCAAAAGAAAAACCAAAAATGGGGTGGGAAGGGCTGGGGGTAACGGGAATCAGTTTTTCTTGTGGGGGAAGGAGGGGATGGTGCTACAACTGCCACGAGTGTGCCCAGCCTCAGCCCTGAGATTGCAGGGGCCGAGGCAGGCAGCGGGGTTGGGTTCCCCCCCGCGGCTTCTCCCTGCCCAGGTTTCTAAATAATTAACGGTTAATCAGGGCCGGGCCTAATTACCCAGGGGTAACCGGAGAGCCAAGAGCGCAGCCCTGCTTCAGCATCCCGCCGCGGGGCCGGACATGGCGCCATGGAGCCGGGCCGGGCACTGCTGCCGCCTCGGAGGGGGCTCTGGCTCCTCTGCCTGCTGCCAGCGCTGGCGGGGGGTGAGCAGAGCCCCGACACCCCGAAATTTTCCCCCACCCCCCTGGGGTGTGGCTAGCAGCGGCCTGACCAAGTCGCCGCACCTCTGGGCCAGGTCAGCCGCTGGCGGCCGGCGAAGCGGCTTACGAGGAGCGAGCGGTGACGGGGGTGCGGGGCCGGGCGGTGGAGCTGAGCTGCGGGCCGGTGGCGGCGGCCCCCCCCGCTGTGGTGTTCTGGAGCTTCGCAGCGGGCTCAGGGCCACCGCGGGCTGTGGCGGTGGGCTCGGGCCCGGAGGTGGCGGTAGCCCCCGGCGCGGGGACGTTGGGCCGGGTGACGCTGCGCAACGGGACGCTGGAGCTGCGGGAGCTGCGAGCGGCCGCCCAGGGCCGGTTCCTCTGCCAAGGGCTCTTCCCCGAGCGAGGGCGGCTCCGCGTCGGCTACGCCGCTGTCCTCCTGCGAGTCCTGGGTAAGCTGCTCCCGGTTGCCTCCCCTGGGATCCTGCTAGCCATGGAGCGGCTGGCAGGCCAGCGTCGCATTCCCCTTGCCCGCTAGCCAATAGTCTCATCCGCTGGCGGTGGAGCGTGCTACAGGCAGATGAAGGAACCCGCTAGCCAGTGAAGGGCCCCACTAGTCAGTGTAGAGCCCCACTAGCCAAGGTAGTAGCCCACTAGACAACACCCCGCCTGTCAGTGAAGCAATGCTACTAGCCAGCAGTGAGCCCTCAGTATCCAACAGTGCCCCAGTAACCAACGGAGAGCCCCTACTAGCCAAGAGGGTCCCACAAGCCAACAGAAAGCCCTCACTAGCCAAGAGTGCCCCACTAGCCTGTACAGAGCCCCACTAGCCAACACCCTGCCTGTCAACGAAACATGCTATTAGCCAACAGAGAGCTCTCACTAGCCAAGGTAGTAGCCCACTAGCCAACACCACACTGGTCAATGAAGCATGCTACTTGTCAACAGAGAGCCCCCACTAGCCAACAGAGTCCCCCACTAGTCAGGAAAGTGTGCCACCAGCCAGTGTAGAGCCCCACTAGCCAACATAGTGACCCACCGGCTGATATAGCAACCCACTAGCCAGCAAAGCAGCCTGCTTGCCAACATAGTGCCCCATTAGCCAACAAAGAGCCCCACTAGCCCACATAGCACCCTACTAGCCAAAGTAGCTCACCCCTAGCCAATGTAGCACTCACCAGCCAGTGAATCATCCCATTAGCCAAAATAGAGCCCCACTAGCCAGTGAAGTACTTCGCTAGCCAGCAAAGCACTCCACTCCACTAGCCAACACAGCACCTTTCTAGTCAAAGTACACCCCACTAGCTCATGAACTCCCCTGCCTCCAGCCAGGGTAGTGCCCCACTAGCCAACACAGTGGGGTAGCACTGCACTAGCCAATACAGCAGGCCACTAACCATCCCCATCTCCTTGCCCTGGCCATCCCAGCATCCCACCAGCCCATAACTGGTCTCGTTAGCCTGTATGTGGCCGCTTCAGCTCATCCCCACACCCATAGCCGGGACACCCCCTCACTAGCCCGTAGATGTTCTCACTAGCCCTCCCGCTCTAGCTCCCCCTCACTAGCCATCAGGGCTAGCAAGATCACCCCGGGGTGGGACAGGAGGGGCGTGGGGGCTCCCAGCAGGCCTGGGGGGGAGGGGCTGGCAGCTTTGGGGGCCGCTCACGGCTCGGTGCCCCCAGTGCCTGTCTCCAAGCCCTTTGTGCGGCCGACGGCGGCGGCGGTGGCCGAGGGGGCTACAGTGGCCCTGACCTGCGCCGTGCGGGAGGGGACGGAGCCGCGGAGCTTCTCCTGGCAGCATCAGCAGCCCCGGGGGGGTCCCTCAGTGTCCCCCGAGGGGCTGGGGGGGTCCGGGGCAGAGCTGCGCCTGACGCCCGCCAACCGTAGCCACACTGGCTGGTACATCTGTACCGTGGGCAACGAGGTCAACAACCGCACCAGCGAGCCTGTCTACCTGGACATTGTCTGTGAGTGCCCCGCTTGCCACCAGGGAGGGGGGGGGGGCTGAGCCAAGGTGGGGGCTCAGGCACTGGCTGTTGGGGCTTCCTCAGGGCTGGAGATGCCACCATGGCATGGCCATGGCCACCAAGCACCTTGCCACCATGGTATGTCCATGGCCACCATGGTACATCCATGGGCACCACGGGCCCTGCCATTGTGATGCCTCCATGGCCACCATGATGTACCCATGGCCACCAAGCACCTTGCTATCCTGGCACCATCTCTCTCCATGGCCACCATGCACCGTGGCATATCCATGGCCACCAAGCACCTGCTGTGGTGTGTCCGTAGCCACCAGACACCATGTCACCTCCACAGCCACCACGGGCTGTGCCACCACAGTGCCTCCGTGGCCACCAAGCACCATGGCATATCCATGGCCACCAAGCAGTGTGGCACATCCATGGCCACCATGGTGCCTCCACGGGCCACCAAGCACGTGGGGAGGGCCGCATGCCCTCCGTGGGGACGCTCCAGTTGCCTAAAGGTCCCCGTGTCCCCCCAGACGGCCCCGACCAGCCGGCCATCAGCGTGGAGCCCTTCTCCCCTGAAGCCGGGGGCTTCTCAGCGGGCGAGCGGGAGGACGTGGTGCTGACCTGCCTGGCTCCCTCCAACCCCCCCAGCCGCTACGTCTGGCTGCACAACGGGTCCCAGGTCCACACCGGCCCCACCTACGTCCTGGCCGCCATCGCCCGCGCCCAGGCGGGCACCTACACCTGCCTGGCCGAGAACCCCCACCTCCAGACCCGCACCCAGGCCACCATCGTCCTCACTGTCTACTGTAAGTAGCCTTGGGGCGGCGGGAGGTAGCCCGGTGGGTTCCCCCTCTCCGTCTCAGATGGACCAATGCAGCTCGGTGGTGAGAACGGGGGTGCAAGGGGTAATCTGGGGGGGGGGAGGTAAGAGTGGGGTGGGGATCCCCGCCATCCTACCCCGGTCTCCTGCAGATCCACCGGCCGGGAGCCCCAGCTGCTCTGCCGTGGCCACCGGTGATCTGCGGGACGTGGCCCTGCGGTGCCGTTGGCCCGGGGGTTTCCCCCCGGTGCGGCTGCGCTGGGTGGGCCCCCAGGAGGAGGAGGAGGAGGAGGAAGAGGGGGTGATGGGCGCCAGTTTTTCTGTGACTACCAGCATCCAGCCAGGGGCAGCCACCAGGAACGGCAGCTCCTTCTCCTGCCTGGCCTCCCACCCCGCGCTGCCGCAGGGGGCCGTGTGTGGGACCACCCTGTGTGAGTGCTGGTGGGGGGGCACCTGTAGTGTTTGTGTCTCTTGTGTCCCCAAGAAAAAAAACAAAAATATCCCTTCCTGACCCCCCCTTTGGCACAGTGGAGCCGTGGAGATCCCCACACCCCAAGGCGATGCTGGGACCCCCAGCTTGCTCCAAAACAGGGATCCCCTCGGCACAGCCAGAGCGCCAAGTGGGGAGAGGGGGCTGGCCCCCCTATTTTTGGGGGGGCTGCTTCAAGCACAGCACCACGCGCCCCGCCCTGACGCCTCTCCCTCCCGCAGGGGTCCCGGCCGGTGGCCCCTCCTGCGCGGCGGCGGCCACCAAAGGCGACGAGTACGTGATGCTGCGGTGCCGGTGGGAGGGGGGGACGCCGCCGGTGACCCTGCGCTGGTGGGACAGTGGGGGCCAGCCCTTGGGTGACCCCACGCCCTTTGCCGCCATCTTGGTGCTGAGTGCCAACGGCACGTTGGGGGGCCGGGATTTCATCTGCGCTGCCGACCACCCGCTACGGGCCGCTGGCGCCGAGTGCCGCCTGCGGCTGGGTAAGCCGGACCCGTCCCCCTCCCTCTCCTTCCCTGCCACCACGGGATGGGGGGTCACGCCGGCACCGTTCCCCCCCTCCCCGCTGCGCCCTGTGCGCAGAGGTCCCCAAGCTGGAGGCGGAGAGGAGCGAGGTGGCGGTGCTGGAGGGCGGCGAGGCGCGGCTGGCGTGTCGGCGGCACGGCCACGGGGCCAATCTCGGCGCTACCGTGGTTTGGTACGACCCCGAGGACCGGGAGGTGACGCCGGGGTTGGCAAAATACCGGTTAGAACGGGGAGAAGAGTGGGTCAATCTCAGCGTCCACGACGCCGAGTGGCCGCGGGACAACGGGATCTACCGCTGCACCGCGGCCAACGCCGTGGGCACCGCCAGCCTCCCCGTCCACCTCCGCGTGGACCGTGAGTCCCCGGGAGGGGTGTGGGAGGAGATGGGATCCTAAAAAAAGGAGGTCACCCCCCTCTTGCCGGCTGCCCTCTTGCCGCAGGGTACCCAGCCCCCCCTAACGTCACCATCAGCAAGCTGCGGTACACGCGGGCGCGCACCGAGGTGCGGCTGGAATGGCGGACACAGGGCAGTGGCAACCTCACCGGCTTCGTTGTGCAGCGGCGCCAAGCCAAGAAACCTTCCCGGCGGGTGCCTGGCCCCTGGGAAACAGCCGCTGGCGACATCGAGCCCCACTCGCGCGACCGGCGCCTGGGGGGGCTGGACCCAGCCGTAATCTACGCTTTCCGCGTGCTGGCTGTCAACCACCGGACGGCCGGGCACCCCTCCGAGGTGCAGACGCCAGGTGACGTGGGCAAGGGGACGCCACTCCGTGGGGGAAAATCCGGGTTGGAGTGGAGTAGGGCGACGTTTGTACCCTGGTGGAGCTGAGGAGCTGAGTGTGAGCCACCATCAGTAGGTTCCAGAGTGAACAGGCACAGGCTCCCACTTCCCGCTGCCTTCTTGCGCTCTGCCAGGCTGCGGTTGGGGGCGCCTGCTGACTGACATGCTCCCTCCTTGCCCGGGGTGCCTTGTTACCCTAATTACCCCCAGAAGAGGAGCGGAGGGGGATGACAGCAGCTGCTCTTTTCCAGCCGAGCCTCCCTTCGAGGCCTACCCAGCAGTGATGGCGGCAGCGGTGGTGGGGATGCTGGTGGCCACCGCTGCATCTCTCCTGGCTGTGCACTGCATCGCCCGCCACCGCGACACTCTCCCACGTGAGTGCCAGGGGCAGGGGGCGGCCGCAGCTGCTCCCTGGCCCCCCTGCACCTCATGTCCGTCCATCTGTCCCCAGGGCTGCACGACCTGCTCTTCCGCATGTGAGTGCCCAAACCAGCGTCCCCGCCCAGCGCGTCCCCCCCCACACACACACTCTGTCCCCCCCTTTCCAGGGCTGGTCCCGGTGCCCAGGAGCCCATCGGCACACCAGAGGACGCCGAGACGACCGGGGAGGAGGGAGCAGCACCGGGAGAGGCGGCTGCCCCCAGCCCAGCAGCAGGTAACAGCACCCATGGGGCTGAGGCACCCACCCTGGTGACCCAGCCCCCACCCAGAGACTCTTCCCCATCTCTCCCAGAAGCACTCTCAGCACCGCCGGACACCGCCGAGGAGCCACCGGTTACCGTCACAGTCACCACGCCGGTGACACCGTGACCACGGCGGCTTCTCCTCCTTACTTCCCTTTCCTCTCCCCACTGCACGTCCCTCTGCGTTAATAAAGGCAGGAAGGGGGGATGGCTGGAGTCAAAACTCAGCTGATGGAAAAATATCTGTGATCCAGACCTGGACCAAAACTTTGGGGCTGGTAGCAAAGGCGTTTTGCTTCTTTATATTTAAAAAGGCGTTAGGGGAAATAAGATGATTTAGATGATTTTTCCTGGGCTTGGGGAAGGGAAAGCTTTTCTAACCCCAAAAAGTACAAGGGAGGAGTGAAATCGTGATAAGCGTCCAGGCAGCAAGAAGGGCAGAAGGCTTGGCCTAAAAGCTCAGGCTAAGGCTTTACCCATGGCTACAAAAAGCAGCACAGCCTCAGTGTGGGTAAAAGTGGGTGACTGGGTGAAAACCTCTCCAGGTCAGCCACGAGCCTTCTGCTACTTCTGGGGCTAAAATAGAGATTTAGACTAAAATAAGGATTTTTGCACCCTGGGAAAGAAGTTCCCCGTGACTGGGAAGGGGGAAACTTAAACCCCATTTTTAAAAAAATGAAAAAAAGAAAGACCCAGGGAACTAGAGGCCAGTCAGTCTCATCTCTGTGCCTGGAAGGAACACGGGGAGGATCCTCCTGGAAGCTGTGCTGGGGCCCATGGAGAATGAGGAGGTCACTGGTGAGAGCCAACACGATGTATTTGGTGGCCTTCTACGGCGGGTTACAGTGTTGGGGATAAGGGAAGAGCAAATGATGTCATCTACCTGGACTTGTGCAGCATCTGGCCTGTCCCACACAACATCCGTGTCTCCGAACGGGAGAGACGTGGGTTTACCGGATGCACCACGGGGTGGGTAAGGAATTGGCTGGATGGTCTCACTCAGAGCTGTGGTCAATGGTTTGATGTCCCAGGGTAGAGCGGTGACGAGTGGCGTCCCCAGGGGTCGGGGTGGGGGCCGGCGCTGTTTAACACCTTTGTTGGGGCCGTGGACAGTGGGATCGAGGCACCCTCAGCAAGTCCCCACCGACACCGAGCTGTGTGGGGCGGGGACACGCTGAGGGAAGGATCCATCCAGAGGGACCTGGACAGGCTGGAGGGGGGGACTGTGCAAACCTCGTGGAGTTCACAAGGCCAAGGGCAAGGTCCTGCCCAGGGGTCGGGGCAATCCCCAGCACAGACACAGGCTGGGCGAGGAGGGGCTGGAGAGCAGCCCCAAGGAGAAGGACTGGGGGGGTTCCAGGGTGGAGAACTGACTCTGAGGCAGCAACGTGTGCTCACAGCCCAGAAAGGGCCCCGTGTGCCGGGCTGCACCCAGAGCAGGGGGGGCACAGGGCGAGGGGGGGATTGTCCCCCTCTGCTCCGCTCTGGGAGACCCCCCTGCAGGGCTGGGTCCAGCTCTGGGGCACCAACAGCAGAAGGACACGGACCCGCTCGAGCGGGGACAGAGGAGGCCACGAGGATGCTTGGGGGGCTGGAGCCCCCCTGTGAGGACAGGCTGGGGGAGTTGGGGGGTTCAGCTGGAGAAGAGAAGGCTCTGGGGAGACCTTAGAGCGGCCCCCAGGGCTGAAAGGGGCTGCGGGAAAGGGGGGAGGGACTCTGGATCAGGGGGTGTGGGGATAGGACAAGGGGTGACGGTTTTAAACTGACAGAGGGGAGATTCAGATGAGATCTAAGGAAGAAATTCTTCCCTGGGAGGCCCTGGCCCAGGTTGCCCAGAGCAGCTGTGGCTGCCCCCTCCCTGGCAGGGTTCAAGGCCAGGTTGGACGGGGCTTTGGGCAACCTGGGCTGGTGGAAGGTGGCCCTGCCTGGGGCAGGGGCGGGGTCTGGATGATCTTTAAGGTCCCTTCCAACCCAAACCCCTGTGATTCTGTGGAAAAAAAAAAAAAAAAAAAAGGCCAAAGCTCTGCCCCCAGCCCAAGGTTGCGGATGCTGCTTTGGGATCACACTGCATTTAATGTGGTGCAGAGACAGGACCAAAGCTTTGATGGAGTGGGGAAGGGGTCCTCATCTTCACCCTAAAATCCCCTTTTTCAGGCCAAACTGCAGGCTGTTAAAAACAGATATTAGTGATGTTTTTTTCCCCACGTCAATGCAAGCATGGAGGGAGGCAGCATCCAAGGAAAAGGTTGAGCGTCCACAGTTTCCTTGGCCCTTGTTTTCTGGTGTGAGAGATAAACGAGGGCATGTCTGGCCCTTTTCTCCCGTATTTGTTAATAACCTGTCAGGAAGTATCAAGTAATGAGAACCAACCTCACATCAGTGCCCATGGAGTATTAATGCCCACTTCTGCCACAAAAAAGCATCACTCTATCAAATCACCCCAAAAAAATAAAAATGCTACCCCAAACCCCTGCAGAAACTACACAGTGTGTAGTTGTATGTATGTATGTAACATTTATGAAGGAATATTACAGCTTTTTAGGAAAATATAGCGCCTTTGACACAACCATGGTCTGATTTAAGTGAAGTCATTTAAAAATGTGGTTAAACCTCAGCGTTTGGGGAAAACAAAGCAGCCAGAGGTAAAACCCAACTACTTGCCTGCCAACCTCCACCGGAAGGCGGGGGAAGCCTTGCAGCGGGTCTGGGCGTAGGAAAGAGCCAGCCAGGGTAAAAGGCAGCTGCGAGGAGCAGATGGAGGAGATAAATGACGAGGGAGGAGCGGGGCTTTGCAGTCGCTCTGGGGTAGGTGGCAGTTGAAGCCCACAGGTTTTGCGACGCTCGGAGCTTCAGAATTAAGCAGCTTTGTCTGGGAGGACGCACAGCCCTAAAAACAAAGGGGAAAAAAAAAAGAATAGATTTATAAACAATGCACTAAAAGGAATAAAACCCCCCAGCACTTAGACCAGCCCACGGAGAGATGGTGCTACCGAAGCAAGAGCTTCCCTCACGACGGGAAACCGCTCCCCAGACCGCGGCTGATCGCTGCACCTGTAGGGCCTCGGCTCCCCGAGGGGCTGCGGCGGTTCCCCCCTCCCCAGCCCCGCTGCCAGCCTCGCCTAGAAAAATATTCCCAAAATACTCCCTCCTCGGAAAGGCTGAAAGGCGGCTGCACACGCCTCGGCCCGGCTCTAGCTGTAATTTATGCACCTCATTTCTGGGGTCAGGCCTTCTCGATTTTTTTCAGGGGGTGGGGGGGGTGTGCTTTACAAGCACTGGTTTATTTACTCTGATTAAATTTGGAAAGGAGGAAAAAAAAAAAAGAAAAAACTCAAACCCTGCAGTTAATGCTGCAACACCTACATCAGGCTGTATCCGCGGGGCCAGCAGGTTTCTTACAGCCAGCGGGAGCTGCTTGAATGCAACTTGTTTCGTCTCAGAGGCTGTTCAAGCCGTGAGTATTCCCTGAAACCGAGGAGCACAGTTGAACTGGATTTCTGTCTTCTGTGAGTGGGAAGGGGAGACAGGCTGGATTTTCACCCGTGCTCTGCAAACACAAGTGTTATCAACCGCCGAACGACACAGTCACCAAACTGAGCTCTGCTCCTCAAGCCACGCTCTACGGACTCAGCCAAAGTTGTTGTGTTTTTTTGGTTTTGTTTTGTTTTTTTGTATTTACCCACTGGGTTCTTCCAAGAGAAACTGAAAGAGGATGGGAGGCGTTCAGGGACCGGAGGGTTGGAGGAGCACAAGGCCAAGCTGCCAGCGGCACAGCAGCCATCGGTCACAAGTATCAGACCTGCTCCGCTAAATCCCTCCATCAGACTCCTCAATCCTGTGCTTCTTGTGCGGGTAACATGCCATGGAAAACACACTCCAAATTTCCCATCGTTGTTCTTTATATTATTACAATTCTTTTTTATACACATAACCAGGCTAGTTTCGCAGTGGGGGAGGAAGGGGGGGAATAAAAAAAAAAAAAAGAATTTCGAGGCATAAATAATATAAAAAGGCAACCATTTTTAAAAACAAGATACATTCATATGACACTACTACAAAAAAATAAATAGTGACTCTCTCTGTTATAATTAACATCCCCCCATCACTCCCTTTCAGCGACTCTGCTGTGCAGTTACTGGCGTTAAGTGGGGACAATGGTCACTTCCTCAGGTTTCCTGCAGCTGGAGCTGCCGAAGGTCCCCAGAACCATTTAAGGTGACTCTGGATGAACTCCATCCTGGTTTTTCCTTACAGTCCTTCGAAACAGGCTGCAGAATCAGGGGACTCCAGCTCAAAATGTGGTTCGATGTTTCTGAGTGCACGCAGTTGTCACCTGCAAAGCAAGAGCGGGGCAGGTTGGTTGGTTGTTGGTTTTTTTTTTTGGGTTGTGGTGATTTTTTTTTTTTATGAGTAGATCATCTCCTATTTCAGCTCAACAGACCCAACAAACACAAAAAATTCAGACTAATAGAAGCAGGTAATGCCCTTTGAGCTCAGGCTCATTCCCATAATGTGACTGGAATGAGCAAACCGTATCTGGTTAGCACCTGCCTTGGGTTGTACACTGCAACGGACCAGAATTTGTTCTGTGGACACATTTGTATGCTGATTATAAAATGGGAAAATATAGTAAAAAACATCCAGTGGGTTCTCTGGCAATTCTCAACAAGTGATCCTTGCATGTTTGCAAAAATCCTAGAGATAGCAAATATGTTGACTTTGCAGTATATAGTGATTCTGTGACCAAAAGAATTGTGAAGATAAACATGATCTGAGCTTACACACAGAAATATCTCTTCATATATGATTCCTTCAAGAACATGTCCTGAGAGATCCAGAAAATAACCCTTCTAAAAATTGCTTTCTTTTATGCCCATAATTATTTCTTGCCTGTCAGAAGAAAGGCACAAAACATTAGGCAGCAGCTCAGAGCAGCGGCTGATATTGAATCAGTCAGGTCGATTAGTTCAGCCCAACTCCCACCTAAATTTCTGCCCCTCCTCCTGCCTACAGGATGGCTCTAGGCCACCACAGACGCCTGCTCATTAGGGGAAAACTCCATTAGCATTTCAGCAGTTTTGGGAGGCCACGGGTAGGCTGTAGGTGCAGGCAACTGCAAGCCAACATAAATCAGTCCCAGGCTCGTTATCTGGAGCACGCCTGCTTGATGAGCTTCGATTACAGGCATCAATCACGAAGGGCACGACAGCACCTGAGCATGGCTGCTCCTCTCTTCCACAATGGGAAGGGCGGAATGCTTAATCTTACTCAAAAAGCCAGGGTTTTTTTTTGTGGGCTTAATTACCAGCTTCTCCGCAATAAATTAAGCGCCCTGCAGCTGTCCTATAGATTATTCCCGGCTTCAAAAGCAGGCGCTTCCCTCTCCAGGATGCCTTACCGTCCGTGTAATCCACGGAGAGCTGGTTCATGCCTTCCCGACAGCAGGGGTGCTGGGCAGGGGGCTGCTCCGTCTTCTCCTTGCCATCCTCCTCCTCCAGCCGGGTGCTGCACTCTGGGACGCTGGAGGCCAAGCACATGGCCACCATGACGTGGTGATTCAGGGGCTTCATCTCCAAACCATCCTGCTGATAAGGTGCTACGATGGGCACAACGGGTAGCGCGTTGCTGCTGAAAGTGCCGTTGGTTTTGGTGAAACACCTGCAGACAGGACACAAGCCCAAGCAGGGTTACTCAGAGCTATTTCTTTCCACCATTTCTCTTGAGAAACTGCAATTCTGAAGTACTTCACCACATGTCAGTCACTAACAACAGTCAGAGGGCTTGCCAAAGAGATTTTACATACATTTTTTGATCAATTGTGACATTAAGAAAAGGATCAAGCATTTTTTAATCCTAACAGACAGCCGAAAACATTCAAAACATGTGCTCAGTTACATCCCCCGTCAGTTGTGACCTGATGACCTGACTCATGAGTCCATTTCTCCATCAAGGCATCCCCATAAAACGGGTTTTCACTGCCAAGAAAAAGAGCTCAAGTTTGAAACCCAAACAGCAAACTTGAGTACCTTGGAAAAGAAACACTAAGCATTATCGTAGTGAATGCAGATTAGAAAAATACATGCAATATTATAAATATAAACCTCCCTGTGCTGTGTGACCCAGATTGTGGCTCTGTAACACGTGCATAAGGCTGTGAAATTGAAGTCAAACTGCTAAATCAATTGTTACAGCCAAGCTATTTAACCTCTAAACAAAAAGGAGCTGGACCTTAAGAGACATGCGTACCACTGCAGCAAGCAGGGAAAATGCCTGCAGTGTTTGGAGCCCCGTGAACAACGTGGCCTCTGCGAACACTTTTATAAGCAATTCCTACGTAAGAAAGCCCAAAAAAGAATCACACTTCAGTGTGGTTTTATACAAAACCATAATTACCACGAAAGGTTCACTTGTACAGCTGCCACGAGCTTTGGGAAGCTGCCCCCCCAAAACACGCTGCGGTGCAGAACAGATCAGATGGATCCGCAGATAAAAGCAAAGCATCGGGGTAAGGATGGAGAGTGTTCAAACCCACCAAGAGCCAGCGATACTCCAAAACGTTCTCATGAAGGCTAAACAGGCTTCAGGATTTATATACCAATACAGATAACAACTCAAAGCCTTTTCTATTTTTTTCTGCCCTATTTAAATATGTTTCTGGCCTCTTCTGCCCACAGTGACACACCTAATTCATCTTGCTGCAGGTTATTTCTGGGCTGCTACCTAAGCAGTGGCATGTTGAAATATAAAAATTAATACCTGGGATCAGGCTGTTCAGGTGCTAGCTTATCTGGTAACACAGCACATTTCTTCAGAGTGATTCTGGCCCAAAACTGATGGTTTTGATGCTGAAAGAGGTAGGGGAAGATGGACTTGGACATCATCAGTGATGGGATATCCACCATCAGTGCCTACTCTGGTAGCAGCTGAGCCCTCAGCACCAAAGTACTAAACTCAGATTTAAAACCAGGAGATGTTAAGCTTGGCAATCACAGCAAGCTCCTGCCCAAGTCCCAGAAAACACTTTTATCGCATTAAAAAGGTGACGGCAATGTATGAAACCATCACACTCGAGGGACTTTGTCCTATGAACTCACTCAGAGCCTCAGTTTATACTTTCACCTGAAACCATCATCAATACCAACAGAACTGAAAGAGCAACAGAACATCCACAAATAAACTTTCTAGAGGAGGAACCGGAGCACGTTTCCCCTCAGGCAGCTGTTTCACCTGCAAAGCCAACACACAGGACAAGGGGGGATCCCTCCAGCAGCTGCAGTGTCACCCCAGGAGCCCACCCCTCTCCCAAATGCTGCGAGGATGGAGCAGCACCAAGCTTCATTTTCAACCTTCGCTCTCCTATTTTGTCCTTCCACTCCCATAACTGCCTCCAAAATCATTATTTCAAGTACCAAAATACCACAGAAGCCACTGAAGAATCCACATGAAACACATCTGGTCTTCAAACAAATCCATTTATTAGTTTGCATTTCTTTCCGCAGAGGTTTTGACTGCACTCACTTATTATTTAAGGAAAAAAAAAACCCTTAGTGGAACCCATTTAAAAATGTTTGGGTTTGCATGTTTATGGGGGTTTCTTTTTAAAGATACAGAGGTCAGTGTAGCTCTTTGTATGACTGTACAAGCTTGAATGATGTTTCAAGACAGCAGTCAATTTTTAAAGCTTAAATAACCACATTTTGATGGAAACTAGCCATTGGTATATCCAGAGCAAAGTGCACATGAATAGTGATGTAAAATCCCTGCTGCAGGAAACACATTTTCTATCAGTTTTCAGTGCTAAAATCCTACCAAACTCAAATCCAAGTTAAAAGCCCACATGAGCATAATTTCGATTTAAAAAGCTGGAAAAACAGATCAATACTGCTTTATTCAAAATGTGTATTTCAGATTTCTGATCAGAATACAGTGAATTTGCAAAGAAGAAACCTGCAAAACTGTAAATTCCTCTGCAACCAGCATGTATCTAGAAAGTTTTAATGCAAAAGCACCAGAGAAGGAAAAAAAAAAAATCAGCTCTCAATCCTAACGTAACAAGCGCAAACCACACTCGTCTTACCGGCTTTGTCCACAATAGCAAAGCGGGTACCCACGTTTCAGCAACTTCTACCTCTGGCAAGCCTCCACGAGCAGTTATGAGAGCATAAAGTGCTAATTTAAACAGAAGACCGAGGGATTTCACCACTGTAATAACAAAACCTGCTCCGAGATGGCTATGGCTGAGAACAGCCGTGGTAGCCAGCTATTAAATATGCTAAACCTTTAGGATTCATTTGCACGTGGTCACAACTCAAACGACTGCTAAATTCTACCCAAATCAGCAATAACTCCAGGCTTGCAGTGGAAATGGGCTCATTTAGGAATTAGCAGCGCCAAGGTGGAACATATGAGCAAGGCCACGTGCACCTGAAATGCTCACGAGTTAGAGACTGTCACCCTGCTAGAGGCGTTTCCACTTGAACCTACTGTCCTCTGTTATCACGCGGGTGTTTTGCAGAGGAAATTGCCTGGTTTTAGTACACAAAGTGCAATAATTCAAGGGTGGGACAAGGCATGGGTCCTCTTTACACACAGACCAGGCGGAGGGGACAGCCCTTACCTGCCTAACGAGGTTGACAGGGAAAAGACCAAATTCCCACTTGCCAAAACCTACTGACTTGACTGCACTAACCCACCAGGCCTTCCCTCCTCCTCCTCCTCGCTCTGGCCCCTGGTGTAATCCTCAGGCACATTTCTGGTCCTCCCCGTTCCCCTCTCCCATGTCCTCCTTCCATTCCCCCAGCACCAGGAAGGGAACAGAGTGGTCCCTGCTGTGCAGCTCTCCTGCCAAATGGAGGTTAATGGTCCCCTCTGGGGTAAGGCAGCTGTAAAGGACAACTTGTTTCTCTATCAAGCAGTCAAATATAGAACAGGGATGTAAAAACTCAAAGTTCAGACCCTGCTGATGACCCATCTGGGAGGAAGAGTACAGTTGCAGAGGATGGAACCCATTCCCCCCTGCTTTAAGAAAAAAAGAGCAGTTAAAAATCTATTAAATTAAAAATATACTTAAAACTGGAAAGCGAGCTCTTAATTACAGCATAACACATACAGCATGTTCCAAATTACGGCCAGTCATAGGCATCTTGACTGCTGTTACACAGCCTGCCTTGAAAACAGACAATTGGCTTCTAAGGAAACGGTAGCTCGCCTTCCCCAGAGAGCAGCCACAACACTGGTCCAGACAAAGCGTGCCCAGCCCATCTCCATCACACCATCACACACATGTTTATGGAAGGAGGAAGAATTTAAGGCCTATTATAAGTTATATTTTAAAAAGTCAAACCACAAAAATAACGTGAACATGTTTTCTGCATTCAAAACCAGCTTAACGTCAACTCAGCTTCTCCAGATGTACACCTAAAGGCAGCTGACAATTTTAATGAGACAGAAAATTCAAAGTATAATTGAAAAAAATCCAGAATTTACCAGTCAGAGCAGTCCAGCACATCTCACTTTTAGTCCTATTTTTAGTCATTAAAACAACCAGAGATCTAGTCAGAAGCCTGGAAGGATATTCTTTAAAACTTTCAAAAGTGAAAAACCTAATAAAAATCCAGACTCCCAGCTACAACATAGAAGACAGATTTTCCTTTATTCTATACAAGAATCCTTTTCCTCATGCAAAAAAATGTATCCCACACTGACAATGGCTGCCCAACCTGCTCCTGAAGAACCTCAAATCCCACGGTTTACAAAGAACAGCGTTGTGAAAGCAGAGCTGAAAGTCTAGCTCGATGCTGCTCTTCAGAGAACAGCAGGAAATGTAAAATACAGAAGACCAATTAAATCCTATTTGACAAACTCCATATGGAATGATTTTGTTATCTCAAAACTGAAGAAAACACAGGAAATAAGGTTTAAAAAAAAAATAATCCAGTGCCCAACCTGCCTCACTTCCTAGAGAGCATCAAAGGAATATGTTGGGCAAAGCAAGCTCTGGGGCTTTAATAGTTTTGGGTTTTATTCTACCCCCCAATCACCAACTGCTCCCCAAGCCATGCACTGACACGGAGCTCCACCATGCCCTCAGCCAGGACTTGAGCTCTCTGATTTTGTTTGCCCTGGCTATGACACAGCACCCAGAGCGAGGGCTCCTGTCAGCAAAGGTCCTGCCCGGGTGCGAGTCTGACATCACCTGTTGTTGTTCCGACAGTTTCGGCAATTGATGCACTCGGAGGGGTCGGCCTGCGGCACCGCTGTGTACATCCCGCCACCCTGCAGCAGGAAGGATTAACATAAAAATTAAAGATTCATCAATCATTATTCCAACATCCAAGAGGCAGTCGCAGAAGAGGCTGTTCAGCTCAAGCCAGCGCCCCCAAGCTCTTTCACTTCTTTTTCAAACTCTAATCACCTTATCAATCTTCAGATCCCTGCCCCCCTAATGTGGCACGGCAACACTGAGCTATTATACAAAGTCAAGTGGAGGGGTTTTGCCAGCATGTGTGTCAGAGAAAAGTAAATAACTGCAGCTTAGACAAGTATGTGGTAATTTCCCTGGTCTGTTTTCAGCTTAATACACTCAGGTTTAATTTAATAAACACACTGTAAATATGTTTATTTTTAACATTGATGACAGACATGAAAGCAAATTGCTGTTCGTTAGCAAACTGTGCCCAACTGGAGAGACCTAGTATTAAATTTGCAGGGCTGATGTCACAACATAAACCCATCCCACTTTCCTGTAATTACTCCGATTAGATCAGTTTACTTCGCTACGCTGATTTTTGAAACATTTAATATTTTTACAGATGGGGTAATTCCTTAGCCAGCAATGACTCTGGGTGAGAGGGATTTTGTGTTGTTAGTTTTGGCTGAAGTGGCCATTACAAGCAAGTAAAAATGCCCAGATTAACACATACCTCATTGTTAAAGACTAGGCGGACACTGATGCGGGAGCTGCTTGAAAACGGTGCTGTGGAGCCAGGCTACCACGGCGTGTGTCGGGGGGGAGCATTTGGGAAAGCTCACCTGGCTTTTGAGATTTCGAATGGTAGGGATCTTCTAACAATCCCTATTTCTGCAAAAACAGGGCTCTATCCTTCAGTTTTTGAAGCCGCTCAGTGCCATAGGGAGCCCTGAGGAAATGGCTAATTAGTCTTGATTGCCATCCTGGCCAGCTTCTCTTCCTCATTTAGGCCAATCAATGAAACAATAAAGAGAGTCCTAATGAGGATGAGAACATCCTGTTCCTCTGCACTGCCTCACCCACATGCCAGTCCCAGTCCTTCTACATGGGAAGAGATCATGTGACTAACTTTCTACAACATGGAGGAGAAAAAAGAAAAACTCAACCCAGTCAACTCTTTGTGATAAGACCGTGGCGCTGCACATCCCACCTCGTGGCACAGAGGAGGTCCAAGCACCGAGACCTGTGTTACTACATCCATATTTCCTTCCTTCCCCCCTTCCAAAAAATAAAATAGATGGAACAAAACATCAACACAAGCCCCTAGGCTTTCCCTTGGATGAGCTTTTGAGCACTGCAGAACTTCCCCTCCTGAGGGCTTGAAGACTTCTGAAGAGTTTCACCCATTGGGAGGGTTAGACAGGTCCAAAAAACATGATTTGGGCCTCAGCTGCTCTTGAAAGCCACCAAAAAAGCAGCACTGCTTGCTACGCAGTCTGACCCAAGACAGAATCAGGTGACAAACCAACTGGTCTGGACTCCAAGCTGGAGTTAACTGAAGTGGTAACTACTGTGCAAGTGCTAATTTGTTGTTCAATAAAATGAAGTGCTTGTGTTCAATTACTAACACAAACAATAGCCCCGGTTTTTTTTCTCCAGAAACAGCATGGGTTATTCAGACTTTTGAACTTTTTCTTTCAGTTTTCCTGGGCAATGTTCACAGTTTTGAGTAAGTTTAGTAAGTTTGAATGCAAGCCATCTGTTTCCATAGACAATAATGAAATCATTATTCTCTCTTGGAAACGGGACACATTTCAGTAAATGAAGTATTTTTCCACTGCATACAAAGGCTGGATCACAGACTTAAATTAGTTTTTAATTTTATTTCAAATTTCAAAACAAAAAATGAGCCTGTCTCAGCAGTCACAAACAAGGGACTGAGGAAAAAAAAAAAAGACAGCATTATTACGTTGCTGCATTTTAAGATGTATAGGGCATTTTATTTTATGGAGCCTCCTGCTACATTCGTGCCTTGCCATAATTAATAGCGTTGCTTAGAGTTACAGATCTGAAACAGGTGGGGGAAAAACGGGTGATCCATAAAGCTGCAGAATAAGCAGCTATAATTAAATCTATTTAACTTGAAGATTGAGAAATACCATATGTACAAGTAAAGCATCTCAGCCCAGTACTGAAGCATTCTCAGAGCTTACATGCTGTTAGGAGGAGGGTAGAGGCAGATTTCCCAGAGTAAGTGGAATTCTTGCCGTCATCCGATACTCTCAAATGAAAACCGTGATGTTTGTATCAGAAATATCAGCCCAGTTGCTTCCTCTGGGATAAGTAATTTAGTGGAACTAGCTGTTATCAATGGATGAGTACTTCCCCCACCCAGAATCAGTCTGCTTCTACGACCTCTGAATAAATCCTAAGGTCTAGGCTGAGCCTTCCACCCACTGTAAGAGCTTACGTTCACAAAATGGTGGGGATGTTCGTAGTCCATGCGTGTCCTGGACAGGGAGCTGGTGTGCCCTGGGTAGAGCCCAGCTCCTCCGTTCATGATCCCGTTAACTCCGTTAGCAACTTTATGATGGACGTGGGGGCAGCCGTTGCTGAGGCTGCCGTTGCTGATGAAGTTCCCGTGGATGCTGCCGTTGACTCGGCTCGTGCCGGGTAAGGTTGTGTACTCGATCATCTGCCCATTGATATCTGCCCCTTGATAGAGGTAACCAGGAGGGTCATATTCTGCAAGAGATTACCAAAAGCCGAATGAGAAGTTAAATGAGCATCTCTAAGAAACAAAAGAAACTTATTTTCTCTTTCTACAGCTTTTGTAAATTAACTGTATTATTTAAGGGCCTACTACACAAATGCAGAAATGGAAAACAGCCACACCCTGGAGAACAGACCAGCAACGCTGGTCTGAAGGGACTCAGCTGACGTCAGTCACTGCAAAGAGCATCCTAAAAAATGGTCATTCGTACAATCAACAGGCCCTCTGCCATCTGCTGCGAACCACTTCCAGAACAATCTCTCTGGGCTGCAGTTGAAGACACTATCTTATCTTGCAAGAAGTTTTGCCTCATTTCTCTTTGTCAGAGTAAGGACATTTAAAAATAACCACAGGCTGTGGAAAGAGCAAGGCTGATTCATGCATTAGGAACAGAAAAGACTACTGGAAAGATTCTGCTAGCACGGAATCGTTTGGTGGGTACAGAGCACCTTGCAAAGCCTGCTTAATCTCCACCATGTCTGCTCAAGGTTCCTACTTGCAAACTGGCAGGTTTTCCTTACTAACACCTTCTAAAAGACTTGGACATGGAACTCCATTTTTTTTGTGGACGGACTGAGAGGTAACAAGGTCTCCAAGTGCTGCAAGTTCTCTTTCTTTCCAGATACACAAATGAGGGAGAGATCTGGGGTTTAAGTCTCCACATTTTAAGAAGTACTTATGATTACACACAAGTTCTGCCACTGCAAATCAGCAGAAACCTACACAGGTGCTTAGAGTTAAACATAAGCTGGAGAAACTCTGCCCAGGCTCTTCACACATCATTCTTTGGGTGAAACCACAGCACAACTGCGCAGCAACGCAGCGAGACAATGAAACAGAGACACTGCTGCTCTTAAAACAAAACAAACCCCCAAAAGCGCCCCACCCCACACCTTCACTTAAGGTATACCCAAAAAGTCCAAGTCTCAAATAAATGCCAGTTGGCTTATAACACGAAACCTCTTCCCATTCATAAAGCATAATATGAACATTACTAATTTTATTCTAGTAATATTTTCATGGGGAAGGGAAACAAAAAAAAAAACCTCACTCTGCATGGCGTTTTGCTGACGGTTCTTCCAGAGGCACATGGCAATGAAAACGATGAGAATAAGGACCATCACCCCAAGGACGCAGCCCACGATCAGGTAGAGCATGTCACTGCTCCGAACGGGGCCGTTGGAAGGCCCAGCTCCGCTTCCCCCAGCGCGGTCGGGGGGATTCGGTGGCGTACTCAGGTCCTTCACTGGATATTCAGATGCTCCCGGCGTGCGTTTCACTGGATGGAATCAGAGACAAGGAGGGGTACGTTCGCTAAAGGCATTTTTTCATTACGAAATGAAAAAAATTACTGCTGAGTTAGAATCCTCGTGCCTCCAAAAGAAAGCTTCCAAGTCAATATTAAAACCTATAACAAGAAGGCCAAGTGCTATTGGTAATGACTATTTGCCTTGGAAAATGGTTATTATCCAGCTTGCTAACCCTCTCGTTGAGGTCACTCAAAACTTTAATGAGCAACTCGACATAGGCATGGCTAGAACTGCTCTAACTCCCAACTTGAAAGAGCGCAAATCTTTCCACTTCTGAGGTCAGGAAAAACCACAACATGCATTTCTATCGCCTAACCACTGCCAGATGACCTCATTTTATCTGATGTGAACCCTGCTAACCCCGTTTTCAAAACCATACTATTGAAGATACTAAGAGCTGAACAAAAAAAAAAAAAAAAAAAAAAAATCACTGAAAATGAGATGCTGGTTTAACCCAGTAATTAAGTTTACCTTAGTTTTCAGAACACCATGGCTCAGATTAATCAGATTTGACACTAAAAACCTAAAAGAGGTGCCTGGCTTAGGAGAGAAGCTGGTCAGAGAGACACAAGCACCTCCATGCAGATATTTTATATAAGCTGGATCACCCCCGTAAGCCTGAAGGAGACACATTTTAAGGAACAGTCAGTATGAACGACAGATTACATCTTGCCAATTTTAAAATTAGGGAAGAAAGTAATACTCCTTGCAGGAGGAAGATCAACTGTGCACACAGCCTTAAAGCCCTGCAGGTCCTAGCCCTTCTTTCAAAGGCTTCACTACTAACTTAGCTAAATTTCGATGCTTCCGCTCCTAGAGGGCTTTTTTCTTTTTTTTTTTTTGTTTTAAAAACATTTTTTCATAGCGCTGCATTTGAAGTTTACTGTCTGCATTTTCCCTTTACAGCCTTACTTGGTTTTAGAGATTAAAGGAGACAGGAATTCTTTGCAAAATAAATGTGACTGCCATATCTGACACTTCCAGAGAACAGTACAAACTTTGTGCCAGAGGCATGCAGGATTAGTGATGGAGGCAGCCAACATAACCATCTATTGCTGCGGTCTGCACTTATACAACGTGTCACAGAGCCCCAGAGACATAAAACAGACGTACAAATCAATTCTGTCATCTTCAAGAGCATGGTTGTCTCCTAAGGAGAGGCTATCAGCACAGCAGAAAAAAAAAAAAAAAGCAACAACCCAGAACAACACCACTATCTCTTAGGCCAGGCAAATCTGCAGAGCTTTGCTAAGAGCCTTTCTGGGGAGTGCAACGTATCAGTTTCCATATGTTCAAAACAATCCCAGCTTTGGAAGACAAAACAATCCTCCAAAACATTCCAGAAAATTAAGAGTCTTCATCGCAGCTGACTTTTGCACCGCAGAACAATTCAACACAGCAGATATTCCACGCCACAAAACACCACCTTCGCACGGGCCTGCGCGGACTCGGCGCTCACCTTTGGTTTCGCAGATCATCACGTTGCTGTACTCGCTTTCACCGCCTTCGTTATAGCACTGCATTTTAATGTCGTAAGATGTTTCTGGCTGCAGGTGATTTATCAAGTGCCATTGCTTTGTACCTATGGGGAAGGGGAAAAAAAAAAAAATCAACTGCATTTCATTTACTTGCATGAGCCAGAATTAAGTACAATGACATCGCAGCATCTTTCTGTATAAAATTCAGGGGTACTGCAGCTTTTCCCGTTAGCACAAAAGTCTTTATTAACAATTTATGGACTTATCTGAAACCAGAAAACTCGCACTGTCTTGCGAAACAGATTCTTAGAACCTTCTGATGAATCAAAGTGGGTTTTTTCTAGTATTTCCAATTGATTTAAAAAAAATCATATACAAAACACAGAAGTCGCTAAACTCAAAACACAAACATCCAAGTTTGCAGCATCTGTACATTTAAAAATCAACTGCAGCTCTGTGCATCTGACATACGAAACTGGTGAAGGGATGGGTTACACCAGCTATTTACAATACGCAGGGCAAGTAACAAGGGAAGACGGGCACAGAAAACAGATTAAACTTGAGACGGGGACAAACTTCACTTGGGTAAGACCCTCTCATAGATCCCTAGAGATGCGAGGCACCAACTGAAGCCGCCCGATTTCTGCAGGAAGGATACATCTGTGTTGCTCAACTTCGCCAAAACCACAAATAATTGAACGTGCATTTTATTAAACATACTAGGAAACAAAATTAGACAGCAAGGCTGTCTCTCGCGCTGCCTGCCCCTGCAGAGACGGATCCCAAGCCAAGCAATCTTCTCTAATAGGATGGTTTTGTCATCTCTGGCTCCCAGCCAGCATTTCATTTAGACACCCTCCTGAAGTACTGAGCACTTCAATATAAATCACTCTCAGTTTTTACTTTCACAGGCTTGTGACAAATTTTAATAAACAGCGACCTTTTTTTTTTTTAAAGGGAGTTTAATTAACTATTTGAGCACTTGTAATCCCTCTTGGAAAATACCACCTTGAACTGTTTCCACTGTTTCTAAGAAACTGTCATACCACCTACTGATTTAAGCATTAATAAAAAAAAAAAAAGCCTGCTCGGCTGGCGGGGGCTGTCACCATGACTCTGTTCGAACTTCTCTGGGGCCCGAGCTCAGGTGCAGATATCCCTGCCCGGCTGAAAAAGGGCAGAAGGTACCCAGGAGAACCCCATTTCAGTTTGGGGGTGTCAGGAGGGGATGGCCCACATGGTTCTAGCTCCATCCCTTGCACACCGGGCGTCCCAAGTGAGAGCAGACAAGCCCTGGCTGAAGCTGGAACCGGCCTTTCCCTAAATCGCACGTTTTCCCAAGATTCATACTCGGTTTTCCCGTGGCCCCCACCCCCAAGCATTCCTTTCGTAATTACTACACCAGGTTTTAGGTTTCCGCTTCAAACCATTAGTGGAACTGGAATCAGTACAGGCACTTTAACTGTCCTCTTCGTGCACCATTAGCAAGGAAAAACATTTAAACAACTGACATCAGACTGCATTTACATTTAAAATTCAGTGTCCACGACCCTCAAAAGAGAGAAATTCAGATCATCAATGCAGGGCAGGGCTGATTTTGCTCTGCTTTTTCTTCAGTTGCTGAAAGATACCAAGGAACCATCTGAGTCAAGCTTTTTGCCTTTTTTTTTTCCCCTTTAAATAAAATCTGATTTTGCCTGTAGCAGTATTTATAAGGAAAAAAAAAAGTTTTCTGCAGAGTTTTGAATGTCTCGAAAGGCAAGACTTAACAGGAAACGGTAAGGAAAGCCTACGGCAAGTACTTAGTTAATACAGGCTTCACAACACTTTCTCCACAACTCATGCAGTCATTTCAAGATAAAATTCCCTGTCAAAAAACAGACAGATTAATTCAAAGGTAACAGAGGGGGGAAAAAGTGAAGAACAAGTGATTTATGGCAAAAATACCTTAAGTCACATGCTTCTCCACATATTTCACATCAAATGCTTCCAATCACAAGTTAATTGAAAAGAGCTCTCTTCCCCCCCACCCCCAAGAAGTTAATTTAGGGGAGCACAGTAAAGAAAAAGTTTAAGTTTAAATATTTCCACCGAATGGGTTTCTGTTCCAGGCTTTGGCAGAGCAGAGCAGCTGCTAATGGCTTCAGACTGCCACAAAGAGTTCAATACACACACACACACTCTTGGGAAAAAAAAAAAAAAATCAGAAACAAGCTAATTTCACAGCACAGTGGAGCCCACTTAAACAACTAACTGCTTAGTGTGTAAGATTTATAAACACACGAGTTCTGCCTCGCAAAGGCTAAAGTACATTTGCAGATGAAGGTGCAGACTGCATGTGCTTCTTTAAAGCAATCCTCTGAGCTGAAACTCTGGATCTTTCATGGCTTTATAGTGTGTAAAAGCTTATGTCACGCATCAAAGTACTATGCGGAGTATTGTCTAGCAGGGGAAAATTTTCAAAATAAAGACCCATTCCTCTTGTAACTGAAATAAATGAGGGGGAAAAATAATTAACGTCATTGGGACAGAATGAGATCACTGCATTTACTCAGCCCAAGCAATAAGGACATTAAGTAAAATATTTTTAAAAGGGTTTTCCACTTCTGGACTAATATAGACATTATCTAATAACTTCTTCCAGGAAAATGATGATCTAATATGCACAGGGGGAAAAAATAACCTGATTAAAAGGCAAAATGAAGCACAAACATACCTGCATTTGTAGCATACTACAGCACTTGAGGCTAAAAGTAACTTCCTTATAACAGGGTAAGTAATTAAGCAAGGTAAGAAGAGAGACGAGCAGTTGCACACAAGGTACTACCTACCTTAGAAAAGTCTGTGCTGGAGTAAATAATTTTAAAAGCCAGTTAGTTGTTAGCACAGTCTAACACAGATGCACTTACCCTGGGTTAAATCTCAGTTACACTGCTTTCTCTTTACTCAACTATCTTAGGCTAAACCAATTTAAACAGACCTACATGAAGGACCTGCAGCAGTACAAAACAACAAACTTAAAACCAGTATTTAGTTCTCAAATTTCCACATGGAAGAGGCTTCAGAAGGAAGAAACAAGTTCATGTGTGGGCAGAACTTGACGTTATGTAGTTGAGATAGCTACTTCTGTGAAATATATTGTAAAGACTTAGTTTGGGAAAAGCAGTTTAGATTTCATATAAACACAGCCACCATGGCTACATGATGTTCTTCCCCATCGAGTAGTGTTATTAAGCATGTGTATACCTTCCACGATGTCCCTCTTGTAGTCACTATCGTTGTCACTGTCCGTAGGCCGGTAATAGATATAAAATCCTTGGATGGGTGTGTTGTTGTTGCTTGATGTAATATACTAAAAGAGATTTATAAAAGACTGTGTGAGAAAAATTTTAACTGACTCCAGCTAAGTTGTCATCACTGAATATCCCGGGCGTGTGCAAAGCTTTTGACACCGTCCCACACAACATCCGTGTCTCCGAACGGGAGAGACGTGGGTTTGCCGGATGCACCACGGGGTGGGTAAGGAATTGGCTGGATGGTCTCACTCAGAGCTGTGGTCAATGGTTTGATGTCCCAGGGTAGAGCGGTGACGAGTGGCGTCCCCAGGGGTCGGGGTGGGGGCCGGCGCTGTTTAACACCTTTGTTGGGGCCGTGGACAGTGGGATCGAGGCACCCTCAGCAAGTCCCCACCGACACCGAGCTGTGTGGGGCGGGGACACGCTGAGGGAAGGATCCATCCAGAGGGACCTGGACAGGCTGGAGGGGGGGACTGTGCAAACCTCGTGGAGTTCACAAGGCCAAGGGCAAGGTCCTGCCCAGGGGTCGGGGCAATCCCCAGCACAGACACAGGCTGGGCGAGGAGGGGCTGGAGAGCAGCCCCAAGGAGAAGGACTGGGGGGGTTCCAGGGTGGAGAACTGACTCTGAGGCAGCAACGTGTGCTCACAGCCCAGAAAGGCCCCGTGTGCCAGGCTGCACCCAGAGCAGGGGGGGCACAGGGCGAGGGGGGGATTGTCCCCCTCTGTTCCCCTCTGGGAGACCCCCCTGCAGGGCTGGGTCCAGCTCTGGGGCACCAAGAGCAGAAGGACACGGACCCACTCGAGCGGGGACAGAGGAGGCCACGAGGATGCTGGGGGGGCTGGAGCCCCCCTGTGAGGACAGGCTGGGGGAGTTGGGGGGTTCAGCTGGAGAAGAGAAGGCTCTGGGGAGACCTTAGAGCGGCCCCCCAGGGCTGAAAGGGGCTGCGGGAAAGGGGGGAGGGACTCTGGATCAGGGGGTGTGGGGATAGGACAAGGGGTGATGGTTTTAAACTGACAGAGGGGAGATTCAGATGAGATCTAAGGAAGAAATTCTTCCCTGGGAGGCCCTGGCCCAGGTTGCCCAGAGCAGCTGTGGCTGCCCCCTCCCTGGCAGGGTTCAAGGCCAGGTTGGACAGGGCTTTGGGCAACCTGGGCTAGTGACCTTTAAGGTCCCTTCCAACCCAAACCATTTGATGATTCTATCTTACCACCTTGAAATATGTTTGTTTTTTTTTTTTTTTTTAATAAGGTTGCACAAGCAAGGTGTAGGGGGAAGTTTGCACAGAAGCTACAACAGAAGAGAGGATTATCAGTTGCTGTGGATGAGCACAATGCCAAGGGATTCTCACAGGGCTGCAGGAGAGCCCTCTGCCACAGAACTCCTCGGACCAGCCAAAAAAAGGGAGAGTGGTGTAGGGAGAGGAGACTGAGCTGGGGCTGACACTTTCCTCCCACATCACTTTCTAAACTGTCAATTAGGGTTTGACCATGAACAGCCTAAAAATTTCTGTGATTAATGAAAATGTAAAAGTTAATACCATTTTGACTTCAGAAAGAGTTAAGATCACTCTGAAAAGGAATATTTTAAGTTATGCAGTCTCCTGAGGAACTAGAGGTTATTTTAAGTTTATTATCCTTAACATCTCTTAAGGCTGAGCTAGCAGAGCAAACTAACACCAAGAACTCTACACATTAAATCCTCCAAAGTATACCAGGGGTTAGATTTCAAAACAAGAGCAAAGAATTTCTGTGGGTTTCAATAAGGACTTTAAAGTACTTGTTTACAAAAGATGAGGTAACAGGGGAAAGGAAAACGTTTCTCTAACATGAAACCTCTACTGGGTACGAGGGAGGACGGCAGGTTTTAAACGCAGTGCCCGCTTCCAGCCATCACAGCCTGGATTGACAAAAGCAGCAGGAATTGCAGGAAACGAAGCCAACTCACTCGCAAGTCACGGCACGAACAGTGGTTTGGACAGAGTTAAGCCCACTGGTGCCTCTCGATACGCCTGTGCCAAAGCAGGTGGACTGAGGCGGCTGCAGCCTCTCACTGGAGCTGCCAGTTGGGCTCCCATCTGGTGTAACCCGAGGAGGGGGTGCGTGGCATCCCCGGGGAGCTAGAAAGGGGAGAGCGAGGTGGAGGGAGGCTGGGAGACAGCACAAAAGGCAGCAAATAACTCACAGGGCTGTCTCAGAGGAGGAAAGAGGGCTTGGAAGTGGGGGGCAAAGGGCTCGAGAGACATACGGCCCAGTAAGTTACCCAATTGTGCCATACGAGCATGAAGTAGCTTTTCTAGGAAAAAGATCATCCCAGTCGCAGGGATGGGAAACCACCACCCACTACTCCACCATCAGCTCTTAATCCTTGTCTTTTAAGAGCCAAAACAGTCAAAATTGCCCTGCAACTGTGAGAACAGGAGACAGTTATACCCACCGTCCACTTTAACATGATCTGAGTGTCACTGATGGCTTCGGTGTAAGCGATGTGAGGGCCCGTGATAGGGCGGTTGGAAAAGCGGCTGGTAAATCCGGCTACTTGGTAAGGGCGAGACGCTGCGCTGCGCGGGCTCTCCCCGTAGTTGTTCACAGCAATCACACGGAACCTATACATCTCTCCTTTTAAGGGAAAAAGGGAAAGGAAGACGTAGCAAAACAAAAAAGTGGAAGAAAGATGTTGTAGAAGAAAAGAAAAGGAAGAAAGATGTTGCAGCAAAACAAGCACTAGAAACAGGATTCAAGGAGACTGAACAGATTAGGAAGTACTTTTTGCACAATGTCCAATTAGAAAAAACATAGGACTGCTTGCCACAGACTAACAAGGACATCAGAAATATAAACAGCTTCTAGAAGCAGTTAGGGAAATCCACTCAAGAAAAATCCAAAGGCTACTACCCACAGAGATGGAGATGCCTCCATCAGCTTGGGAAGTCCCTGAACTGCAAACTGGTGGGCACCGAGAAGATGCTTCCAAGGTTGCCCATCATCATCCTTTTCTCTTCTTTCCCTGAGCTTCCAGGGCTGGACACCGGGAGAAATCAGGACAAATGTTTCTCCATCAACACATTTTTCTCTTTTTGCATTCTGAGCACTTACTAGAAGGACAATTATGTTAAAAATAGTAATACACAACCCTCCTCTCTACATGAAAAAGTACTGAATTATGGTGGGTTTTTTTTCCATTTGGAAAGCCAGAAATCAACTTGAATTCACGTAACGAGCTCCTATTCCACACAAAAAACAATCTCCTAACCAACCAGAAACAGAATAATTCAAGCAGAAGGGAAAAATGAAACAACCAAAGCATTGCAGTATGCCCTCAGTGGGAGCGTGGTCATCTAAGCAAAGACAACAGCAGCAACAGCTGAGGTGAAGGAAAGATCATTTTTAATACCTGGCTCCAAGTTACGAACTTCCACAGACAGCTTCGAAGGAGAAATGTTATCAGCTGCAATCAGCCAGTCGCTGTTTCGACCCAGGCGTTTATACTCCACTTTGAAGGCGGTAATGGGGGAGCCACCGTTTGCTCGTGGGATCCACGTGACGTAGACGGAGGATTCTGACGCTGTGGAGATTGTGGGTCGGTCAGGAGCTTCTGGGACTGAAATGAGAAATTTAGTTACAAGAGGATTAGACCCAACTGAAACTTCATTTCAGTTCATTTCATTTCCTGTAGCAACCAATTAAACTAGATGCTGATGATTAAATTAAAATTCATATGTTAACAAGGAGAATCTTACATTCTCCTGTAATAACTACTCCCCTTACTCTTCTGAAAAAGATGCCTGAAGAGTAGAAAACACAGGCATCAATTTATCAATATAATAATCAAAACCAATATGGTGTTGCACTACCCCAACCCACCTCTACACGGAAACAGAAACACATCCTAAGCAAACCAGAAAAATTTGGTTCTCATTTTCCAAACACCAGAATTCCCCCAGACCCAAGGAGATGTCGATCCACCCACAGTAACGAGCGCTGTATGGCCAGAGAAATGAGAACAAAGCATGCAACAACTGGTATACTTACTGAACTCACTTGAAGTTACAGACAGCAGTGGAACAGAGAGAATGGAAAGAGGTGGTGTTAGTAAATCTGGTTATAACCATTCTGACGACTGATGTAAGGCTTTACTAAGCTAGTTTATGTTCATTAACACAGAGCTGGGCACTGACAAGAGGAGGAACTGAGCATGGAACAAAAACCTCTCCACTCACCTCTGGTTTTACCCAAAATTTTAGATTCCAAATCACCTTTTGAGTTCTCAGCCCCTGAGTAAATCTGCCTGAATCAGGTCAATGAGTTTAAAGGCTGGGGTGATGACAAAAAGGACTATAAACTTGCTGTTTTCACCAGAAACCAGGCTAAAAAAAAAAAAATCACACCTACTGGGAAGTGGTTGTATCTTCTTGCCATCAAAAATAAGCCCATCCCTGAGATACCACAGGAAAACATTCAGAACAGATATAAGCCACTCTGAGAACTTAAACTCTGACACGGGCATCTCCCACTTCCCTTCTTCCTCTGGATCTTTCACAGTGGAACAAAAGAGAAAGCCAGAATATTCAACAAAAAGCAACTGCAGGTTTAAAAACGAGCAGCAAGAACATGGGTTATACGTGATAAACATTTTTTGAGCGCCATACATGCAGGTAACAGCTTCTTTGGAAATATTATATATTTGCTAGATTAAGGCATGCATTTGCTAAATTCAGAGCTTCAAATACCCCACCACAGATGCCAAAGTCTGTATGAAATGCACTAGTGCCTCATGACTTCACTGCAGAAACCCAAGGTGTCAAGGTAGGTGTTTCAAATGCTAACTCACTGACTCGAGTAAGGTAACCTTTCAGTTAAGCCTAAAAGCACAAACTACGACCTTATATTCTGGAAACATATAGGAGAATCTGGCAGGTATCTGACCTCACTCACAGAAGTCCCACAAGACAGGAAAAATACCTGTATCAAAGAAGCCTGGGGTAGTAAATCAGAAGTAGAAGAGGTCATACAAGCACCTAGAGCAGCAGTAACACAAGTGAACTCAGATGCATCTCTTTGCAACACAACGTTTAGCACGTGGCTTACAAACCATCCATACACCTACCTCCGCTGTGTCGAGAGAGGTCTGGAAGGACGACACCAAAATTATTTGTCCCTTCATGAACAACGGGATGTTTAGGAATGCCTACTGGTGGAGATGGAGCCTGGGTGTTTTTCGAGGATGATGTTTTTTCTACAAAATATTTGTTAGACATTAGCTCAGGGACTGGGTAAGAAAATGCTGTTCACCGCCTCCCCAATGTGCTCAGTTCCACAAAATCACTCGCTACAGTGCAGGGGGCTAAAGCCCTGGCTCCAAATCACAAGCTGAACAGTCAGGATAGCAGTTAAGGAGTTTCTTCAGGGGAGCAAGAGAAGAGACACTTCTCCCCTCAGCCTAGGGACTCTTGCGCTGTGGTTAAGTGACATAACATCTGCAGTACTGCGCTTTGCAGTGATGCCACCGGCTCCTGCCTCGGTTTCACAGCCCCCTCTGATCCCCCAAATCACAACAGGTGGTGGAAAATGCACACTGAAATCAATCTCTAGGGGAAGAGGTTCAATACAAATGCTACAGAAGCCGCATGAGGCCACAGCTGGACCCAGGACACTGGGCTGAGCGGACTTCAGGCCTGTGGCAGGGCGTATGTATGAATTCACAGGTTTCACAAACATATTACGTCCTTAATAAAATTTATTAATAAAATAAAATTTTGAAAAGCTATCCCATTCTTGTACATTAGTATGAAAAATATCTGATTGTTTGCATACAGCCACTAATGTCCAAGCTTGAAAGAAAAAAACCTGCTTTGATTAGAAATGCACTGAGGCTTGTCGCTGTCTGCATGCAACTATCAGAACAGCTGGCTTCTGGTCAGCTGTGATTTTCACCAAGGTGTCTGCAAAGCAAACCAGAAGCAGTGTTGTTGATATATGAAAACTTGATGTTGCGGAGAGTTTCTTTTGCAATACTCTGAAAAAACTGAACAAGGACAGGCTGCTCCTTTAAGCAATGGAGTCAAGCAATTTATACCTATATTACAGTATAATCTTATGGTATAAATCTTAATAAACATACCAAAAAAAATATTATCAAGCTTTTAATAGTTTCTACTGCCCAACAGCCCCAGTAATGCTCAGGGAAGTTCGCCCTACAGCTATTTTAGCTATTACAGGCTGTTCTTTAGTAACTAAACTACAGAACATTTCATCTGTGGCTTCGCAGACAACACAGAGTTGATGTAATTTAAAGAAACGTCCCCTCGAAAGCCCAGGACACAGGGCACATTGTGCTGCACCTACCTTTGCTGGTGCGAAACGTCAGCATAGCGGGCTGGCCTTCCCCAGCAGCACTCCTCGCCACCATTAGAACTTCATAGAGGCTGGAGGGCTCCAGCTCGGTGAGGCGCAGCTCGTTCTCGCTGCCGGGGACACGCACCGTGTGCCAGCTTCCCGCTGCACTGACGCTGTCATCCAGCTGCACCGGACAGGGAGAGAAAGCTCAACATCAGCAATGAACTGCTCAGAACTCAGTGCAACGCTCAAGTTCCTCGTCGCTGTCGCACACGAGCACCCAAAGGACCTCTGCCACTTGCCAAAACTCCTCATGTTTTCCTGTACCTAGCTATGATTTGTTTCCAAGGGCTTCTGCCACAAATCAGCATTTTCGCAACTACCTTTATAGTGCTCCTTCAACAAACGCCACTTATTTTCCCTCTCCGTACACACACGCACACTTGTTTTTGGAAAAAAATGGTCATTTTCACTCATGGCTAAAACTAGCAAAAGACAAAATAATTTTAAAGACTTCCATGAGTTTTCAGCTGGCAGCAGGCGTGACATTAAAGGCTGAACCCAACACCCTAATGAGAAAGATATGTTCCCTCAACTATCCCAGCTTTTCCTTTAAACATTTAAAAATATTTATTGGCTAAAATGGGCAACAAAAAGTACATCTTAGTTATTTCTCAAGGCTGGGAAAAAAAGTCAGCAGGGAGACCAAAGATTTGTTTTTTATTAATGCATGTTGCCTCTCTTTTTTAAAAAAAACAACACTTTTTAATTGAACAGTGAAATCATCAGCTCCATTTAAGAAAGGAAAGAGATTCAGGGTAGTCTCTTAATGCTTGACCTTTGCAGGAAAACATTACCCTAAATCCCAAAGGAAAAGACAAAGATTCTACCAAAAATAAACTACTAAACAATATAAGACTTTAATAAAACATGGAAGGCAAATCTAAACGCTGTGGATTATCAAAGGGGTTATGCCAGAGGTCTTTCTTAAAGTATTTTCTTCTGAAGCAATCACTCTAAGGCTTTTATTCCCCTAACCTTTATTTTTCCCCCCCCCCTCTTTAAGAGGGAAATCAATAAAATAATTTAATGACACGAAGCGAACACCACCCTAAAAAAACATGGTAAACTCCCTGCTGAGAAATGCATGAGTGAGCACATTTAACATGGAAAGGATTGTTATGAGTGAAGCATCAAAAAAAGGTCAAAGTAGTATTCAAAGCTTTCAGTGCTTATGTGAACCAACCACCTTTGGATGAGAAATTATATCAACAGACTTTGGCACTAGGTTTTCAGGAACTAACAGGTCAAAAATCTAAGCATTCCCTTCAGGCTAAGACAAGATCAGGATGTAGAGGATTAAAAAGCTTATGAAAAATAAACGAAACAGCTTTGCCACGCAGAAAATTGTTTGCTTGGAAGAGCGGGCAGAGGCATTGCTTGGTTCTGATTTTAATCAAGAGTTCACTGTTGACACACTGTTTTTAAGGACATAATAGGCATCTGCTGTGGGAATTTTAGTTCACTTCTGTATTTGATAAGTTCAGTTTAATAGGGTCTCTTTGGGATGACGAGTAGCAAACTCGTATTAGGCTAATACTCCGCTTCCCTTCTGCTCTTGTGTACCAATCACAGAATCATTCAGGCTGGAAAAGCCCCTTGGGATCAGGAGTCCAACCCTCAGCCCCACTCTACAAAGTTCTCCCCTAACCCACATCCCCCCACAGCTCATCCCAATGACCCTTAAACCCCCCCAGGGATGGAGACTCCCCCCTCCCTGGGCAGCCTGTTCCACTCTGACTATTCTTTCTGGGAAACATTTTTTCCTCATGTCCTGTCTGACCCTCCCCTGTTGCAGTTTAAAGCCGTTCCCTTGTTCTGTCACTAATCACCTGTGAGAAGTATTACCAGCTTCAAGCTTGCTCACACAAACGCATTTTTAACATCACTGAAGTCATGTATGATATGCTCTGGAGCCCCATTCCCCACAGACCATAACGATACTGTAAAGGAAATAAGAGCCTGGGCTCTGCAGAATAAATCTCACTTAAAACTAGACAGACCAGCATACTTGTGCCCAACTCCAGTCATCCCTAAAATGAGCTGCCTGCGTGATAATGCTGCGGCTCAACAATATTCTATATTCTCTCTGGCCTGACACTACATTCCTGTTAAAATCCATCAATCCACTACTTCAGTGCGACGGAGAAACGGTACCTTGCGGTATTTCACAAAATAGGCATTGATGGGCGAGCCCCCGTCCCGCCCCGAACGCCACACCAGGTTGTACATGTCCGGCTTCAGCGTCTGCGGGGGGCTGAGGATGATGGGGGCTTCGGGGGGAGCGGCAGCATTTGAGGCTTTTTCCGTTGCAGCTGCACCCAAAGGCAGTTTTGTTGGAGGCGAGCTCGAAAACGCCGTTTGTGCACCAAAATCACCATTGCTTTCATCACTCTGGGCAATCTCCACAGGAGCCATTTCTTCTGCTTTCATGCCAGTTTCTAAAGGAACTGTAAAGGGAGGAGTCTGGTTACATCTTGAAGATGAGGTACATTTTCCCTGTGCAGAGGGGGCACTAAATCATTTAAAAGTGTCATTTTTAAACAAGCCCTGATGCAAAAAGCCAGCTCAAGAGATGTCCACGCAGACCTGAGCCCCCTTCCAAGACGTGCCCTTGCACACTGCCTATTCTTTCAGGGTAGAACAGCATTTTTTGGTTTACTTTGTTCTGGTTTTGGGTTTTTTCCCCACAGTAGCAAAGAGAGAAAACCTAAAATGCAACTGTGCAGGCATGGTTTGACTAGTATCTCTGAAATTAAGTAGTGGCGATGCAAGTTAACAGAAAAAAAATAAAATACATAGCTACACTTGTGACACAAATGGAGTAATTTTAAATTAATTGCAGTTGTACAAGGAACTTTTCATGGCCTGAACTGGCGTGTGCACAAGAGGACATTCTCCTACCTCGGTTTTCTGAGGTTTCAGCTGTAATTTTGATCAGCTTTGAAAGGCGCACAGCTCGACTACTTCATTTGAAAATTTATGCTGAGAATAAACTCGGTTTACAGGCAGATCTAACATGCAATTTAATACCGACGCATTTCTAGAAATCCTGCTCCAGTCTCCTCCATCCTATTTACTTTGCCTGGTACGAAAAAAAAGTACACATAATATCAGTAGTTCGAAAGAGGCCACGAGAAAAAACAAAAAGCACTGTTGGGCCGACACAGGGCTCGTCAGCATTCCAGGCAGGAAAGGGGTGGCAGGTTGGACATCTGAGATTATCCAGGACAAGCAAATGTAAGTGCTTAAAACGGGAACGTTTGGGAACCAGCACAGCTCCTCGAGGCTGCAGGCTGCAGCGCCGGCACTGCCAGATGTTCTTAGCCCTGTCCGTCCTTTCAGATTTGTGTAGGTTTATGTTACACGCCGGGGTCTGGAAGGGGAAGGGAATGAAGGGAACTTGGTTTACAAAACAAACAAATTCCTTGGTAATGTAAAGCCTAGGCAGTGTTAGCCTGGCTGACTCAGATTCCTCTAAACCTCCATTAAAATACCAGCAGCAAGTGTGGCTGCTATTTTTGGCCACTTTTTTAAAAGCTGGGAAGGGAAGGAAAGTTCTCTTTTCAAATTGAAGCCACGCTCTCAGCAAGCATTCCGTGTTTGTTTCTTCCTATTTATTTAGCAATGCCACAAAGTTTGGAGACCGAAGAGGGGAACAACACGGGGAGGACGTCCCCAAAGCCAGATGGAATTGGCTTAAAACGTCAGACGCCCCCAGAACAAGTCTCCAAGCAAAAGGGTATCTACTGTCAGCGAAGCAGCGGGAAGGGGACACGCCGCCGTGCGTTAAGATTGGAAACAAATGCCGTCTCTGCTCGAGGCAGCAGAAGGCCCACTGGATTGTGGTGGACCTGGAGGATTTGTGGGTGGGCACAGGATGGTTTGACACCCGCTGCCGTGGGGGAAATGGACTCTTGCTCGTGGAGAATGCGTTGCGGTTTAGGCTGGTGACAGGAGACCTGCAGTCGTTGCCGTGTTTATTGCTGCGAGAGGGGAGGCGTCAACAACTGGCAAGGAGGTTGAGTTTTTGCTGTGGAAAATAACCCCCGGGTAACAATTTCCATTAAGCAATTCGGATCTAAGCTCTTTTTGCAAAGTTTCTGGCATAATTGCTACCCATATAAACCAGCACATCAGACTTCTCTTTGCTGCTGTGTCATTATGCAACTTTTTCGGGCTGTTGCATTCAGTGCCATCCCTTTCCCCTCAGCCACTGAGACTTACTCTTCTTCTTTGGATTCCCAGCCCCACTGACCAAAGTTGGGACAAACCAAAGGCTGTACGTGCCCAAAATCCTGCCTCTGACAGCAACCAGAGGACTGAATGTCCCAAATTTGGGCATTAAAAAAATGTGTTCATAGCTTTTACTCGCATTCTCCACAATACCCAGTATTTTATAGCTGGCTATTGAGTCTCCCCATCGGCTGCCTCATTTTGAAGGCAAAGAGCCCTCACCTTTTCAGCCTCTCCCCCTGCAAAATCTATTCTGCACCCCTATGAACCTGCTGTGTTTCCCAGCACCTCTGCTTGTTCTTCTACACTCTTCTTGAAACAGGGGGGCAAACACACTACCAGATTTCAACCCGTGCCGTGCCCTGGGTTTGGACAGCAGTGGAGAAGCCTTTGTATTTTGCTCTGCTATGCAAACAGCTTACATTCCCAGGCAGTGCTTCCCTGCTTCTTCAACAACCAGAGGATCCTCCCTCCTTACCAGCTCTCCGAGTACCTTAGCCCAGGCTGGGAAAGCGCTCTGCAAATCCAAACACAGCACAGCAGTGAAGTCCCCCATGCCTAGCAAGGCTTTCCCATCACCCTGTGACTTCTCAGCGGTGCCTGGCTTCTGTAAAAAACAACTTCAGGCTGCTCTCCGCTGGAGCACCTACCTACCTGCAATAAACACTATTCTTTCTTGTGTTTTATACTAACCCGCCCGCTCCTCAGACTTCCTGGAGTGTCTTTTCCTCCTTCATTTCCATTAGATTAAGTTATTTTGGAGAATTAACCCCGTGTTTAGTAGCTCTGGGAAGCTACTGCCATGCATGCAAACACCACAACTGTCTAAAAAAGACCTTAAAATAAGCGCCATGGGTCTAGGATCCTAAGGTTATCATTTAACATTTTGGTGGTTTCTCACTATGATGGCAGCTTAAGTTGCCCTGCCCGCTTTTAAGACCATGCAATGAATCACATCGTGGAATAGATCCAGCAGAAAGAAAAAAAAAGGATACATTTTTCAGCCAAATAAACTCTCTTACTGTGTTCTTGCACAAAGCAAATTACGGGAATGAGCTGCTGAGGCCAAGAGCTGCTTAAGTTGATCCTTCTACCAAAGACATGCGCTGGAATCACAGCTTAAGTCATTCAGGTGTTTCGGAAGCATTACCTGGCACGAATTCTTCATTAAACCATCTAAATGTTTGAGCATGTCTTCTGGCACGGTTGGGAACTGTTCTAAAACCCTAACAGCTCCCAGAAACTACTTAAGGACTTTTATATCAAAACCAAATGCCTTAACCACCCTCCGCACCATAATCAGCAGCTAGTACAACATATTAGAAATCGATAAAAGTTAATAAACAAAACGTTAAAATTGAACTTACTGCCATAAAATTCTGAGGCAAAGCAGTGGGATATTTCTGTTTGACACAGACTGAGTTCTGGGATGATATTTAGTTTTGTGTTTCCACCCAACAAGGTTCAACAATAACTACAGGATGGGATCACCTTCTTGAGCTTTCTTCTTTCTTTCTTCCTCTAAGGGTTGCTTAAGCATCTTTTCAAATTGTTTGTTAGTTTTAAACTCTAATCAGTGGTAACAAAAAACTTGAAATACAGGGCCACATATTAATTCTGCTGACGTCAAATCCCACTGACATTCAGCTAAATTTACTAAGGTAAGACGCTGAAAGAGCCGAGAAGCTTAAGTCACTTAATTTAACTAAAAACCTGGATCTTAGTTCTTGTGAAGGGAACTTGGGGGAGCTTAAACTTGTTAATTAGTATCACATAATATTCCAATAGTTGGAAAGGAAGTATCTCTTTCCCATCTTGCCTTTAGAAAAGAACTGTCTTTTCCTAGTAGCAATTTCAAGAAATATAAAAGGAAACCACGCTTGGACATTTTTTATCACAGATAAGGATGCTGATACACACGGCCATTTCTCCTTTGCCTAAGGTAGAAGGGAGGAACTGGTCCACAATGACAGCTTCAACTGCTCTGCTTTGTTTCCCCAGGATACCTGCACTACCTACCTTCATTAGTTTCTTATTTTGAGGCATTTCTAACCTGAAATGGGAGCAAGTTGGGGCTTTAAGCTTACCAACGGTAAGGAAGGCTTTGGACACCACAGAGCCGTGCTCGTTGACGGCCTCACACGTGTACTCCCCGGCACGCTCCGAAGTCACATTCCTCATGTGCAAGGAGCTCGAGCCCGCCCGAGACATGGAGAAGTGGGTGGGCTCTGCCACGGCGCTGCCCAGCCCTGCTGGAGGAGGTTTCTGTGGTTTTGAACAAAGCACCTGGGAAGGGCGACCAGTCAGGAGCCCGCTGCCATTGTACCAACAGATCGTGGGAACAGGCAGGCCGGTGGCATTGCAAGACAGCGTAACGTCCCCACCATCTACCACAGCGACGCTGGCTGGTGGGGAGACTATAACTGGCCTAGAGCCTGGGGAAGGGGGGGCAGGGGATCAAGCCAAAGATTTAATTTGGCTAAGGAATATGACAGTTAATGCCAAAAAGAGTCAGCACAACTAAAAAAAGTCACACATGCTTCTTTTTAACCATTTTTAACAGTTATTTCTTCTCTAGACAGCCTCTTCAGCCTTCCTTTCCAGACTGATCAGCTGAGACTCATACTTAAATAGAAAGCTACACTCAAACCACACCGCAAATTTTTTAAATAACAAAGACTTGACTGTCAGGGGGCCAGGCAGTACATGCAAGACTGGCTTAGCCCACTCCACAGACAAGCAAGCCACAAAATCTCTGCTCAACCAGCCTCTGCAGAGCTCCCATCAATCTCAGCAGGTACAGAGGAGGTCAAAAGCTTCAACTACACAGGAGAGGGAGGGAACAGGAACAGCAGTGGCCTTGCCAGCATCCTTGTACTAGCAGAAATCAAGTTCTCTAGGTATTAGAAAGTACGTTAGACTGAAAAGCGATCAAAAAGGCTCTTGGTACCTGCTAACCCGGTACAGGGGAAGCGTGCATCAACCCCAAATCTGATGATTGTTTTGTAAACTTGAGGATATGGAATATAGGCATAATTACTTGTCAGCCAACACTGCTAAGAACACCACTTAATCCAGTACAACAGAACCCTAATTCTATTTAAGAATAAATTGTGTCAAATTTAATCATAAGCCAATTTAATTGCCACTGGTAATCTAGGTTCTAAGTAACCACACTACTCCAGAAATACCTACAACTCTTAAAATTCAACTGAAAGCACCTTGTTTGTAAGATTTGCTACAAACAGCAGTCAGAAACAAATCAATAGATAACCTAGGGGGGAAAAAACAGACCAAAAAACCCCAGCAGAATAAAGCTTGAAGTACAAATGCCTAGTCTGAGCTCCTGAGGGCTGCAAGCGCTCGTACCCGGCTGGACACGAAGCCTCCCAGTGGACTGCACAAACCCGACGCCGTTGTTTGCGACGCACTGGTACAGGCCGGAGTCCTCCTGGGTGACGCCGCGGATCCGCAGGCGGTTTCCCGTCGACAGATGCCGTGGAGAGAGACGGAGCGGAGCCGTGTTGTGCAGCCAGGTGAGGGTGGGAGCAGGGCTTCCGCGGGCATCACACCAGAAATGCACAGTCGCTCCAGCGGCCACGGTTTCATCCTCCAGTCCCTTGGAGATGGAGGCAGGTTCTACAAAGGGAAAGAATTTTACATAAACCACTGTATGTTGATCTTATCCCAAGTCCTGAAAGAAAATACTGCAAAATATCACACAAACTTATATACAAAGGCTAAGCAAGCACCACATACATCTAGATCTGTGCAGCCTAGAGTTGTTTTTCCCACACACATGCTTATTTTAATGGTCTCTCCCTTCTATTCCAGTCATGTTTGCATTGATAGTATAAAAGAAATAGCTGTATTTTCAAACTAATTCTGTAGTGACACCCCCATAACAAAGCATATATTGTGTCTCAACAAATTGCTTTCTGAGTTACTTTGATGTGTACATTTCAAAAACCAAACAAAAACAGTCAGGGAGGCAAAAATCTCAAACAGGAAAATTTACTACAAAGGAGAGTTTAGGAACAACCTGCAGCCACACAAAGGGGGCCAAATAGATTTCTTTTGCTTTTGTTTTTGTCCTCATCCAAACCTATCACCTCTCCTTGCCAGCTTTTTGCTTATATACAACCCCAAAAGAGAAACATCTGATCTCTGGCACAGTATTGACACTGCACCCCATATGCACTTGGCGCTCTGCAGAAAAAGGAGCAGATCAGTTCTTCCCTCAGAGTTTGTTATCCTTTACTGTTTAATTATTTCAGGCTGTGAAGGATTTGAAGGGATAAATAATCATGGATTTTAATTTGGCAGAGATGGTGAGATATGGTCATTATGAGCTTATCTTTATTCTCTATTTTAATATGCTTACGTTGAGAAAGAATGTTAGGCTATTTGTAATCAGATGCCCACACCAGCAAGCGTACAAAGAGACTGTTCATTGCCTGGACGTGAAAAATTCTTTATTTCTTACCAAGTACAGTAAGTGAATAGTTAACATATTTCACTACTCCAGATTCATTTCCCACCAGGCAGGAGTAATTTCCAGAGTCCGTCGCCTCAAGCCTGTCCGTCACCAGATGGGAGTGCAGCAGTTTCCACCTGCCTTTTCTCAGCGCGTCCCGGCCGTCTTTAAGCCAGCGGAGGGGCACTGGAGGCAGCCCACTGACAACACACTCCAGTGTCAGAGCGCTGTGCCGGGGCACCGCCAGGCTCTGCGGTGCCAGGGGGTGCAGTATGTGGAAGACGCCCGAGGAAGAGCCTGCAAGGAAGGAGATGAGGCTGATCACTACAAGGAGCCGTTTAAACCACCCTCTCCCATCCCGCCCTCCAGGCCTGAGGTTTGTCGCGTCTTTCAAACACAGCTGCTTATACTTGTGACCAAGCACGATGCTGTAATGCTCTCTTCCAGAAGTCCTGCTCCCAAAATCACTGGAATGTTACCAGTATCAACTGGCAACTGGAATATTAGCCCTTGAGAAGGTGATACTGCTAAGTGCTCTGTCCTCGGGATTTGAAAAGCAGCCGTGCTGCTCCTCCACTGTAAGGGGAAATAAGAATTGAACGTGCAAATAATGCAGGACAGATTTTACATAACGTGGTATTTGAGACCAGTGGGTATTCAGGTTGACATGCCCATGCAAAAAATCTTTGGGCTATTATTTATTCAGTTTTGAGATGCGTTCATTGTGGAAAGCCGACCTGAATACTCACGTGTGACTAAGAGCTTACGTCCAGTGAGTTCTGTTCTGAGATCATGAGTAACTGGGTTGTACGCTGCACATTTATAGGATCCTTTGTCTTCTAACGATACATTCAAAATCTGCAGGTTTCCAGATGGAAGAATTAGGTAGTTGTCTAAAGAAGTGGGGAAGGAAAAAAGAAGATTATGTTTAATTTTAAAACAAGGCTTCCTTTTGAATTTTTTTTATTTTAAATAACTCAGATGCATCAATCTATTCTAAATGTGAATCACAAATAAATAATTTGGCCACACAAAGGATATTAATTTACAAAGGTAGGTTTAAATAAAGTGACTTGTAGATGAAGTTAAGTGTTGTTCAGATGAGCTGTTGGAGGATGTGGGGTAAGGGAGAACTTTGTAGAGTGGGGCTGAGGGTTGGACTCGATGATCCCAAGGGGCTTTTCCAACCTGAATGATTCTGTGATTTTGCAAGTTTCTAGAAGTTTTCTTAAGTTTTCAGAAAAAAAAAAATCCAGGCAATCTTTTATTGGATATTTTTATTGGGGACCAGTGGCATAAAACATCTCACCTGTTGATTGTTCCAGCCATTTTCCCCGCACCTGGAAGCGAACCTGTGCTTTAGGATTACTTTCTGGCACCTCGCATCCAATGAAAGCTGTACCCCCTTCCTCTGCTGCTACGGCAGGTTTCACCACTGTATCAAAATTAGCTAAACCTAGAAGAGATTGGTAAGAGGTTAAGAGCAGCCAAGGCTTGGGAAAGGGGGAAAGGCAGTAAGTGCAGTATTTGTGTTTAAAATATAGCTGGTTTCAAGCCGATTATCTTCTCTGGTGCAGCATTTGGACACTCATAGCAACAGGCTTGGTCTTTTCTGCAGCCCGTAACAGCATGAACCCTCCCATGCACACACACTTCCTTGCTATAGAAAGGGCCAGATCTTACATGGGAATAGTGAGGAAGGAACAAATCGTTCCTACATTCCCTCAGCTGCTCCAGGAAAAGCAAGCCGAGATGACACTGGTAAGAGAAGACTGCTCGTGGGCTCTGAAGGCACTACAGAAGACAATTTACACTAAACAGCAGGAAGCCCACGCCTAAGAAACATGAAATTGTCTTTCTGTGATGATAATTAAGACAACACCGAGTACAGCAGAGCCTCCCACTCAGTGCCATGAGCGATGAGGCAAGCAGAAAGCCTCAACAGCTCACAGCACCTTCTAATTTGCTACTAAAATTCTCACAGTGAGGAGAAAAGTGCGAAAGCTGCTCTTCTACTCCCTTCATGTTCAAAGCATCTTCTAGGTTGTGAAGTTTTTCTAGGTTAGCCACTCTTACAGCTCTCTTGAGAGGGTCTTGCTATGGGTCAGTACTTTACCAAAACACTTACTTCTCTCACTTATAAGAAATTTTCCTCCCAGGAGGATTTTGGACATGCTCCATAGATGAGGTACCCTTACAGAGAAATCACTCAAATCCTGCTTGACAAAGGCCTGATTCAGACAGTCCTGCAACCCCAAGCAGACAAATCATGCTCATGGACAAATATTATACTCCCATTCTCAGCACCACATCACCCTTTCCATGTAGAAAACATTGCCCTTCCTCTTCTGAAGTTAAGATCCAATAATTTTCAGATCAAACACCAAGGCAAAGACTGATTCGAAGAACCAGTGCAACAGAGAAGGGAAATGGTCTTTCAAAGGACAGAAGACTGTCCCCACCTGAAGAACATCTAGATAGTTTTAACCAAACAAAATGCTACAAGTGAAAAGGAAAATCTGCAGCTCCCGGTTACTTCCTAGGCAACAATTTCCACTCATTTCTCCTCAACTCTCAAGCATGCTTCTGCAATGGCATGGCAGCTCAGTTGCTCTTTCAAGATCCTTTTTGAAAAGAAGCTTTTGGGAACCTTGTACTTTCAGGTCCATTTGCTGAAGCAAATGTTATGTCACTGAATAATATTTGTATTTGCTGGAAAGGACTCTTGAGGTCTTTCAGCTCCAAATGAGGCTGTCACCAACACTAAATCAATCAGGTGTGGTTTTGTCTGGTTGAGTCTTTAAAAGCCTCCAAGGATCGGGAACCACAAGCTCTCTAGGGGAATATGTTCCAGGGTTGCATCACCTGACAGGTCTCAGATGACACAGGAAAAAAAAAAAAATTGGTGGAAAGTGCATAATCGATCGTATACTAAGTACTGGCTGAGGAAAAAAAAAAAAAAACAAAAAACAAACATCTTGAAACTAAGTGTTTCCTAAAAGTCAAAGAAAAACAAACCATACAAACCCGTTGAGGTCTATGTAATTTGCAAGGAATAAAGAATATAAAGAAAAATTAACTTACTGCCCATCGATACTGTTGCAGGCCTGCTCACAACAGCACCCACACTGTTGTTAGCAATGCACTGATAGAGGCCAGACGTTGCCAGGCTGAGGGAGACGATTGTCAAAGATCCTGCCTGGATTTCCACCTCTCCTGCCTTGCTGTCCAGAGGCTCTCCATTAAACAGCCAAGAAAGGCGAGCCGTGGGGGGCTTGGCAGAGCAGCGGAGTTGTACTGGCTCACCAGACTTCTGGACAGTAGATGAGGGCTCAGAAATAAAATGGGGAGTTAAATCTAAAAGGAAATAACAATTATATTCAGTGAGCAAACAGCATTTTGCACGAACACGTGTGATAAGGTTAATGATGCACTGACCCACACAAAAGACTATAACCTGGTTTATAGCAACGCTCCTGCCACTGCTCACCGACCTGGCAAACTTCTCTCATCAGAAGGTGAAATATTGCTCAAAGACTATTCACATCAAACACGGACAAGTAAAGGGTCTCTAAGCTCCAAGCTGCAGTGATACTCAAGCAGATGTCACCTTTTCCTCTGCAAGAGGAACTCATGACAGATTTGCGCTCTCTCTCAAACACCAGGGAAAACGTCAAGATTCAAACCCCCTGAAGAGGGTAACAACGATTAAACGATGGTGGGTTCAGACTACAGGAAGGTGAGATACACCCCTAAGCGTGCACAGGCACCATGCCTGCTAGAGGCAGCAACAACTGCAATCCCACTGGATTTATTCGGAGTGAAAGAGCATCCATCACCTGAAGAGATGGAGTCTGGGAACACGCAGCTGTAGCTGATCTGTCCCACATGAAGTGGGCCAGGACGTGACTTGTAAAATTTTAGAAATGGTAGCAGCCTGCCAGGTATTTATGCAGAACCGTCTCCGAGTCTGCAGAACTAATTAAAAATAGCAGGATAAAAAAAAGCTGGAGGAACAGCAAAGGCTCTTGTTAATTCCAAATACATGGACTTCATCAGGACGAGAATGATGAATTGGGCATCCATTATCTTTACTGAGTAAAGATGAACTGAAACAGGAAAAGCTGCTAATAAAGAAAAGGTTCAGTTCTACAAAACTTGGTTATGAGTATCCATTTATTTGCCAGGAGAAAATTCCTGCTTGTTGGAAGACATTTTCTCCTATCCTGGCCCATGAAACACTGGGAATTATTTCCATTTGTTTTCTATGGAATTCTGCGCCCAAGACTTAGTATGAAAGGAGCAAGCAAAAGGCAATTAACACCAATAACTCCTATTTGATTAGAAATGTGGGAGAAAAACAAAAAAAATATTTAAAAATCGACACGGTGGCAGGGGAAAACAATTCCCCATTTGTAAATGAGCTAAGGAATTCCAGATAGTACAGGTCAAGATGGTATTAAATGACATCCAAAGAAGAGACGGTTTTCTTGTAGGTGGGGCCCTCAGCTCATGCTTTTCTTCTCAAGTCAGTCCATCCAAGCTCTGTTTATGAGTTTCAGATGAGAAATTGTGCATTTTTAATAAAACCATAAACTATCTGCATAAACATAAAACTGGAAGTTAAAGTGTGGCTTCACTTAACAAAAAAGATGAAATCCATAGAAATGGTATCCAAGCGTTTCACAGGACTCCAGATGTCCATTTTTAGCTTTTAATTAGAAAACTGTTTTTCCTATTAGTTCGGGTTGAATTTCCAGGGATAAGAGAAAAGCAGTGACCTTTTTAGCTTGCTAGCCACCAATTTCTACAAAACTGCACTGCTACTTTCATCTCTAGCCCTGCCCTTGCCCATGACACCAACACTTTGTGCTCAGTGTAAAAGCCAAAATTGGTAGCAGTGACCCTGCAGCTGGAATTTATCTCATATGACTGCTTGAAAAATAAAATTTATCCCATTTGCTTATAACGATTGGCTATGAAGTGCTAAAAGTAGTAAAAGCTTCTTTTTTGTGTGGTTACGTTAAGACAAGCTGACTACACAGAGCAGATGTGTCAATTAAAACCATCCCTCTTCTTTTTTTAAATGCAAGAGCTCTTCCAACTGCAGCCACGCATCAGTGTTCGCCTTTCAAAGATCTGATTCCCCCTTCTCCCTGCAAATTTCAAACCCCTCCCAACCCCATGGGAACACAAGATGCACTGTACACAGCAAAATCGGCATCCAGCTAAGTCCACAGAGATCCCAAAGAACAAATCTATGTAACAGAGTCTTCCACGTTCAAGCACTTGCTTTGAGCCAAGTTTTCAAAAGCAAAGTCACATACTCAGCTTAAGACTACGCTTAAGTGCTCCATGCTTCCTTAAAAGCAGAATATGGATAATACGTGTTCAAGTTGGCCACTTTGAAACGCGCTCCAAATCGTTGTTTGTTCAGAAGTACAGACCCAACCTCCGAAACCTGTGAACAAGTCACCTCGGTTGGGGCGAGAAGGCCTTACCTGAACTCCTGACGGAGAGGAGACCCGCGGCAGCGATGAAGAGCAGTGCCTGTAAGTGTCCAAGATCCGGATGCATAGCGCCAAATTACAGAAGTTGAAAGCACGAAGCTCCAGACTAAGATGAGGCACCGAAACAGCTACAAAACAAACAGATGTCCGCTGTAAGTTTCAGGAGTTAGTCTTTTAACTCTCTTACAACAAAGTGTTTGGGGTTAAAAAAAAAAAACACGCAACCAGGAAAGAGCCAATATTCTTTGCAATATAGAAACCATCTGTAAAAATGAATTAGAAGTTGAACTTAACTATGTTTCCAAGTACTATTCTTAACGTAAGATTTTTTCCACAGCTGGGGTATGAGGCATCGGCGCTGAACCATACTGCCTTGATAAATTAAGACTACTTTCCAACCAGAGGAACTGAAGTCCAAAGTAAACAGCTTATCTATTGGAGATAATATTGTTTGCAAACAATAATCATTTGACCATCTATCACCAGGCTACGCTTGTTTTACAAGTTTTTATGAATCTACACGCTGCGATGCAGCTACTGCTCGTAACTGCTCTAAACCTGCTTACGGAGACATGTCATCTGCTTGCTCCTTCTCGTGTGCTTTACAGTCAACTGGTGGCAATGTCTACCAAAAAAAAAAAAAATCACTAATATTAATCTCGTTCTCATTTATATTCCTAAACCAACAGTGCTTTCTCATACATACTTCTGGGGCATCCATTAGGTACACTTTTATCTGCACGGCTGCTTCTACAAGAGGACAGTCCTTTCCTTGGCCATTAAACACCTGACTATTTAGGTACATAAGATCTCACTTTCATCACCAAAAAACATGAATTAAATCATGAAACCTGCAAAATACAAACTAAATCATTTAAACCAGCAACTTAACCTGCATGAGATGAGTCTCTGAAAGGGTGTTTCTGACACTCAGTCTCCATCAAACGCTCTTTAAGAGAAAAAACCCCAAATAATCTGCAGCTGTCATTCACTTAAATTTTCTATTTGCCTTGTGCAATATTATGATGAATAAAATCTGAGTTCATTTAGCACAGTTACTTCATTTATCAGCCCGGCCATACAATTTTGCTGCTGATAACACTCAACATATATTTTAAATGGCTCATATATCAGACATGTATATAAACACGTATCTAACACACATACAATAACTAGGAGTTTTACTGGCAGGGCAGCGCACGGAAACAAGTGCAACAATACATATGCTTGACAGAAAGAAGTCCCAGTTAATTGAGCACTCGGAGCCATTTACTTTCCAAGAAGTCGGATCCAGATATGAACAGCAAAATTATTCCCATGGTTTATTTAAAAATAACAGTATTTTATCATCGGAACATCGCTGTAAAATATATACACAAAGTAAGCATCAGGAAAAGGCTCCAATAATAATAAGAATCACTCTAGATTTTATAGAGCTATTTGCTTACTGCTACTTCTCCTGCAAATTGAACTCCAGGCTTAGAATGACAGCTTGAGAAGGCTGAAAGAAGTGCTGTCAAGTCCCGCTCCCATTCCTGGGCAGTTTTATCTGATCCGGCAAATCTATTTCAGCTGTTCGGAAGACCCGGTAATCCTGCAGACCAGGCTGGTTCCCCAACGACAGCCGGGGCTGTTTTGGTAAGAGGCAGATGGCAGAAGAGACCGGCCGCGCAGAAGGCGTTTGGGTTTATTTGAATTCTCACTCGGTTCAAGGGCAGGAGAGCTGCTCCACCAGCGAGCGCAGAGGACAAAGTAAACACCCAGAGAACTTGTTAACATCAAACACTTTGCTGAAGAGGGGTGGGGGGCAATGTTGCTTTTTGCCAAATCTTCCCTCAACTATTTATTTATGAAAAGCAATGAAACGTATATTCTAGGTCAACTTTAACCCCAGCACATGGAGCTACTGGGTTATTTTGCAGCTGTCTTTTTAAACAAGGCCAGCTCATTATCTTTAACTAAACTTTATCTTTGGAGATCTACTTTATCCAGTCTCTGATTTCCCTCTGTTTATCTTTCTCTTTACATGTTCCTAGCTGCCAGTGTCAACAGCTACTCCTCTTTTGACCTACCAGTTTGGCTTTCGCAGGCTTGTGGAGTGGTAAAATCAACTGTAAAGCAGAGAGTACACAAAGCAAGCCGCAAAGACCAAAGTTCTTTGACTGGAGGAAAAAAAAAAGAAAAACATTCACTTGAATCGAAGTAGCGTTGTTCAGCAACAATACTCAGGCATCCAAGGGAAGTTTCTCTAACACCCACTTTCGAAGGGACTGCAGAAACCTCTTATTCGCTGGTAGACATGGGAACGCAGGGGGAAGAGGAGATCCAACACACAACCCAAAAATATTTGCTTCTTCCTGTTTGTTCTGTAGATGGTGTCACTACAGAAGCCTCTCACAAGGTACAGAGAAGAGGGCAAGATCACAGCTTGTAGTTTCAGGGTCTTCAGAAACCCAGCAGAGAAACTCTGCCTCTTCAATATTGTATTAATACATATCCAAGTGTTAAAAGGCCTTAGGGTTAGAAAAATAGGACTCTTCCCCTTTTGCCATCATTTCAATAAACTCCCATTCTGACAGCAAGGACTAGTCACTGGGGACCTACTGGGAACAGAAAGCCTTTGGTTAGAGGTGGCTCCATTTAAGTGTCTCAGACTCCAAGATGAGCTCACCCAGGAACACCTCTGCACACTCTTTCACTATTCCTCGCTCAAGAGGATGAATCTCCATCAGCAGATCAAACAGTCAACGTTATTTTGAACTAAGAGATACCACCAAGAAAACGAGCTATTTCCAAGCCTCTTAAAATAAAACAGTAGTGACAGGAGTTATTCATATTAATAATATCCAAGGTTGAATAGAGATGGACATGGTTTTCATGGATCAAAGAAAACATCCTTTCCACTTTCACTAGTAATTTCTCTAGACCACAGTGCCACATACCAGAAAGCCACAGCATGGCAAAGGCCCATATTTTTCCTACTTCCATGAAGACATCTGCATCCAAAGTCATCTTCCAATTATTTTCACCCAGCACTCGACCTCCTTGTCAGCTCTAAAGTAACTTGCTGCTCATGGAGCAAGGGAAACGAGGAAGATAACGGACTTGTGCCACGAGGAGTCGTCCCGACCATTCCAATGGACGCTCACCCCTCGGAAAGGCACTATGCATGCAGGGGCATCCAGAAATGGGCACCTGGTACTTCTGGAGATAAGATGGAGTACATCTGAAGACAAAGTAATTCCGGTTGTGCATCTCATTTGTTGTAGACCCTTTTTAAAAGGGACTCCTTCCCAAACAGCTCATAATTTCAGCCCTGCGACCTTCAGGATGCCATCAACAGGCAAGTAAAATAAATCACCAGTGCTAACTCCAAAGAGGGGAACGTACTTATTAATTAATGTCTTTAGGAACTCCAGAGAGGTTTCCCAGTGCAGGAGCAGGGCTGTCACCACAGCCAGGCGGTCACACCAGCCCCAGAATGTGCTGGCTTGGTTCTGCAGGGCAGCCTGCACATCACCACCCGGGTGGCTGTGGAGGCCTGAAGACCTCACCAGGACAGACACTGGCCATCCTGTGCCAGGGAGTGGCCCTCAGCATGTGGGACACACCAAAACACCCTACCGGGCTGAGACAGGAAGACACAGGCCCCAGCCCGGCCAGGTGAGCTTCTCATCTCTGACCCAGACCCACTCCACGCAGCAAGACAGCACAGCCCTGGCAGAGACCCCCCCTCCTCTCTTCCCGAAGCTTCACGCCTGTGCTGTTTCTCCAGAAACCAGCAGTCTCCAGTGTAAGGCTCCACATGTCTGGTCCCTTCAGTGTAGCTAACTTAACCTATCACCTCCAAATTAACTCACTCCTACCCACACTTGCCCCCCAAAAAGGTTTTATGCTCTAAAAGATGACAAAATGCTGTTTGCCACATGTGCCCAGCCCCAGTGGATCCCATGTCCTTCAAAACACAGCTGAGAACCTGCCCTGCTTATCCACTGGACCATGAACTTTTCATCTCCACCCTTGCAGCTGAGGGCAGTCACTACTAAAAAGAGCATTATCTCATACCCTTTTTTTTTTCCTCCTTTTCTGATAGTTTTTGCTCCCTGAATCATCTTCCTGCCATCTCAGACCAGATGGACACCACCAGGCCCTCCCTTCCCAAAAGCCACCCAACACCAGAGGTATTTAGCCACCACCCCACCCCAATCTAACAGCAACCCTGCTCCCGCTCCATCACTCCCCTCCAAAACTCATCTGGCCTTCAGCGAGCCCATTCAGCATGCCGAGGCTAAAGGGGGAAAGAGTTTCTTCGCTAGCCAAATGCACCGGGTCCTATAAATGCCGGAGCAAAGCAGGCAAGGAGGAGGAGGAGGAAGGAAGCGGCACGCTTGGGAACAGAGGGAGTTATTCAGGTTGCCCACTCCACCTCCAGGAGCTGATGGCCCTTGCTAAGAAGCCCTAGGAAAAAGTGACAGAGAGCTGCTGCTTCAGGGCAGCACTGCAGACGTGACAACAGTTTTCACTTGGAGTAAAACTGTTCTGGATACTAAAGATTTTGTGTTTTTCCTGAACAGCAGCAATTCAAAATCACATTAATCCAACCTCACCTTATAATACTATGTGTGATTTAACACCTAAAGCATGGCAAGTTGGGTTTTCTTTTTCCCCTAGGTTGGTTTATTACAGAACTAGTGAGAAAAAACTCATTTAAACTTGCTCCCCAAGACTGTTCCCATCAGCGTAAAAATCATAGCTTTTCAAAGCACCTAAATTTAGAGCAAACAAAACCCCCAGAATTAACTAAAACACTGTGCCTTTAGCACGAGCAAGCCGAGTTAGATCATTAAGTCTCACACCAAGACACCTTAAAAAAAAAAAGGTATTGAAGCCTGTGGCATTCCAAGAGAAAGCAATCAGACATTCCTGCAGCTCGGCTCCTCAGTGATCTCCAAAGCCTTTGATCACTGACTGTCTTCATGCTGTCCTCCTGGGGTCTGGCAAAATGAGTGTAACAGCTGGCATATAGACTTCATTAGCTTTTTGTGCTGGGGAGGAGCGGGTTAGCAGCCCGGCAGCAACCGAGTCTGCCTGTCAGCTTTTCGGACTAACCTCCCAGGTTTAGTCCCGAGTCTCCTGGTAGCTGGGAAAGCCTGGATGTAGTCGCGAGCGATGCGCAGCGGCTCGCTCGCCCACCGACGCGGCCACCGTACGTGAAGGATGCGGCCAATGGATTTTTTTTTTTTAATGCCAACACGCAGGTTTGAGGTTGCTAAAAGGCCTGCCGAAGCCTCATTTTTATGAATGCTTAATGACCACTCAATCATTAACATCAACCTTTAAAAAGCAAATGCAGCACCTACAGCGTTCATTACCCTCCCCCTCCCCCCTTTTCAGGGTCTCAATCGAGTCAGTCAAGCGTGCAAACCGATCCTGTCGCCAGCAAAAGCATTTCCTTTCACTGTGGTCAGCCAAAAGCAGGGGAAGAAAATGGAAGTGACTTGGAGTTATGGCACCAAAAAGGCCAGACAAGCAAGGAAATAATCAACTCCACATGAGCCACTTCTAGCCCATCACAATAAAAAGGGCCTACGACTAACCCTAGGAAAGGTCAGCAGGACTATGGGGGTCATAAGCTGAAAAAGGCAATAGCGAGCAGCTGCCAGCTGCAATAAGAATCAATGTGTTCCTAATTACGCTCCGAAGAGAGGGCTCGAGCACTGAAAAAAAAAAAAGTCATGCTGTAATCACAGCTTGGGTAAAAAAAAAAAATTTTCAAGTGCTCCTGTTTTACTCTTCTCCACCTCGAGCACTGAAACTGCAGTTTCTGTGTTACTAAATTACAGGAAGCCGAGCAATGGAGATAAGGAGCCAGGCATTTACATAAGTAAGGGTGTTTTTTAAAAAAATAATACCATAATTAGGCATTTGTATTAGAATTATGGCATCGTGAAAGACAGGATTTTAGGAGCGTAAGTAATAAAGTTATGTACTTCAAAAGGATTTTGTGGGTGCTTTCAGAGAACAAACTGGTAAAAAACCTGGTATTTTCTCTATCCTGAAAACTCTGAAAGGGAAAGCCCCACAAAACCAGTTTGCTGACAGTGACCCTATAAACCAAGTGTGAAAGATATAAACAGGTCAGAATGCAATGAAACATACTCAAAGGCATCTACAGAAACAAACCAAATGAAAAGGCATTTAAAAATTACAAGAAAAAGCATCCTTTGATGTTATGTTTGTATTTATTTATTATATTTTAAACAAATGGAAGTATACTTTCTAGATCCTTATCTTAACAACTTAAAGGAGAGAAATTAAAGTTGCGCAACGTTTGCAATCCTCGCCTTGAATGTCATTAACGCCTCCAAATGTCTGCCCCCACCCATGCCTAGCATCCAAATCAATCAGTGCTAAGCCAGCACCCATGCGTTTCCTACACGTATTCCCACTTCGTGATTCCTTTGGTATTTCTACTCTTTTTCATAACGTGCATTTTTATAAGCAGCCTTGCATGAGGGCGTACCAAGCTTCAGGCTTGCTCCACACCATTTAAAGCCCCCCCATGAATCTGTCATGAATCTCAAGAGCAATATGGGGAGGGGGATAAAATACCTTATCAAATGTAATGGCACGTTATTTCTGTCAAAATAGAAGCAGTATTTGCGCAGGGTGGCAGATGGCAGGAAAAACAAACAGCATTGAGCAAACGAGACGGTGACTGAGCTCCTACAAGGACAAGGGACCCGAAGCCTGGATGGCCTTCCTTAATAACAAGGTCTATGTGTCTTCTCCAAAGCTATAAAACATCCTAAATAATGTCAGTTATTTACTCAAACCCTGTTACAGGTAAGGTCCAGCGTCACAGGACAAAGGTGACACAAGATGACATTAAGCAACTGACGAAAATAAAAGTATTAGCCTAAAAACATGATCAAACTGTTGGGCTGCCTCAAAGATGGAGAAGCAGATCTTTTGCCGAGTTGTTCATCATATTTTTTTTTTCCTATTTTGCTTTCAGGCCTGGAAAGGCTCATGGCTGGTATCAGCTGTTGGACTCTGATCAAAGTTTAACTTTCCATTAATCCTTTGAGTTATACGTGAGGCTGATAGAGATTTTTTTTTTTTTAGAAGACAGTTAAGATTACTCAGATACTTAATTTGCACTCCAATATTTCAAAAACACCTTGACTTTAAAACCTCGGGTTTGGCGTACATATGGTCTTGATAGAAGAACGCATGCTTTGGCATTGACTGAAGAAATGGATTTGTGAGCCGAGGGAAGAAAATTTAACAGTTTGTGTACTGTGCCTCTGCAGCACACAGCTGAAAACATTCCTGAGTCACTGGCCTGCTATCGACCCTCAGACATGCTGCAACTGGGGAGACCTGGGATTCCCACCCTGCTGTATCAGCACCAGACACATCAGGGGAAATAAATAGATTAAAAAAGAAAAAAAAAAAAAAATCACAGAAGCCACACTTCCCTACCCACAAACAGGCATAACAATTAAGTTAATTTTATTATTAACTTCAGAAAAAAAAAGCTGAGACAGTCCCCCTGCTGCCACACTAATGAAGTGGGTATGGTTTCTGACTCTTCTAGCCTCAGGGGAAGAAAAAGAATAGAGCATTAGCCTAATATACAGTTCTGCTGGGCTGCAATTATCCTTAAATGCCTAAATAAGGGTTTTTAGACCCCAAGAGATCTGAAGGTATCATTAGTCTAACAGTTCCATCAGAGCAGACCAAATACATACAAAATTCTTACGCTTTGCTCCCCAGGGCCCCCCCCAGACCTCACCACCATCATTCTCTCCTGGCTGGGGCACTACTTTGCCTCATGTTCCCATTTTCTCCCCCATCCCGACCATGTCCCACCGCCTTACAACTGCCAAGGCCAGCTCTGCTCACCATCCACCACGTCTGAGGGTCCTTCTGCAAACACCCCCTCTCTGCCCCTTCCTGCAGGGCTGGCCTCATTGTCAAGCAAAGCATTTGTTTTACTTTTTCGACCAAGCAATTTCTACCGAGAATGATATTTTGCAACCAGTTTAAGCCAATTTAAAGCCAGGCTGCTGCTGAGGAGGGCAGTAACGCCTTCCTTCAGGACCTGGCTTGCTTTCTCCTATCTGCACCAACCATCATGTGGCCACCGAGTGAGTCAGATCTGCTGGCAGATCCAGCTGAAAACCCAGCCAAAATAAAATAAGGTTTAGTTTTCACCTGGATGAGAGAGCAGTTTCAGCTCTTGGAGTGTTAAGCCCAAAGAAGGGGATAGGAATGGACATCCCCAAAAGGGAACTTCGCGCTCCAACAGCACGAGGCCTCAGATCAGCTTCCGAAGCACCAGCCCAGTATCTTTAATAAACTCTGAACTGAAAGAATGTAGGCAAAAATTAAGAAAAAAATATACGAAATCCAACTCCAAGTGAGACATGCCCATTTTCTCAAATGAGCTAGGGGACTCGCTGTCCTAATTATCTGAGCTACACCTGCACATGCCACAGCAAGCTCCAGTACTGCCTCAGGCTGTGTCTTTTCCCCTCCAAAAAGTCTGCATTTTGCACATCAAGGACAATCCCCTGTGTTTGTAACCTCTCTACAGTTCCTATAACTGGAATCAAGCTCGATTTATAAAAGGCCTAGAATCACAGGCTTGCTCTGGTCATCAGAAAAACCTGCCAGACTCTCAGACAGAGGAGTCTGTGTCCACGCTTGATGCCCAAAGGTCTGCTTCCAGCAGTTCCCTCACACCTGACAGGTTTTGATCCAAGAGGAGGTTCATGAAAAGAAAAGCAACCACGGCCGAGCTGTCAGAGGATAGCAAGCTCATTTCCGAGGTGATTCCAGATGAACACCGACACCTCGTTCATCGGTCGCCTCCAGCAAGCAACAGCTCTAAAAAACGCAGGAAAATGGGTTCTTTTAGCTGCCTTACCCCTAGTCCAACTCAGTCTGTTGCAACTTGCAGGGATCCATGCTATCCGTGAGCCCTTAAAAGGGAAGCACAACTATTAAATCCACACCTGCAGCCAGAATTTATAGCAACCCCATCTACTGCTGTCTTACATCATAGGCAATTAGGAGCCTGTGAACTCATGGCTGCAGGATATGGGAGGCGCGCTGGAACCGAGAGCAAAGCCTGTGTGTTACAGCACAGTTGTTAGTCACCCTTCAGAATACACCATGCCTGCAGATGGCTGAAATCATGCACAAAACAGCAACTGAGCCATTTTGTACTCGGTTTCCTAAACAAAAGCGTTGTCCTCCACTTGAAATTGCTGCTTCCCTTCCTTTTCCAGTAGTCCACGTGCTGTCACATGCAATGCCAACGCGCGCCGCTGCCGAGCCCAGCCGCCGGGGCAGACAGGCAGGAGCACAACGCTTATTAAAAAGCAAAGCAGCTAACCAGTGACAGCTGAGGGAGAGAGCAGGAAAGAGCCCATCCTTTCTTCCCCTGATTAAAACAAGCCTTCGAACAATTCGTCCTTCAGCGTTACAGTAAGCTAACCGGGTAATTCAGTTTTACTGCTCTCCTCCCCTCCCTTCCCCCACACTCAAGAGATCAAACCTGGTTTCAAAATTGAAGTCCAAACTCTGGGGTAAAAACATGCTTTTTAACCTAGAGGGAAGGAATCCTGATGCGTTTGTCCAGCAAAACAATCCCATTCGCCTCAGGCCCAGATAAAAGCTGTCTCAATGTGACAGCTACACAAAAAAATTTTAAAAAAATTGAAGAGGAGAAAATCATGTTGGTCAGGGGAGGTTTGCTACAACAAACTGACCTGGCTCCCATGCAAGGTGAGGGGTAGCAGAACACAGGGGAAGGAGAGGGGGGGGCTTTGGGTTGGGTGTGCTCAGCAGCGCTGCACAACCGAGCACCAGTGGAGCGAGAGGAGAGCGTAGATCCAAGGGAAGGAGGCAGCAAGGAACATGAAACTGTAGCCCGAGGGTTCGGCTTCTCCAGCTCCGCTGCTTCACCTGCTGCAGCCGAGCTCCGAGGCGATGCTGCACCGTGGGCTCAGCCCTGCCAGAGGCTGGGACCCCAGCCCAGAGCGGACGGGGCAGTCGGGGGCAGCACGTCAAGGAGTTCCTGAGTCAGAGCCCTCAGTCTCCTCCCGTGAATCAGGGTAACGGCAGCAGAACCAGTTCAAACACGAGCAACTGATAGGAAAGTAGTTAAGTTTCATCACGGGTACCAGGGTGATTTTTCCACCAGGTTAACCTGACTGCGCCCTGTTTCCACTCGCACAGACACATCCTACTTCGCTGAACAGGATTTCTGTTCAGACATCTGACAGCAGAGCAGGGGTTCCAGGAAGGAGGGACATCGCTGCTGCGGCTCCGCAAGGCAGAAAGAAGGTTCGAGACTCTTCGTAGAACGTCAGCTCCCTCACAAGACTTTAATGCCGAGCTCAGCAACACAGAGGGGCCCTGCAAAGATAACTGGCTGCCAGGATTGCGTCCATCCCACGTTAGCATCCATCAGATAGCAAGAAAAACAAGATTAAGCAGCACCACGGCATTAGTCTTCATTTAAACTTGGCAAAGAAAATGAATATTTCTTTTTTTTGTTGGCTTCTCTCTGTGTGTTTTTTTTAAAAGCAATCTCATACTTCGCCAGAGAAAGGTGCCTGGACTTTTTAATATTGGGGGATTAGAAGGGACAACACTTGTACACTTGCCAGACCCCAGATAAGTAGTGAATGCTTAGGTTAAGCAGGCTAGCATCTGCCTCCTGCAATATATACATTTTCAGAATGAAAATAAACAGCTTCACACCTTTGGCTTGAGGAGGACTTCAGCTTCTTTTACATCCTCAACCTGCAGCCTCATCACTCAAGGAAGAAGGGTCAGAAGGGTGAGGGTTACTTGCAGTTCCCTTATTCCAACCTACAAGAATAAGGCTGGAAAACCGAACATCTCCTGTCATACCAGGTAGGTGGATTAAGGTCTTTGCTACCAGGCGTAGGGTCTGGTGTTGCTTCATTACATTTCATTGCAATCAGTAAGAGCCGTTTCAGACAAACTCTGAACAGATAAACCTGCCGTATGTGTTGGTTACACATGAGCAATGGCAAATACACTAGTTTAGAAAAATGTTAACTCAAAAACTAGACCATTTTTTAAGTGCTCAGCTCAAAAGCCCAAAATTGAGAAAAATGCACCTCGATTTCATGCCACCACCCAATTCACCAGAGAGCTGTTCCTACAATGATTCAGAGCCAAAGAGACTCAAGCCAGTATCCACCGTCTATGATCCGCTCCCAGACTCATCTCCGGTTGATCCCGACTCGTGCAGCAATTTGAAAGTGCAATTTGCACTCAAAAAAATGCCTCCGTCTGAATAGCTGAATTGAAAATTATATCATTAAGCTTGATATTTCAACATATTTAGAGAGTTTTGATAATAACATTTTTGATTACATCGGTTGCCAGCTTCCTTCTACACCCTGACAAAGATTTAAAGTATACATTCCTATTTCATTCTGCAACAGAGATTAGTGGCAGGAACAGAAAACATCTTCTGTTCCAAAAACCCCTCGGGGTTTTCCTCCTTAGCTTGCATTTTATTAGAGAAGCCTCAAATCTCCATCAAGCTACGATACACTGTCACTGCGAAGGATTTAGGCAACAAGTATCTGAGTGCTACACCAAAAGGCACCTTCTGAAAAGGCTCTTCAGAAACAAAGAGATTTCCTGAAGCTATTGCAAATGTGAAATAGTTCCTCAGAAGTAACAGCCCTCAGCAAGGTTTATGAAAATCTGAGCCTACGCTTGAGTGTATGCACACGTAGCCATAGTTCCAAAACTTTTGTGAGCTCTCATCACAGGGAAGGGGAGGGGGAATAAAGGAAAACCACATGCTATTGTTTAGTTTAACTCCACAATACATTTAATCTACATGGAGTTGGAACATTACACAGCAAAACTCTCCAGCTACCAGAAATTACGTACAGCCAACACCAGCAAAGCTCATTCTCCTGAGGGGGAAATGCCGGTTTTAAGATCTTATCTCTGCCCCACACAGCACAGAAATTCTCCAAAATACAGCTGAAACCTGTCACTAGCGCTTCCGATCCCACATCCCAAGGGGATCGGATCAATGCAAGAGCACCAGCTCTCTCAAAACTCAGGAAAGCCAAAGCTGAGGAGTTTCACCAACGTGACCTATCTGAGCTTTTGCCAGCGAACAAGCAAGTCTACAACAGATCCGGGGGTCCCGAGCGGAAGGGAGGACCCACACAGACACCTATAACCATTGCACCGCACCTCCTCTTTGAGCCTATCAGCAGTATCCACGTGTTGGAAGGTGTTAAAGCAACAAGACACAGCTTATGAGCTGCCAAAGCATTATACCAGTATATCCACAGGGATGGTAACAGATTTCGCTATGTGAATTCTATCGCCAAGTTGCACAACTCCCTTCCCAGCCTCCCATCCAACTGTGGGTGATATAACAAGGACATGTCACTGGGAGATCTTTGGCATGTGGCTCCAGAGCAATCCCCACCAGCTCAAAAGGCTGTGGATCTGCAGATGAGTTATCAGCTGGGCGGGCAGGCAAAACCAAAAAAACATCTTCAACATTATATTTCTACTTCTAAGCCACCCATTGACATCATCTTATCCCTAAGAAGTTCATTCCCTCATCCCCAGTTTTCAAGCCCCTACATACAATTTTTTTCCTGGACACTGAGCTGCCTTGTGCTGGAGGACACCCACTGCCACTGAGAGCTGCAAGCTCACCCGCCCTGGCAGATGCTGGCACCAGCATCACTTCTAACTGGGGTAAGGAGTCCACACCGACGGGTGATGTCATGGCCTGAGCAGCCCCCGGGCACCCTCTCCAACCCAAGCCTCCCCGCCAGCTTGGCAGAGCTGTGGTTTATCTCCCCATCCACCTGGGACCAGAGGCCTTTGGCACAGCCCTAGCCTCATCCCTCCCTCAGTACGGGGGGCCAGCGCACGAGCAGGTTGTTGGGAGAATTCAGGAGGCAGATGGAATGAAACAGTGAAGAAAGAAGCTTTTCAGAGGGGGAGGCGGGGAGGAGAGGCATACACATATTAAACAAATCATCTGTTTGGAGCGCTGGCTCCTACTTGTTCTCAGTTATATTATTCACTCAAGAGTGGATTAATCCATCACTGCAAAGGAATCTCCTGATCTCAGAGATAAAGGCAACAAGTCATGCACTGACTGTCTGTGGATCCTCCTGAAAATCACCAGCCTCTCATACCCTTATTTGGGCCGATCTATCAACTCTTAACAAACAAGAAGCAAAAAAAGGAAATTAACCAAAAAAACCCACACCTGATTACAGTATTGGGAAAACCTAGCTTGGATTAATCTGGAAGCAAGGAGGGGATTTCAACTCAGAAGAATCATCTTCAGTTCGTTTCAGAAGGGGCCACGTTAACTGTCCTCTCTCCTCGCTGCAGCTCCCAGGTGGGACTCGTCCTCACAAGAGGAACAGTCACCAGAGGGGTCATCTCCTGAACTGGGGTGTAAAAACAACACAATTTCCTTAAAGATTCTTTAGAGTGAGGCCTTTTAGCCAGATAAACAGTTTGTTTTACTCGGTGAGGACTGGGAAATGAAAACCCCCAGCACCAGGAACAAGGGAATCTCCAGCTAGAGCAGGCTGGACACGGGGTGTCTACACAAAATAAAACAACTCCCCAAGAGGAAGGACACCTCCAGCGTCTGTTCGGCCTCCAGTGCTTTAGCAGATGACACAGGGCCATGAGAGGCATTCACAAACCCTCTTCCCTTCATGTGAGATTAAAGGGGGGCAAAGAAGACCCCCACAGCCCACCTCTGACCAGAGCTGGCAGCCCAGCATGCCAGAGGTGGGGTGGAGCGAGGCAGCACCACACAGCCCATCACTGCCTCTGCAAAGCCAAAACACCCCCAAAACAGCCCAAAAAATGTAAGCCAGCGGTGCCCAGCCCCTCAGCAGAGTTTTTCAACAAGGGGCTGCTCGCAGCAGGAGCACTTTCCCCTCCTCTGGCGTCCTTTGGTGTTTTATGGGTTTGCTGCAAGGATAACCAAGGTCTGCAAGGCAGGCAGACTTTGTACGTCTGCGAGGTAGGAAATATTAAACTTGTCTTTGAATTAAACAAATAAGACTCAACCACTTGGTTCATTATCAGATACAATGGTTGAAGTCTGCAGGGAAAACTAAACAGCAAAAGCCAGGGTATAAATCAAAGGCATGATCAGACAGACAGGTGAGGCCGGGGGTGCAGTTTCACCTTACAGCTAAGCCGAGCCCAAAGCTGGCCGCTGCCAAAAGGGATGGTCTCCGTCCCCCCCCCCCCGCCCTCCCACTGCTTCTGGCACTGCCCCCAGCTGCCAAACTGGTAGAAAATATTTCAACCGAGTTTATCGTGCTCTGCGTTTAGGGGGATTTTTTTTTCCCCCTGCCGTTTTAGTGAGCTGAACTGGTTTAATCGGATGTTTCTGGTGAGTGGCAGGGGGCAGGAGATGGAGGGGGAAACAGCAAGACCCCCCCACCCCACAAGGCAACCAGCTCTTGGCCCAGCTGCAGCATCGAAAGCGCAGTTTTATGAGACAGCTAAGCCAATTTAAAAGCCGGCTGCTGCCAAAAAGGGGCCATTCCCCCCCCACACACACCCCTCCAGCCCCGAGAGGCCTCCCCAGTCATTGGGGTGGAAGATTTAGCAACTCTATAACTGCGGGGCAAGATCCAGCAGAAAGTTTAGGGCCTGCTTTTTTTTTTTCCTGAAGGGTTAGCTGGAGTCACTCCCCCCGCGGCAGCTCCACGGCAGGATTCCCACAGCGGGGAAGAGGCAGGAACATACCTGCCACCTCCTGCAGCAGCGAGTCCTCCGACTGAGCTGTAACATGAAACTGCGCCCAAGGAGCCGGGGAGGGGGGAAAAGAAGAAAAAAAAAATAAAATAAAGTCCCACCTGGCTAGAAGACATCTCATAGGTATGGGAAATGGGAAAACAACCCACCTTGCATGATTATTTTCCCTCCTGTTGAAAGACAGAAGATATTTCTCACATAGAAAGAGCAAGCAGGGGCTTAATGGAAAAGACAGGTGGTCTGGATGCACAAGTCTCAATCCCTAGTAAGGCTGAACCAGCATTTTACCCTGAAGTGATAACTGTCACTGGAGAATCATCATCTGCACCAGAAAGGGAGAAGTGAGCTGCGAAACTTACTGGAAAACTATGATACACTCAGCCCTCGAAGTTGTACTGAGCCATCTACCAAGGAAGTTGCTGGAAGAACTCAACTGGAAAAAAAAAAATACATATATACACACACACACACAGAGGAAACAATTCCTGGGTAGCTGGGGACCTCTCATTACCTCAAGTAACACAGCAAAGAGGGTTTTTTTCCAAATTTGCCAAGGACAAACACTACCCCAGAGTGAACACTGGGAGAGAAGGGGACACACAACACCAGGGCTTGCTTGGGGAAATTTTCAGGAGAACATTACGCTAGTGGGAAAGGGAATATGCCTGGAGATCAGACCAAGCACCAGCTCACCTTTTAAACTAGATCAAAATAGCAAAAAAACAAAGTGAACAGAGAACAGTTTGGTCCCCATGTACAAGCTTTAAGAGTCAGGATTGCAAGACAAGCTGTAAATCCCCACTTGAAGAGGAAGTTTACCAATTCTGCTTGCTACAAGATTTTAAGCTCCGTAAGCCAGTATTTTTGAACAGTCTCACACCAGCTGCAGGCAGGGATCAGCTCAGAAGCTCCCTGGCCCACTGCAACACTGAGGAAAACCAGAAAACAGAACAACACTGCAGCAGGTAGGAAAGCAGCGTGACTCAGCTGAAGGGAGCCAGTCACTAGTCAACGAATTGTAAGCAAAGCAGTAGACAAAAAAAACCTGACTCTACATATAAAGGTCAAGTTTACAGTATCAATAAATTCATACAAATTAGATGTTGCCTAACAAAAGACGTTAAGCAGGTTTGAGCTGCGTGCAGCGCACCGATTAAAGCAATTCCATGTAAAATGTTATCTGGAGTACCAGATCTCAACAGGTTTGTGGGTGAAGCCTCGCTCAGACTCAGGGCTTCTGGGACTAAACCAGAGTTTTTAAAGCCTCACTGGCACCAAGTTCACCAACAACCAAATTTGCAGCCATGGGATCTGAGCCAAGCAACATGAACTCCACAAAACAAAACAAATTTTTGTGTCATCCTGCATGTGTTTGTGTTCCCCATCCCCGCAATCAACCTCTCAGGGAAGGTGAAATCAAAGCAGTTGGTCCTTCACGCCATCAGTCACATCAACAGTGACCACGTGAAGAGGAGTGGTGGCTCAACTGGGCCGTGCGATTGGCCACACACGTCTGCATCAGGCACCATGTCAGAAAACACCTTTATTCCCCAAAATTATTTAATCACCACACACTTCCCAGTTTGGCTTTTCAGCGCCGCAGCTGAAGTTTGGCTGGTCTTGCACTGAATAGTCTTATCACAAGCAGCCACCAAATTAATTTCAGGGGTCTTGGTACAACCAGGGACTTCGTTAGGCAAAGCAGGTCTGCTGGGGGATACGCAGAGGAGGATTTATGAGATGACGAACACTGGTACGGCTGGGTGCTCACGTGAGCGAATCAATTGCTCTGCTTCACAATTTCCACCATCTGCAGAAGCAGTCTTTAAACAAGTCAGTGTATTTTTAAGCTCTGACAGTTAAAATCCTCAACTGACATCACCTGAAGTTGGAGCACAGCTGCCTTATTCCTCTGGCACGCCAGTGAGCCAAAGAAAGCAGGAGCCTCAGTTTACAGGCTTACAGCACACCTTGAGATAATGAAAGCACTGGTGGGATTTGCCCCTGTGGCAGAGTCAGGCCTCTCCTTACGTGTTTTTTTCCTCCCAGTCTTGGGGTAAGAAACACAAAGTTTAGTCCCAGTGCATCCTAGCAAGCCAGCAGAGGGAGCAGGCAGGAGTCCTGGCCCAAACCCCACTCACCAGCGTCCAGAAGGGCTGGCAGGGGAAGAGCACCGGGTTGAGCTGGAGTCCCACCAAACCCCCAGAAGGATGAAAAAGAACCAAAATCGCAGAAAGCCCTACTCCAAGCTGCTTTCCGTGGTGTATCAGAGCTTGCCAAGGCGGGAGCAGCCCACCGGCCTGCCTGCACTTCACCTTGCACGCAGGGGCAGGGCTGTTGACAAGCGCTCGGGGCAGCTTAAGGGTGTAAATCGCATTAATCCAAGCGACAAAGCCACCGCGCTCATCCTCGGGTGAGTTACTAATCCCTCACTACTAGAGCTGTTCCCATCCTACTTCCTACCCCTCAGAGGAGGAAAAAAAACCAAGACCCAAATCTTTTAACATGAAGCAGACAGGTAACCCAGCAGATCCCGTCTCGGTATTTTGATCCGCGAAGTCGAGCTTTAAGTAACTGCATAGTTTTGAGCGACAGCCACGGGTTTCTATGGCTGCTTCACAAGCCTGTGGATTTTTCTGGGATGTAGACCGAGCCAGTTGGAGGCTTCCCTCTTGTTTTGGAGAGGGGATTAAAGGAAAATGTTTACTTCTTTTTAACGGAGCAGTGCTCTGTTATCAAGCCTTCCCCACAAGACAGGCTTGTAACTGCTATTAAAAAAAAAAAAGGAGGGTTTGGTTTTGACGCATCTGAATCACACAAGCTGGTTTGAGCTTGGTGGAACAAAAGCATGCTGGTTGTAATTAAGGTTTATAATATCAGGTTTAGCAGAAAAGTGTTAAGAAACCACACGGCGAAACGTCCACCGCTACTCAAGGCGAGAATTTTTGGAATATAACGACACGAAGGAGTGGGCCGTTGCCCTCAGCAACTACTATTACAAAAGCACTTTTTTCTCCTTAAAGAAGTTACAGGCAGGCAGTACATCACATAAATCACCAACTGTCAAAACACCAGAGTTGTGGGAGACTAGCAGAAAAGCAAACTGGCTCCACGGAGCTCAGCTTTAAGCACCAGCACAACAGGATTACCTGCTTTGTTCAAAGAAAACGCCGGGCCACGAACGACAAAACCCCAGAGAATAAAAGTTTACGTGCTCCCAGTCACCTCAGTGACCGGTGGCTGAGGAGTGACAACCCTGGTGTTTGGGTTAGTAAATTGTATTTCTGGTGCATGTGTGAAAGATACAACTCACCGAGTAAACACCCCTTCAGAGCTGACAGTTTTACAGCCGCAGGCTCAGCGCGGCTACTCCTCAGAAACCTCTGAGCACACAGACGCAGCAAATCATTTGGGGAAAGCAGTAAAAAAAAAAAGTTACATAAAGCCATCATATTTACCCATTCGCCAATCCTTTAAAAAGTTACCAGGTAGGGGCAAAATAAACATCGCCTGTTTTCTGCCGAACAGTTGAAAGTTGTGTGTCACGTCTGAAAAACATTTCCCTTTTGGTTTAAAAGCATCAATATTGAAAACATGCAATAGCTGGCTGGAAAGTTCTTTCATTGAAAGTCAGCAACTGTATAATTTTTTTTTTTTTTCTGGCAAAGAGACAGACAAAGCAGGCAGAAGTGATTTAAAATTCAAGAAGCAGATAGCTTTACGGATAGAGGCGCCTTAATTAAAAAAAAAAAAAAAAAGAAAATCAGGGTTAAGACGTCACGATGCTTTACAGCCGGAGTCCTCAGGCATCGCACACCACCTCTGGCTTCAGGGGCTGACTTTCAACCGCTCTAATCGCGGAGAAAGCGACCTTTACGGATTAAAAGCAAACCCTGAGATTATCAATTTTAGGACGGTGAAAGAGGCGAGACGCGACCCCAAGTCCATCCCCCGCCGCATCGCCGCGGCGACTTCAAACAGAGCAGCGTTTTAATGACAAATCTCGCAGAGTCAGAGCAACTTTCACTGTGAAATAAACCCGTAAATCAGCAACACTAACAGGCTGGAGGCAGAGCAGGGCAAACTCTGCTCTGGAGAATTTTTCTCCGACTCACCAAAGCGCTCTCCGCATAGGCGCAGTTTTAGCCTTTTCTCCGGCTCAGTCTCACAGACCGAGAGCACAAAAACAAAAAAAAAAAATCAAGTCAGATGGTTTGAATAAACCCCGCGCCGGAGCCCGGCTGCAAAGGGAGCACGAGAAGCCCCTCCGGTCCTGCCCGGGCTTCCCGGGGCGCGGGCTCGGCTTCCCGCCCACCGCCGCGCTCAGCCCCTCAGGTGCCGGCGGCGCCGCCTCAGCGCTCCCGCCGCCCCGGCCGCCGGCTCCGGGGCTGACAGGGGCCGCCGCCACCTGCGGGTCCCCCCCGCGCCCCCCGTCCCCTCGCGGCGCCCGCGCGGCGGGAAGCGCCCGCGTTACCTCTCGGCGGCAGCAGCCGCCGCGCCCCCTCCCTGGTCCCGGTGCCGGTCCCGCTCGGCGGCGGCTCCCCAGGACATTCCAGGCTGGAGCGGGCGACCCGGCGGACGGGAGCCTCCATCCAACGCCGCCCGGCCGCGCCGCTTATCTCCTTCCCCCCCTCCCCGCCCCGCTCCCACCGGCGCCCCGTGTCGGAGGAGGCGGCGGCGGCGCCGCCTCTCCCCGGGCCGCCCCGCCCCGCGGACCGTACCAACGGCGGCCGGGGGGGAGCGGGGGGGAGCGGGGGGACTGCGGGCCGACGGCCCTGCCCCGGGGCGGCGGAGCGGGGAGCGCGGCCCGGGCGGGGGATCCCTGCGGGCGGGGCCGGCGCTGCGGGACCTTTAAGGGGAGAAGCGGGAGGGGAACGGGGGGGGGGGGGAGCTGCACGTGCGCGCGCGCCGCCGCGGGGCTTCGCCCGTCAGACGGGGGGCGCCGGCCCCCGCCCCCTGCACCCCGGAACCGCCTGGCCCTGCAGCCGGGTGTCCCCGCAAACCCCGCACCCCTCAGCCCCTGCAACCTGCACCCGTCTGCCCCGCACCCCTGTGTCCCTGCGCCCCTGTGCCCCTTCACCCCTGTGCCCCCGCACCCCCGTGTCCCTGCAGCCTGCACCCCTGTGACCCTGGAACCTGTAACCGTGTGTCCCTCAAAGCCTACAAGCGTGTGCCCGTGTAACTGTGCAACCGTGTGTCCCCACACCCCTGTGCCCCTGCAACCGTGTGACCCGGCACCTGCAACTGTGTGACCCTGCAAACCCCGCACCCCTCTGCCCCTGCAACCGTGTGTCCCTAAAAGCCTGCACCCCTGTGTCCCTGGAACCATGCGTCCCCACAACCGTGTGTCCCTGCAACCGTGTGTCCTTGGAACCTGTAACCGTGTGTCCCTCACAGCCTGCAAGCGTGTGCCCGTGCGGCTGCGTCCCTGTGTGCCCCCGCACCCTCGTGCCCCTGCAACTGTGTGACCCTGCAAACCCTGCAACTGTGCGTCCCTAAAAGCCTGCACCCCTGTGTCCCCGCAACCGTGTGACCCTTCAGCTGTGTGTCCCTGCACCCCTGCACCCTGCAACTGTGTCTCCCTAAAAGCCTGCAACCGTGTGTCCCTGCACCCACGTGTCCCTGCAGCTCTGTGCCCGTGCGACTGTGCAGCCACGTGCCCCTGCACCCGGGCACCCTGGCACCCACGCGCCCTCTCAGCCACGCACTCGTGTAGCCCCGCGCCGCGCTCAGCCGCTCGCTCTGCGCCCGCAGGCCCTGCGCCCGCAGGCCGCCCTCGCGCACCCGCCCAGCCCGCGGGACCCGCTGCCCGGCCCTCGCCCCCACCCCGAGGGGTTCCAGCCGCCGCGAGCGGGGCAAAACGCTCCTGCACGCTGGACGCATCCTCCACGCATCATCTTCCACCACCGAGAAACCAAGACGGGGCTGAAAAACGGGGCTTATCGAGGCTTGGACGGCATCCAGCTGCAAACCGCAGCGAGATCACGTTAAGCATCAGGGAAGCTCCCGTCGTTTGCGGCGTAATTTAATATTAACAGTTTGCTAAATTGCCCCGCATTAGACCTAATCTGCGGGATTAAAACCAGCAAACCAGTGTTAAGGCCTCATCCTGCACCCAAACCCTTGGCCCTTTCCGAAAGGCCCAAGGTAGGCCCAAAATGCCTCATCTTTTTCAAATTTACTAAATTTTGATCACATCTGCGTGTGGTGGGTGGGCGCTGAGCTGGAAAGGGATTTATCCCAAGGAGGGTTTTGCGTGGAAAGACTCTAGCAGCATGTGGAGCAGGCCGGAGAGAAACATAGCTCCTATGTTTAAAAATAAAAGAGAAATAGGCTTTTTTTAAAAAAAAAATTAAAAAAAAATAAATTAAAAAAGCAACCAAACTTGGAACAAAGTTTCTTGGGTTTTGGACAAACCTGCGAGACCAATGGGCTGCGCTACCCTGTGTTTACCAGCCCTAATTTTATCCCTCAGGAGGTTTCCTGTAGGACGTCATTATTTCCACAAGTGTAAAAGGGGAAAAAAAAGAAAGAAAGTGAAGTCTAGAAAAGTCCTCAGCCGATTAAAAATCCCATAATCCAAAGAAAATGCCCCAAAACAAAACAAAAGCAGGGTTGGCTCAGTTGGCGAATTAAATCACCTGATTTGTGGTGGCCATCAGAAAAGCTGAGGACTTGAGGATCGTTTTCAGTGCAGAAATGACATGGCCAGACCTGTTTTTTCAAGGTAAAAACAGTCAAAATCAAGATTATAATGATGGTCCTTCGCGGGGTGGGGATGCTGCCAAATTGCGTTTCCTCCCCATACAATTTTCAAGGCTTTTTTTCCCCTCCGAATCCCCTCCTCGGGCGCCATTTGCATGAGAATACCGTCTTGGGGGGGGGAATTGCTGCTTAATTAGAGAACAGCAATCACTTTAATTAGCATGTCTCCATGCTCCCTGCTATTTTGCATAGATTCAAATGAGATGCTCATTAGGGAGCAGGCGCCCGGACAAGTTACGCCCTTCAGCCGCGCGCTAACCCAATTAACCTCCGCGAAGCAAAACCGCGCCGGGGTTTTGGGCAGCCCCGGCTCCTCCCGAGGCAGCAGGAGCAGAACCGCTCGCTGCGACCCGCTCGCCTGGGCACGCTGGGCACGGGCACCTGCAGGCCTGGCCTGGCCAGGCTCGCGCCGAGCCGTCGCTTCTGCCTTCTCCTGGGAAACTGCTTTGTGGTGGCGGGTTTCCTTCCCCGCAAGATTTCCTTCCTCACAAGATTTCCTTCCATACAAGATTTCCTTCCTCACAAGATTTCCTTCTGCACAAAATTTCGTTCCACACAAGATTTCGTTCCACACAAGATTTCATTCCACACAAGCTTTCCTTCTTCACAAGATTTCCTTCCATACAAGATTTCCTTCCATACAAGATTTACTTCCGCACAAAATTTCATTCCACACAAGATTTCCTTCACCACAAGATTTCCCTCCTCACAAGATTTCCTTTCCTGCAAGATTTCCTTCCTCACAAGGTTTTCCTCCTCACCAGTGTTTTCCTCCTCACCAGTTTCCTTCCCCACCAGGTTTTTCCTGCTCGCTAGGTTTTTCCTCCTCGTTAAGCTTTGCTTCCTTGCAAGGTTTTCCTCCTTTTGCTCGCTCGCTCGCTGCTGGGATTTGGGAGCAGAAATGGTGGGACACACACACACCCCCCCCCCCCCGCAAAAAGCCACCCTCCCTCCTTGGGAACCCTCAAACCCTCGCCATGCCCCTTCCCCAAACACCGCGGGGCCGGCACATCCCCGAGGCCGTCATTCGCGGGGCAGGAGCGCAGGGACTCGAGGATCTCCTTTGTTTCTCCATCACAGCGAGGGTGAGTTTTATTATATTTTTTTTTTTATTTCTCCTGCGCCGTAATCCCATCGTCTTGTCACGGTTCCCCGGGAAGCGGGGCTGCTCCAAACAAAGCCCCCGGAGCATCCCGAGCTCCTGGAGGGGGTTTTGCAGCTGCGCCTCGGAGCGTGACCGATCGGGAATGAGCCTTCGCAGCGCGTCGAATGCCGCTTGGACAGGGAGCCTTTCATCCGCTCGTGGGAGCGAGGCCCCGGCATTGAGCCGGCAGCTCCCCGCGCTCCGGCCCTCGCCGCTCCCAACCCCGCGGGAGCCACCGGCCACCGCCGCATCTCTGGGGGTGAGCGAGGTGGGGCCATGGTCCTCTCCTCCCCCCCGCTGCGGGTTTGGGGAGGGGGAAGGTTGTGGGCGCGGAGCTCAGGGCTGCTCGGGGGTTGCTGAGGGTGGGAGATGCTCCCATCGCCATGGATGGTCACTGTCACCCCGTGCTGGGCTCCAGCAGGTTCCTTGTCCAGGTCCCCGTTGCTCTGTCCCCAGCAGGTACCTTGTCCTGGTCCCCATCCCCCCATCCCCAGAAGGTTCTCCATCACCCTCCCCATCACTCTGCTGTCCCCAGCAGGTACCTCATCCCAGTCCCCATTGCTGTCCCCAGCAGGTACCTCGTCCAGGTCCCGTCACCCCATCTCCACCCCCATCAGGTCCCTCGTCCCAGTCCCCATCACCTTGTTCCAGTCCCCTTCACCCCATCCCAGTAGCCATCAGGTGCCTCATTCCGGTCCCCACCACCTTGTCCTGGTCCCCATCACCCCATCCCAGTCCCCATCAGGTGCCTCGTCCCAGTTCCCACTGGGTACCTCACCCTGGTCCCCATCACCCCGCCCTGTCCCCAGCAGACACCTCATCTCACCATCCCGCCCCTGCCATGGGGTCAGGCTGCCCCCACGGCCCATCAGTGCCCGAGGATCTCCAGGGAGGGAAAATTTGGGGGCGGTCCCTTCTGGGAAGGGGACAGCAGGTGTCAGCTGGCTGTCTGGTGCCCCCCACCCTTGGCCTGGTGCCCCCCTGGTGCCCACCACCCTTGGTACCTGGTACTGAATGTGCTCTGCAGCATGGCAGGTGCTTGTGTGAGGGGGAAACTGAGGCACGGAGCAAGAGCTGGTGGGGAGCTGGTGGCAACACATGTGGGCGCAAAGGCTGGTGGGTACACGCATCACCTGGGAACAGAAGATGAAGATGAAAACATAAGAAGAGGTAAGATAAGAAGAAGATGATGAGAAGAGACAAGATGAGGAGAAAAGAGACAAGATGAGACAACACAAGAGGAAAAGAGGAGGAGGAG